>NC_090208.1:3304500-3660500 GCF_033026475.1 Channa argus
AATTTCCACTGGTACCCTGTAGGTCAACAGCACCGGTGGCGGTCGTTGTTAACCCGGGCCCCGACCGATCCGGTATGGAAGTCTTTGTCACGATTCGCATGTTTGGTTTGGCATGTGTTTTACGTCGGATGCCCTTCCTGCCACAACCCTCTGCATTTATCCAGACTTGGGACTGGCACAAGAAGACACTGGCTTGTGCCCCCTTGCGGTTGCATTGATCTATATAAACTTCACATAATGTAAATAATTTAAAAAAAACTCTTAGTGACAGATTCCACTAATTACTTTGATCTTGGATTTTTGATCTTGGAGCGAATTTTACTTCTAGTAAATATAGAAACATATGCAAAGCAATGCAAAAAAATCTAATGACATAATTTTATTTAATATAAATGACCTGAATAACTAAATGTTTGCTTCAGAATTATAAATGTTATTTAATTTAATAAATATTTGAAAAAAAAAGAATTTAAAATGTGTCTCCTTTATTTAAGAACCAGAATATTTCTTCACTGTCCACATGCAGTAATGTCCATAACAATCTAAAATATGAGCTAATATGCTGAGGAAATAAATTCATAAATGTTCATCATTCCATCAGTTTCTCACTCACTATGAAACACGATTTCTTTCCTGGTTCAGTTTCTCCCATCAGCTCAGGGTTTCCACTTCAGATCATGTGGTCTGTCAGATGTGTGCTGGCTCACACAAGCTCAACAGTTTGTGATGGTCAGTTTGGGGGTTCAGGGTCTTGTCCAGGTACATTTCCACATATGACTCTACACAGTCGGGCTGAGAATCACTGAAGCTACGGTCGACAGGTGGACAGTCACCACCTGAGCCACTGCTGCCCCCTCACCACAGATCTCAGTTCATCAGTGTTCAGTTTTTCTTTTGTACATTATATTAAATATACTTAAATATTCTCATATTTTTTCTTTCTTTTTTCTTTCACGTTGTAGGAAATCATTAAGAATCACTTCATCACATCAGCTCTGGCATAAGCACCTTCCTCTCCCCCCTCCCTCCCTCAGACAAACCTCTCTCTGCTTCTTTGCCAAACCATAGATCACATGTTTCTGTGTTAATGTTTCTCTGTTATCACCAAACCAATGGAGCGTTTCTCAAAAACAAAGTTACAAATATTAATCAAATGCTGCCAGAAACTGGACTTAATTAAACACTGTGTGTCTCACTGAGGTCAAAGGTAACTTCAGCTTTAATATCAGATTAATTAAGTGTCTGACAAATGGACAGAACATGATGACACAGGAAGGAGAACAAGTTGTTTAACATCCGTTCAGGTCTTTATTACATTCATTCCATTGTTCATTCAACCATCTCAGGTTGAGTTTTTCATATATTAAAATAAACTTTACAGACAATAAAATGTCCAGTAGGATAAAACATTTTTACAAACCACAGCTGGAAAAGGCTCCAGGATAATCAGATAAAGATAATGAAAGGATGGAAAACAAACTCTATTTCAAATTAATGGGTTTTTAAGAGATGTTTTAACATTAAAGCAGGTGTTTCCTGTCTGATCACTTCCAACAACTCTGGAATCACTTGTTGCATGAAGAGAGAAAACTAATCCAGTCTCTGTTGATCTGTGGAACGTCGGCTATTTGGACAAAGCACAAAAATGTAGTTAACATTAGCAGCACAGCTAATGCTGCTGAAGAGCTACAACAACCTTTAACCCTCCTGTTATGTTGGTTTCTGAGGAACAGCCTTGATGTTCCCGGGTCAACTTGACCAAAAAGTCCCAAAAAACATTGTTTATATCTCATCATTAACTCCATTACTAACCATTTCAATCAATGTTTAGTTCAGTGATGTTCTTTACTGTTCACAGATCATGGTTCAATGAGCATAAGTCACTCATTTATTACAAAAAGATCATGTTAAAACTTTTTTTAATGTAAACTGAAAAGACCTACAAATAAATTACAATAGATTTATATGCAATAGATTTTTTAAAATGTTATTTTATATTTTGAATTGTTTATGGAGTGATGTTGATAAATTGAAATGAGACACATCTTCTGTTCAGGGTCAAATTGACCCGTTTTAAAGTTAACAATCTAAAGAAAATACATAAATGTATTTTTTCACTTTGAAACTTCTCCTGCTTGGCTTATTTAGTGTAATCAACATATAAAATAAAAATGGTTCAGTTCACATATTTGTAACCCTCCTACATGTTTATATTACAAAGCTACTGTTCAGGTCAATTTGACCCGGCAGAGAAAATAGAAGCTAAAAACAGTCAGAAAGGTCAAATCCTGTTTGTTTCTTTGCAACTATGAGACATAATACACCCCTGTCTCACACTCTCTCACACACACACACACACACACACACACACACACACACACACACACACATTGATCTTTCTGACTCTTTTTAGCTTCTATTTTGTCGCAGGCATCAAATGAACCCAAACAGTAGCTTTGTAATATAAACATGTAGGAGGGTTACACATATGTGAACTGAACCATTTTTATTTTATATGTTGATTACACTAAATAAGCCAAGAAGGAGAAGTTTCAAAGTGAAAAAGTACTTTTACAGTTTTTTCAATTGCTAAATGACAGTGGGCACAACTGGAGCTACATGTGCAAAACTCTAACTACAGTCTGAACTACCAACTGTCACCTGAGCTAAACAGTTCACATCACCTGCAAAACTCATTCCAAGCAACACAACTCTTAACACATGGCTCAAAACAAAACACAGTTTTGACAGCAGTGTGTTAGCATTTGAACAAAGTGCTGTAAATCCACAGTGTTGTGCAGGTTGTGGTTAAAGTCATGAAATAAGTGTGTAGAGTTTTGCACATGTGACTTCAGTTGTGCCCACTGTCGTTTAGCAATCGAAAAAAACTGTAAGTATTTTTTTTAGATTGTTAACTTTAAAACGGGTCAATTTGACCCTGAACATAACAGGAGGGTTAAGGTGGAATGTTTTCTTCCATTTTACTCAGTGCTTCATTCAGGTTGTGAATCAATTAACACACCTTCAATTTTAACACAACCTTGACTGTAGCATGTGGTTTTATTGGGTCTCTTGCATGACAAACATTTTACTGATGATTCATTTCAGCCTAGTTCTGCAAATCTTTCTCCTCACTTGGAGCATCGTGCCTGTACGTTCCAGCATCACCACAACAGACACCACTCTGTTAGCACCTACATAAGAATAATGTCCAACAGTCCAGAGATAATCTTCAGATAAAAACCTCAAAGTGTGCTGCACATTTTGTTCTATGCTTAACTGAATTTTTCATTAACTCTATCAGGATATGAGATGTTGTTCACATCACACAGCTCTGATCCACATGTCTTAACTATGGCTCATGTAAATTCAGATTTACAGATATTATAGTCATCGTTTTCCCCACAACCTTTTCCTGAAACTATAACCATCTCTTTATTTTTCCCAATGTAAAGGTGAAGATTATGATCTGTAGACCAGCTCCTTTCTCTATGCTGATACATCTGATGTTGTTCTGATCCCAACAAGTGTCGTGTCGTCAGCACAGTTAAACTTCTTCACTGAGTCATCACACATGGTCCAATCATTTGTGTAAAGTCTAGATTTCTGTATGTAGGAAGGTTTTATAGATGAATAACAAGGAATGATTAGTCCTTGTCAGCAAAGACGTCCATCCAGCTTCTGAAGTAATGATTGAGGAACATGGTGCAGAATCTCTTTGAACTGGAAAAGACTTGAACTTGGTTTGGTAAAAAGACACAACAATGGATTAGTTTGATCTATTGCTTGTCAAAGAAGCAGAGAGAGGTGTGTCTGAGGGAGGGAGGGGGGAGAACAAGGTATTTATACCATGTCAGATGTGAGGACTTGACACTTGCAGCGATGGCTTCCTACAAAGTGATGAGTGTGGTGACTCTGCAGACTCTGCTGACACCAGGTAAGAATCTCCTGGAGGTTGAATAGAAATGTTTCAGATTGTGTTCGTGTCAAATCTAGAACTTCAGACTGCAGGTAGACAACACGACTCAGTCATATTTTTTATAAAATTTCTATAGTCACAGGAGACAGGAAGTGAAACCAAAGAAGCTCTTATGTTACAGATGGTGAGTGTCCGTGGATGGCGAGTCTACAGAAGGATGGACGTCGTGTGTGTGGTGGGACTCTGGTGGATGAAGACTCTGTGCTGAGCAGTGTCGACTGTTTCTCAAGGTGAGACACCTGGTTCATGTTCGTGTTTGTCCATCACCACAGTGGACAGTTGTTGTAGGAAAGGACTGGGTCAGGTGGGTAATCCACAAAATACTGAGAGAGACGGACTAACATGTTGTTGGTTTGGTTCGGCACACAGTGATAATTGTTGACTGTAGCTTCATCCTTTGTCCTTTGGGACAGAAACACTGAGCCAGTCCCTTGATCAACAGTCCAACAAGCTGAACCTGTAAAGACCCAGTCCTGGTTTGAAATCAGATGTTTTAAAGTGTTGAGTTCTGCTCAGTCCTAATTTAACTCATGTTATCTCCCTCAGTTCACCCACAGGATGTGATTGGACCCTCCCCCCAACCCTGTCCAAGTACAACTGTCTGGACAACAAAGGAACCTTTGGTGTGAGCTTGTCATGCTGGCCATGTTTGTGCTTTTAAGGGTTTAAGGCCTTTCAGCCACCAGTAGTTTAGCTCCGATTATCCAGCAGTGACTAACAGCTGTGCAGGAGAGGAGTCACACAATGATCCCACAAGAATAGAAGTTTCCTGTTCAGTCATTTCTTCTCTGAACGTTGTTGATGATCTGCTTCACATGATGATTTTAATAAAGGAACCTGCATCTCTGAGCTGTTTGTGACTTTTATTTAAATCAGTGATTTCCACTGTGCACGTTCACAAACTGATCATGTGCTGGGGTGTAGCTATAGACCCTCTAGAGGTATAGTAGCACCATCTATTGATAAAAATTATTCTTCCAGTTTCAGGAAGCTTGTCACATTAGTTTATACAGACATTGGACATGTACCAGGCGTGTCACATACAAAGGACTGGCAAGGACTAAACACTCGAGATAGAAGAAGGAAATCAAACTTGGAGAGACTCAGATTATTGCTTTGGCAGATTATTTTAATAATATTGGACACTGGACTAAGATGGAGGAGGTGGAATCGGTCATTTGGCAAATGGGGGAGATTTCAGGGGTTAAGTCCTGTCTCTTCATAGAAAGACAATAGTTAAAGCAGGAAATCATACTTGACATTCGATTAAGAAAATAACAAGATGTTTTAGGGTTTTATGTAAGACAGACGGGTGGGTGGATTTCAAATAACATTATAAAATGAGCATAATAACAAATACAAAGTGCAGAAAACACCACTCAGCAATAATGGAGAAGCAGTGGAACCCTGAGCTTGTTTCTCTATAACAATGTATCGGTTAATCTGTGTTAATTTTTTCTTCTATATATAATATTAAATATACCTGTATATTACTTGATTTTTTTACACGTCACTTTGTAGGAAACCATTAAGATTCACTTCATCACACCAGCTCTGGCATAAACACCTTCTTCTAAAACCTCTCTCTGCTTCTTTGACAAACAATCCTGGCAGGGGCATCTTTCTCACTCTCATAGCTTCTCTACCTGTGTGCTGCAGGGCTCAGTTCTTGGTCCTCTTCTCTTTTCTGTCTATACTACATCTCTGGGCTCTATCATCCACTCACATGGTCTTTCCTATCACTGCTATGCTGATGACACACAGCTCTTCCTGTCCTTTCCACTGGACTGTCTCTCAGACATTTCTTCCTGGATGAGAGGGACACATCTTCAGCTCAACCTCTCCAAGACCGAAGTCCTTGTCTTCCCAGCCAGATCTCCGATGCAACACATCAGCATCAACATTGGATCTACAGTGATTGTCCCACTAAGTCGGCCAAAAATCTGGGGGTCATCATCGATGACCAACTGAGCTTTACGGACCACGTCTCCTCAGTCTCTTTAAAAAAAATAAAATAACATCCTTTCTGCTCTTTCTCGCACTTGCATCTTGTGAATTGTGAACACTTTTTTGATAGGACTTTGCATTGATGTTTTCTCCTTGACTTTTTTTGAGATTTTGTTGCCTTGTACCTCACTTGTAAGTCGCTTTGGATAAAAGCATCTGCTAAATGACTAAATGTAAATGTAAAACTAACAGTAAACCACTCAATTATGCATTTTGCAATATAGCTGATTTACTTTATACAATTACTTAATGTTTACTTAACCACTAAACAGCATAGGATTTATGATGTCTCATGTGTATAAGTACATTATGTTATTACTATTTAAATAATTGGCTATATCTTAATTAAAGAAAAAAAGTCATGAAGATAATTTAAAAGTCATGAACATTTTATTTAAAATGAGCAAACTTTCATAAAACAACTTTCAGTATAAACAAAAGTGTAACAGATTAACATCAAGTGAAATGTAAGACCTTTTAAAAGCTGTATACATTCAAGAATGCAGTGTAATGCTGTTTTTATGGTAGAGGCCAATGTGGTAGAACTAAATACAGGACATCAGCTCTGTGCTTCCCATTAGATAACATGCAAGATTTCATTAAGCATTGTTTTTTTCACAGATTATCTTTCCCAACAGGAACTGAACCAGATTTTAAAACAGTGGCAAAGAACACACTTACATCATTACATTGAAGTCTGTCCACATCCATTAAAGGTTAAGCTTTCGGGGCTCTATGAATGTGCCATGCTAACTCCAGACCAGATAAAACATTTGACTTTTACAAATTAAATACTTAATACTTCTTTTTCATAAAACTTTAATGCCTTGAGACATTAACTACTTGTATTTACTACATGAGACTTTCTAACATTCTTTAACCACTAAGGTTCATTTACAACATAAAACATGGTGTTGTTATTTAACAAAATGGCCAACATGGTCATCAAAATATTAAAGAGCAATGTAAAACACCTTTTTTTTTTTGTTTTACTTTACAGACTGACAAACATGGTCCTGAAACTGCAGTTCAAAATAAACTTTGAATATGTGCTTAAAAAGTAGCTTTAAGAGTTTGGTTGAAAATCTAGGATGAGCTGAACTGTGGTGAACTGTTCAAATAGTCACTGACCCAAATGTATCTATACATAAAATGTCCAAAGGATTTTTGTTCCTCTCAATACAACTGAGAACTACTGAAAAGGGAGCAGTTTCAACAAAAGAACCCAAAGCCCTTCAATTATTACTTCATCTAACTAACAACCTGTCTGCTAGACCCTATTCCAACTAGACTGCTCAAGGAAGCTTTACCCTTAATAGATACTGTAGGTTTCCAAATTGAAGCCTTAGCTTGACGCTCTCGTGTCACTCAGTCCACATCCACAAATCCACAGGACCACTCGATGAAATTGACATGTTTACTTAAACACACATAACAGTCTTCAACATGCAGAATTTTCAACAGAACATCATTGGCACGAAACACTCAAAAACAAAAAAAAAAAGAAAGAGACGTAAAGAGAGAGGTCAAAAAACTGTGTGGCTCCACTGTCCTCAAATTTCCCCAAAAAAACCTGTTTTCGTAACCTGTCACCTGACTATCCCTCCCTCTAGTCTATCAGAATAAAAGCACTTATTTATTCAAAAATAACAATCAGAGTTTCTTTCTGATATAAAGCATTTTGAAACCAACCAAATACAATTCCCATCCAAACAATTAAACAAACTTGCTGAATATGGCAAATATTTCTTCCACTTATTTTAAGACTTTATCTACTAACTTAAATTGCTGTAATCAACCAAACTGCATCAAATAAACTGCATTTAGGCTCCTACAGATATGTTTGTATTAGAAATCATCAATTTATCTTTAGTAATAGAGTCCTGACCCCAACCCAATAGAACACCTTTGGGATGAATTAGAGCGAAGACTGTGAGCACTGTGTATTATGTGTTTCATAAACACACTCCTAAACCTCGTGGAAAACCTTGCTAGAAGAGTTGAAGGTGTTATAGCTGCAAACGTCGACGTCATATTAAACCCTATGGATTAAGAATGGGATGTCACTAAAGTTCATATGGGTCTAAAGGCAGGTGAGCGAATACTTTTGGCAATATAGTGTATTTGGGCTTCACTTCTTAAAGAAACCCAGCATCTGTTCTTAGCAGCACTACAGACCTGGTCCAGTACAGAATCTTAATGCCACATGATAAGTTCAAGTTTTATTTGTTGTTGCTTTGGGTTCACTTTCACTATTTTGAAGAATCTTTACACAAATATCCAAGTGAGGAAACAGAATTGTTTTTTAAATTTCATCTCATTTAATTTTGACTTTATGGATTTTAGTCTTTATTTTCTATAGTTTATAATGTTCTAATGCTTTTCTCTGCATGTGTAAACCTCTGTGAGTTTCCTGTGTGTTTGACATGTGCTCTATAAATGAAGCTTCTTTTGTTGAGACCTCTAACATAAACCCACTAATCCACAATTCAGGAATCCAAGAAATCACCTTTGAAGCTGTAAACTCATCCTGAGCATCATTTTGATGCAGATCACCACGTTTACTATGCACAAATGTACTTAAGCTTAATAACTTAATACCAAACACAGATCTGATCCTTTACACAACAACATAAAAAGCATCGTATTTATGTTTTATTTAATAGTTTCACAGTCGACTGGGCTCACATTCAAACCTAATCAGGATCTGTGCTTTCCTCAGAAGGCCACACTACTGGTTGTTGTTTTCTGTGGTTTTCTCTGCTCTGTCTCACGATTCACACTGAATGTGACAAGATTTACTGCAGAACAGCTTCAGCAGCTGTGTGATTCAGGCTTTTCACTGAACATAAGGTGAACTTTTATTACCTAGGCAGAAGAAAAAGGGGGCAGTGTTATTGTGTGATGATGATGATGATATTGTACATCTATTAAATACTCTGTTTTCTAATACTTTGTTAGACGCTTCATAGGCAGAAACCCAGAGAGAGGAGCAAAAACATCAAAGGGAAAAGTGAAATCCAAGAGCACAGGGCAACTTGTGCAAAAGAAACAGACCACAGTGAACACACATGCTTCAACTCTTCTCTGCAACATCATGTTCTACCAGTGGAACTTCTAAAATGTGAGGAGCACACAAAAAATAACTTAACCAATGTGATATCTGATTTTGTTGGGTTGTCTGTCAGAGAAGCACAAAAATCAGTGAGAGAAAAACACCAATAAGGAATCAGCAGCTCCATCTGTTTTGATCCGTTTTGATTTTGGTCTCTCTGTCTCCGTATGCCTTTCTATAGAATTATTGTATTTTAAGGGAATTTCTAGTTTGAGTATTAATATAAGAGCTCTGTGTTTTGTTTTGTTTTTTTTTACCTTTCAGTTTAGCTACTACACAGACCACCTGTAACCGTATCAGGTGATGTCTTTGAATTCAATTCAATTAAATTCTATTCAACTTTATTTATATAGCGCCAATTCACAACAAAGTCATCACAGGGCACTTTACAGAATAAAGTCAAGATTATAAAGATGTAAAGAAAGAAAGAGGAAAAACTCCCTTTAACGGAAGAAACCTCCAGCAGAACCAGGCTCAGGGTGGACGACCATCTGCCTTGACCGGTTGGGGAGAGTGGAAAGTGAAGAGAGAAAAGAAAAGAGCAACAACAAGCAACAACAAAACATCAGGCAGACTGGTAGGACCAGTAGCTGCACGCTGGAAGACACACAGCTTCAAAGCCGGGGGACACCTGCAGAAAGGGACAGAGAGAGGGGGATAGAGAAGGACAAAGACAACTACGGGAGAGAACACACAGAGTTAATATCATACAGCGGTGACAATTGCGGGGTGAGAGGAGAGGAGAGAGGGACAAGAGGAGGAAAGGAGCTCAGTGCATTGGGGGGTGGGTCCCCCAGCAGTCTAAGCCTATAGCAGCATAACTGTAACTACCTATATGCTTTATTAAAGAGGAAGGTTTTAAGCCTAGACTTAAAAGTAGAGAGGGTGTCTGCTTCCCGAATCTGAACTGGGAGCTGGTTCCACAGGAGAGGAGCTTGATAGCTAAAGGCTCTACCTCCCATTCTACTTTTGGAAATTCTGGGAACCACAAGTAGGCCTGCATTCTGAGAGCGAAGTGGTCTACTGGGATGATATAGTGCTATGAGGTCCTCTATATATGATGGAACCTGAATGTTCAGAGCTTTATATGTAAGAAGCAGGGTTTTATTTTCTATTCTAGATTTAATGGGAAGCCAATGGAGAGAAGCTAGTGAAGATGAAATATGATCTCTCTTGCTAGTTCCAGTCAGCACTCTTGCTGCAGCATTTTGGATTTTTATTTTTCATCTGGATCTATCAGATAGATAAGATTTAAACCAACCCAGTGCAGTTCCTTTAATCCCAATTTCATGTTCCAGTCTGTAATAAAACGTTATGATCAATGGTATCGAATGCAGCACTAAGATCTAACAGAACAAGTATAGAGATGAGTCCATTATCTGAGGCCATGAGAAGATCGTTGGTCACTTTTACCAGTGCTGTTTCTGTACTATGATTTGCAGTTCTTAGTCTCAAACACACAACTAATCATTTGTTACTAAAGGATAAATGTTGTTGTGGCCACTCTTCCCTGTTCAGTGCAGACACTCATCTATCTATGGTGTGTTCACCTAATGAGCTTATTCATTTGTGATTTCTTTTTGATTGTCAGTACTCAATGTTTTCATGATCTCTGTGATGGATTTGTTTGGTTTTGCAGCTCCTTGGACTTGACATTGTTCCGAATGCACGTGGCTCCTGTGTAATAGTGCACACGGTTACTGTGAAGCCAAACAATTTACAGTATCTTCAACAAAAGTTTCTGATTTGTAATACTGGTCTAAACTGATTAAGTGTCTCAGTAAATGTGAACTCAGGCCGACTTTTCTGGTTTTGTGTTGCTCTCCAGCTGAAAACATAAGCGCTCGTTGTGAACAGGAAGTCACTCTTCCATGTCTGGGATCCAGAAACTCCTGTCTTAGAGCTGTAGAGTGGAGCAGACCTGACTGTGAGAGCTACATCTACCTGCATCGAGACGGACACAGCGAAGCCTTTAACCAGGAGCGGTCTTATGTGAACCGGGTGATGCTAAAGCACAATGAGATGAAGGGTGGCGACGTGTCTCTGGTTCTGAGGAACGTGACAGTTGGAGACACTGGAACATATGAATGTCGCTGTTATAACTTAACAAACCACGGGAGGAAGAATATTATTAGGAATAAACCCATCTGTATAGTTCACCTGGCAGTCAGAGCCTCAGGTGAGAGTGTGTGTGTGTGTGTGTGTGTGTGGATCAGAGGTGAATCTGCTTCCTGGTTGTTGATGTGAGAGTGAACCATCACAGATCAGATGTTTGTGTTTTCTAAAGATGTTGCTGATGAGACTTTGTAGCAAACAGCTGCTATGAGTGATGGGATCAAAGTGCAGTAGATAATGTCTGACAGGAGTTTGAAGAGGAAATGGATTAATCACCTACCCGACACCTCACATCTCATTCTCTTCTTACAGGTCTTAAAGCTGGAAACTTTGGGGCTGTGACTGAGTTCAGCCTCATCACAAGAACAACACCTTCTGTGAGGACAGAGAAATGTCAGGCTTTGTGTCTGTGGATCACATGATGATAAAAAAGCCCTAAACATTATATTTGCTTCAGCAGCATAAAAAGTTCCTCTTTTTACAATAATAAATAGAAAAAATATGTTTCCTGTAAAGAAGCCGTATTACACATAAATCTTACCATTTAATGTTTGGGACCTAATTTTCATCGGCAGCCAGACACACACAGCTCGCAGAATTAACAGCTGCAACAATCTTAAGTTGGAAGAAATAGATCTTTAGCTTGCTGAGTTAACAAGGTGACGCTATTTATTATGACTCGATTTTTACTAAAATACTTTCAAACGTTTATTGTATTTATTGTATATCAATAAACCCAAATGGAGAATTGGGTCCAGCTTGTTGCTGCTCTGACTTCTGTGCATCTCTGGGTTTTGGTTTGTCTTAGTACCTGAGTACTTCTGTACTAGTTCATGTTAAATGGAACATGCCAGCATTGCAATTTAGCTTTACTGCCTCTATCAGGTGGAGGTCACAGTACTTCACCCAGAACTTTGTTTCACCATGTTGTGAATATATTTGTTTAACCAATGTTCATACAAACAAAACACAAACTTCTAGAATTTGTTCACTAAATTGTTTCTGGACTTGGTCTTGTAGGACATTAGCATTTTAATGAAGGTTTTCATGTTTTTTTTATTAATCAACTCACCTAATTCTTTGGTGTGTTTCTGTTCCATGCCCGAGGCTGAAAATCCTTTGAGGAGATGACGTGAGCTGCTGGTAACAGCAGGAAGGATATTTAAAGGGAAAATACACTTTTCTCCCAGTCGGCTGTAGTCTGGAACAATCTGAGCAATGTTTTAATTGAATTTGTATTTTTACTTTGGATAAGTTCTACTTTTTTTGGTTTTATTCTTTAGCTTCAACCTGTTCCCTGTTGTTGTGTGAACTGCATTTGCAGTATTAATTGTTGTGTTTCTAGCTTTTGTAAAATCGGGGAAGGAACTGTGGGGAGCAGGCCAGGCCTTAGCCCCTCTTCATTGCATGTCGCTAACAATCTGAGTGGTAAACATACACAATACTAGCGACTCGGAGTATAAAACAAAGTTTGTAGTGTCTTTGGGTTTTTAAAGCATGTGTGGTCGGTGTTTATTGGGGCTTAGTGTGGCATCGCGCTGCAGTGAGCCCTTCCAATAAGTGGCTGATTCACTTGCCTACGTATATTTGAATTTACTGCTTTACAGCAGAGTACTATTTATTTCCCTTTACATTTGATACTGGTATATGTGAATGAATGTATATTTTGTAAGATTTGTACACGTCTTTTGCTCTTGGAGCTCGTTGTGACATTAAATGTTTCACCCTGTGTCTCTCTGATTCCTAATATATTTTATGTTAAACTGAAAGTCTGACTTCATGCAATGTGACATGTGGGCTGTGGGCCCACGACCTCATTAATCAGACTCAAGATCTGGTTGCTTGTGTCTGGGCGACTGTGAATCAGGAGTTAGAGAGTTTGCTCTAACAACACTTATATGTTTACTTAAAGAAGGATTGTGATTGTTCACTGTAACCAACGACAGTCAGTACTGACACTCGTAGTACTTGTACTGCTGCAGTACTGGCTGTTTCACTGCTCTCGCTCTGCTGACACCTGCTGGTTCAGACAAACTGTTTCAGTCAACCTGCCTGATTTCCTGGAAATGAGCTCAGTTTTCATAATTCGTCCTGTAGCAAAACTATGAGCAGGAACACATACAACAAAATTCTCAAACAGGAGAAAAAAAAAAAACAGACTGGATTTTACAGATGACGCCGATACTTGTATTTTATTGCTAAGCAGCTGTTCTGTTGTACTGCTAGTGACAGGGTGGTGAGGAAGTGGTGAAAAAGAAAACTCCAGACATTTCTTCAGACTAGAAGGAGCTGATCTGATGGACGAATTAACAACATTATCCTTCACTTTCTTAGCATTAGTGACACTCACTAATGCCTCTGAAGGTAAGAAGTGTGTGTGTATGTGTGTGTGTGTGCCGTGGTGTTAGGAGGATAACGTTTCCGTTAAGTGTTGTTAGGATCTAATCTGTAGGTGCAGCATCTCTGCTTGTTTTCCTCTGACGTGTTCTAAAATGCAGTGAAGGCATCATAATATTATGGTGCTAAATAGAAATATAGTTAATAAAGCACACGGTAGGTTCTTCTGAGACCGAAGCTAAGCGTCATCTACAATGCAGATCCACTGGTTTCTTTGTTCACAGAGTGCGGCAGGACATTGAGGATGTTATTTCGCTTATATGCAGCGACGCCGTCCAGTTATTGAAAAACAAGTACAACATAAACCCACAGAGTTGAGACTTATTTACCACCATTGCTGTGGTCAACTCACTAAAAAAAGGTTTAGGTTATAATAATTATGTGATCGTACTCTGTATCAACAATATCTAAGAGCTCAGATGGACATCAGGACCAGTTAAATACTAAAAATAGAAATATTAAATACACTAACACTTTATTTATTGGTATTTGCTGAATATGAATCAACTGAAGTATAAAGAAGTTTTATCTGATGATTTTATCATGTTTTTGGTTTTGGTCGTCAAGAGATGAGGACAAAGGCTGGGAAGGATGTCTCTCTGGATTGTGTGGGTAACACCCAGGTTCCCATCGAAGCAATAAAGTGGATCAAACCCGACCTGAAGTCAGATCTGTATGTTTATTTCTACCGGGACGATGTCTTTTATAAAGACTTCCTGCTTCCATCATTTCAAAATCGTACGGAGATGAAAGATCCAATGATGAAGGGCGGAGACGTTTCACTGATTCTGAAGAAAGTCAGCATTGATGATGCTGGAGAATATGAGTGTCACGTTTCACTGAAGAACACAACACGTAAAAGAGCCTACTCTGACCTGTGGTGTGTTGTCAACCTGACGGTCATAGGTGAGTTTGGGTCTCAGTAATTCTTTTCTTTGATTAAAACAGTAAAAGTAGAGAATACACTCGATGTTTATAAAAGAGACAAGCCTCCTCAATGTCACTTGGGTTTTGCTGAGAATGGATTAAGTTATAGTGCATTTGACAAGAACAGAGGTGAATGACTTCCAAATGTGCACTAGAAGGATCAGGAGATGACGGAGCAGTGACTTCTAGCAGGTTGTGGCACAGAGTTTCACACTTGCAGGAAAGAGCTGTACCCATGCTGTTAACAGGGGCAGGAAAAAGAACGGGTTAGGTATAAGTCAGGTGTTCCCCCGCAGTCCCACGTTAAGTCGGGGTATTTGAGGATGGAAATGACAATAGGGAGACAGCTTTGTGCCTCCATATGGACTCTAGCCTGGTTCGCCTTTGGGTTGCTTTCAAGGTCCGTGGCTGCCCTTAGGGGGAAAATGTAAAAGTCTTTCCATTAGTATAACTGCATAGTTACAGGGGAAGCCTTTAGCAGCAGTCCATTATCTCCTCATCTTCCTGCAAATGCTGGAACCGAGCTTAGAAAGGGAAAGTGTTTCAAGCAGCATTAGTAGCCACTTACTCTGCCTGTTAAATTAGGCCACTGAGGGTTAATGTAGCATATTCGCTTTAGTGCTTTCAGTGTAACTGAGGACATTCAGCAACATCGGGGCAGTTTATTCAGATATTTTACACAACTCCTGTATTAAGACCAGTCCATCAGTGGCAGCAGCTTCTGATGCAAATACAGACGTTTCAGTGTTTTTCTTGGTCAAAGAAAAAAAAAAAAACGGACTCTTCTGCTCTTCTTTGTCAGTTCAACAGCAGATAATAACAAATCCTGGAGACGACGTCACTTTGCCCTGTCAGGGATCCAGAAACATCTCCATAGCAGCCGTGCAGTGGATCAGATCCGAGCTTCATGATCCCGTCTACTTGCACCGTAACGAGCCTGTCATGGAGCCACATGATCAGGAGGCACGTTTTGTGAAGCGGGTGAAGCTGAAGGACAGACAGATGAAGGATGGTGACATGTCACTAGTTCTGATGAATGTGCAAGCCAGCGACACGGGAACATATGAGTGTCACTGTAAATGGCGCGTAGTGAGACAACAGAAGAGGACTCTTCTTAAGAGTGAACCCATCAGCATCGTCAAGCTGATAGTCACAGGTGAGGTGCACAGATCAGATGTTACTGTTTTCTACAGATGTTTTTGATGAGACTAACACCTCACATCTGATTCTCATGTGCAGGCAACACACCTGGACAAATCTGGGACACGGGAAGCAATGTATTTGTTGGACTGGCAGTTTGTCAGTTGGTGTGTTTCCTGTTGGTGTGAATTATTCTTTCAGTCCAGTCCTAATCTGTCCTGTCCTGCATGGAGAAATCTCACCCCAGACTAAAGTGTAAAGCTGCAGTTGTTGCCTCCATTTTTTGTCTTTTAAATCTTCCAATTCTTTATTCACACAAACCCAGAATAACAGGCAATAAGTTACAGTCCATCCAAAAAGAATTTAAATGAATATACTGCATGTTGCATGTTTATTCCAAAAAATTCAGGTTTGTAGCTCAGTTGTTTGTAGGCAGTTGTCCACGAAACAGTGATTCGATCCCTGGTCCTGGCTACGTGTCAAAGCGTTCTTAGGCAAGACACTGAACCCCAAGATGCTCCCGGTGGGTCAGGTGAGCACCCTGCATGGCAGCCACCGCCCTCGGTGTGAGTGTGTGTGTGTGTGTGTGAATGTCTGAATGGGAATCAACATAGAAAAGTGCTTTGGATAAAAGTGGCCATTTACCAAAAAACATTTAAACACCAGAACTGAAGAGGTTTGGTGAGTTTGGCTTTGGTGCTGAAATCCTGCGACACAGACTTTTCCACATTTTGTAATCCAGTACTTGGGCTGCACATGCAGTGGATCCACAGGGGGCAACTTTTTGAAGCTTCTTTCCAAAGTATGACGTATGTTTTTCTTTCACTTCATCTTTTTTGCATCCTGTAAAAACATATTAGCAGTACTAGCATTCACATGGAACATTTTAATCTTAGTATCTGGTATAGCATATAATTTCTGTAAAGAGGAGAAAGAATGAAAAGAAAGCAGCCACACTGCCCCCTCCCGGAGAATCATCCTATTACTGGATCTTGAAACTGAATGTAATTGACCCCTGTGGGCAACTCACCAAACAAATGTGATCAATTATGAACAATTGTCAAATGTTTGTTGGAAAAGGAAAATGAATTAGGACATGAGAAAAGCAAAGAATTTAACTGGATCAAATGAAATTGGTATTTTATTTGGTTTTGTATTTTTCTTTTAATACAGACACATTCAACATTTCATGATACAGTGTTGGTTTAAAAAATATCATTTTTTAACAATGTTAGATACAAATGTTTTCAAACCAAGATAGAAAATGTAGAAGTTTCAGATCCACCCATCAAAGTCAGAGGAGTTTTTCGTCATTAGGAGTTCAGATGATGTCATCTGGGGAAGCTCTGGAAAAGCAGAAAGTCCATAGTATGAGCAACAAGATGACATAATCTGAGCTGAGTGAGTGAAGGAGTCCTTTACTTGAGTGTTTATAACAGTGATTTATGTCAAAACCAACGGCTTTCAGCTCGTCCCTTCAGGGCTGGATTGTGACCAAAGCCCAAAAAATCTTTTTTAAAAATAAAACACTGATTTCTATATATAAATGTTTGGGCTTTGGACACAATGAGAGACTGAAGCTTATTAATTGAAGTCAGGCCACTTCAGCCAGATTCTTGTCAAATAGCCAAGGACTGAGAAAATGAAACTAAGAAGAAACATCTGGTAGATTTTCTTCCTTCCAGAAACTCAAGCTCAGAACATCTGCCAACACTAAACGTTGATGCAATGCAGTGTAAAGAGGGGAATCTTGTGTTGTTGATTAAAAAGGCAAAAAACTCATTACATTTATCCACCGAATGAAAATCTGCATCTCTGCTGATGGTAACAAAGTATGAGGATTATTATGTGCAGCCTAATTACATGATGAAAGATTTTGGCACAAAGTTGTAAACACAGTCTTGTACATGAACTTACACCTCCAACTAGAACTCACAGGCCAACAGGTCCAGACTTTGCAAAACTCATGAATCTACAAATTTTTGTAGATTTACTCTTTTATTTACCTTCATTGTGCTGTTAAAGTTTGGATCCGTGCGGTGTTTTTACAAACCACACAGTGGCTTTGCTCATTCTCTGTAACCATATAAACAAGTCTTGGGAATCACTGAAAATTCCAGCTCCACCTCCCGCCTTCACTTAGCTCCTCCATAAAAACCATGTCTTTCAGTGCAGTTCATCATCAGGATGAACAGCTGTAGTTTCAGCTCAAACATCAGCAACTGCTCTCATGGCTTCATTAACATCTGGAACATCTGTGGCTGTTTTCACATGTTTGTGGATCTTTGTTCTGACATCTGCAGGTGAGAACTATGGTTGTTATCAAGCAGGTTAGTGGTTGATCTCAGTGGTTGTACTTTTACTGATTAAATTGTACTTATACTTAAGTACCAATATAATGCTACTTTTACTATGTTACAGTAGATATGAAGTGTAATTTTGTGCCCCACATTTGAGATTTATAAAAGTTTAAACATAAGCAGATGCAGTTTGTACAACATTTGATTATACATAAAATGAGATATTTGACTAATGGCTAAATCACATTTATAAATAAATTGGAAACAGCAGTTGAAGTACTTCAATTACTTATACAAAAGTGTAAATGCAGCTCCAGCTCAAACAGCTACAGCAATAAAATGCTGCTTTCACATTAATGCAAAATAATGAAAAGCAAGTTACAAAAAATGTAAAGTCACTGATATTCAGAACTCTATTTACATATTTTTTCTGATGTGATGCAGACGGGTGATGGTTAATTTTTATAGTTATATGAAACAGAGACAGGCTTAAACGCCTCATTAAATGGTAGCTGTTTTTATTTGCTTATTTTCTGCTGTGATATTGGAGAAAGTTAATATCTCACTTCTCCTTCCTAGATTCAACATTTTACAAATTAAAGTTGATGCTGATACTGTGAATGTACAAATCTAGGTCAGATTAGTTTGACAAACTTTCATAGGTGAAAAAAAAAAAAGACCTATAATACATTTGGTTCAAACATAAGTGTAGGAATCTTTACCTACAGTGACTTATGGGGATTTTTCTTTCATATTATTGTGAAGTGAAGGGAAAGTGATAAATGATTTTCAAAATTTATAGTTTTTGGCCTAAATGCAAAATGCTATGTGTGGGTGAAACCTAACCCTGCACATCACCATGAACACACCATGAAACATGGTGGTGGCAGCATCATGTTGTGGGGATGCTTTTCTTCAGCAAACATACACCCACAGCTACAATAGAATGATTTAGATCAAAGCATTAGAATGACCCAGTCAGAGTCCAGAACTAAATCCAATTGAGAATCTGTGGCAAGACTTGAACATTGCTGCTCACAGATGCTGTCCATCCAATCTGACTGAGCTGGAGCTATTCTGCAAAAAAAAAAAAAAAAAAAATGGGCAAAAGTTATCTTCTCTAGATGTACAAAGCTGGTAGAGACAAACCCCAAAAGACTTGCAGCTGTAATTGCAGCAAAACTTCTACAAAGATTCTACAAAGTGTTGACTCAGGAGGGATGAATACAAATGCACACCACTCTTTTCAGATATTTATGTGTAAAACATTTTAAAACACATTTCTTAGGTTTTATATTAAATTATATTTTAACCAGTAACCTAAATAATTTCTGAATTCAACTTTATTTATATGGCATCACGATTTCGCACTAAGACGGACTAAACTGAAGGGACAGTGACAAGGAGTAAAGTAATAAACCAGTTTATTGTAACAAATCTCAAAAATAAAAAAAACTCCTAACAGGAGGGTACAAAGTAAAACACGACAGGATACAGAACACACTGAGCTACTAGGAAACAAGGATAATTTACCTAAACCACGAACCAAAATTAACATTAGAAAAACAGACAAGCAGAGATACACCATAAACCTAAATGAACACTGTGAAAAATAACTAGGGATAGAATATGAAAGACACTAAATCTAGAGTACAAAGGGAAGTAGAACAAGCCTTAAAGGAAACGTAAGGCTTTAAAGGAAACAGAAATATAGACCTACCAAACCTCAGACCAAAAAGTAGCACGAAAAACAGAGTCCAAATCTCAAGAGTCAGGGTTACAAATGACAGGGGTCATGTAAATCATGAGGTGAAACAGGGATCTGGCAGGAAAGTGTGTGGAAAGCTGGTGTAAATAGTGAGGAGAACAGGTGCAAACAATAATAAATGATAACGAAAGGTAAAGTTGGTGGAAAGAACTGTGAACAGGAAGTTGACGAAAAGGCTACAAAATAAAAGTCCAGGACAGGAAGTGGAGCTAAGGGCCAGATTATGACATATAGTGCTAATTCACAGCATGGTCATCTCAACACACTTGAAATAATAAAATCAAGACTATAGAAATACTGTATGTAGAGGAAACCCACCAAATCCCCCCGAGCAGTCTAACCATATACCTACTAAGAGCTGAACAGCTTTAACTATAGGCTTTATCAAAAAGATTTTAAGACTAGTCCTAAAAGTAGAAAGGTTGTCTGCCTCCCGAATCTGGATTTGGAGCCGGCTTTGATCTGGGTTTTATGGTTTTTGTTCAGACCAACAGATCACAGTGAGGACTGGAGATGATGTTACTCTTCAGTGTCTGGATCCCAGAGGTGGACACATCGAACTGTTAGAGTGGAGGAGACAGGACCTGGTGGAAAACGTCTTTGTTTGGAAACAAGGGAAGATGTTTGAAGACCCCCAGCATCCATTTTTTAAGAACCGAACGGAACTGAGAAATCCAGAGATGAAGGACGGAGACGTTTCTGTGATTCTGAAGAACGTCAACATCAATGACACTGGAACATATGAGTGTCGTGTTAGAAACAGCAGCACAAAACCACCTCAGCTCCTCAACACCACCAAGCTGACTATCAACTCAGGTGAGTAAGTGTGTGTGTGTGTGTGTGTGTGCATCAGAGGTGAAGCTGCTTCCTGGTTGTTGATGTGAGAGTGAACCATCACAGATCAGATGTTGGTGTTTTCTAAAGATGTTGCTGATGAGACTTTGTAGCAAACAGCTGCTATGAGTGATGGGATCAAAGTGCAGTAGATAATGTCTGACAGGAGTTTGAAGAGGAAATGGATTCATCACCTACCTGACACCTCACATCTCATTCTCTTCTCACAGGTGAAACATGTGGATACACTGGTGATGAAGGAAACAAGGATGGTAATGGTTTTGGACTGGTTGTGTGTTTGTTATGTGGTAATGTTCTACTTATTGATGCTGTTGTTTTCTTCATGATCCATAAGAAATTGAAATTGCATGTGAAGAAAAACTCAGACGTCAAATGTCTCAGATCACTTTATGTTAAATGACACTAGGATGAAAAAATGTTTTGGCCAATTTCGACAATCACTGGTAAGAAACAGCGTAAGTGTAATCACTAAAGAAACTTCCACATCCAGGATGTTTTTAAGGGTTTTATTTTCTTGCAAGAGAGTTTCAAGCCTCCATCCAGTGCAGTTCTAATGTCTTAATATGTCAAATATGAATTTATATTCTTCTGTTGCTGGACAAAATACCCCCCAGCTAATGTTAAGCACATCATTTGGTGTAACTTGGAGACATCTCCGTGTGGTCAGTCTACCATATTGCTGACCTTGAGCCCTTACAGACACTTATCAGAACGAAAACCTGTATATCAAAGCAAGTGTCACAACTTCCTGCATAAGTAAAATGGGTTCATTTTATCACCACAACCAAACAAGACATAAGCATTCGAATTATTCAGAATTGATTTTCCATCACAAAAACACGAGGACAAACACAGGCCAGTTTGTTTCTTATCAGAGACTCAGAGTTGTAATTTGTCACCAAACTGTGATAAGTGCACAAACTCATCCTAAATTGCTATTTACTTTTTCATGAGATATTTTCATTTATATAAGGATCAACTCTGCTCTGTTTATAGGAAAAGGAGAATTAACATATAAAGCTTCAACAGCACACACAATTCATATCACTGGTCGAAGTCTTTGTTCCAGTATTTGAATTTAACACCCATATTCCAAAAGCCTGTCGCTCCTTTGGTCGCACCTCCTTTCAGTTTTCTGCAGCAAATGACTGGAATCATTTGCAACAAACTCTAAAATAATTCCATACAAACAATCCTCCAAGATCACTGCATAGACTGTACTTTCATTATGAATGTTTGAATTTGTTAATGTTTTATTTTTTGTCTTAGTCTTTTGTTTCAAACTACGGTTTAGCATCTGTCATCGGTGCTCGCATGTTTCCTGTCGGCTTTTCACGTAAATGTGAATCTGAATCAACAAACTGATGTGAAACCATCAGCAGGAACACGCATATAGCAATGTCACGTGTTTTATTTGTCAGGGAATTCATGTGATAGTTTCTACTGAAGCTGATTATTCCCCTGTCTGTTTGTGTGTTTAACTTTGTGATGCTGTTTTGTTAACTTGCAAAGTTCAGCTCCGGGTTTTTGTTTGACTGACACTCAGGTTTGTAACAGTAACAGTCTCCTTAAGCTGCAACCTGATCGCTGTAGAGTAACGCCCGATGTGGGACTCCCATCCCAACAATGTTCTAGGAGGCCTTCACCACTGGAGCGCTGACATTTTGTTGCAAATGTTTAAACTTACAATACAAATGTACTGTATCTTGGACGTTTTTCTCTACTTTAAACCAACTTAGTAACATAAGTGTTCACGAGTTCAGTGTCTTAGGCTTAACATGTTTTATTATAACTTTAAAGTATTTAATACATTTCTGATGAAGGATCATTTGTACTGGCTAATTGTGCTTTAAATATTATTTTGATGAAAAATGTAATATTTCTTTTACTCTTTTTGTCATTTTCAAATAAAACTGTGACTTCTTCACTTGTTGCTTGTTTAAATCCTGCACGAGTGTGAAACTGGACGCCATTGTGGCTTCATTGTAAGCAACAGTATCTCCCATTTTGGGCCCCGGCAGCTAAAGTGGTGTAGTTTCATCTGATGGCTGATGGCACTGTTTCAACAAATGCTTCAGCGCGTTCTATGAGAGGAAAGTGGACAAATGACCGATAAGGTCGTTAAGGTTCCACAGACAAATCACTTAGCAAAAAGTATGTGCAGCATTTATTTTTTAGTTTAAACATAATTTAATTACCACATAGTGAAAAATTGGCATTTACTTCTGCTCGTCGTCCCTCAAACACCAAAGGCCTCATGTCCACTTAAACACAGGCCTTTATTCCGTCCTTTCCACACCAGCCTTACGCCGAGATGACAAAGCCTAGTAGGGATCCACACAATCACCAAGATGTGATCAAGGGCACAACTGCTTGTGCACCTGAGCCCCAGACCTCAGTTTACCTGGCAACACTAGGTTCGTCTTTTAATGTACGCAGGGCCTCTTGGTGACTCTGGATTTTCAACCAGTGATCATCAAGACATCGAAGAAAAGACCAGAATGCGTTTCAACATTTAAGAGCTTGTTGACTTGTTGGGACAGTCTCAATGTGCTGGAGTGTGTTGTTTTAAATTTCCTCCGTGTGCCCGTTGTTCATTTTGAGCACCTGCCACTCTTTGCATGGCAGCAAGTTCAGTTCAGCAACAAATCAGATGTAAATCAGTCATTTGTGGACGGCAAGTTGTCTCAGAAAGCTGAACTAACAAGGGATGGAAACACACCACGTCAAACACAATCACCACCAATGTAAGAAAAAGAGGCAGAATTTAAACCTCAGTCAGTGTCTTTAATGAATGAATTATTATATGAAGGATTATATTGGAATGATCTCTATATCAATGTATATGAGCTAAAGTAAAACATTTTTTTATTCATTCATTAAGGTATTGACAGTGTTGGCCATGTACCATCGTCTCATTAGGTTTTAGCTGCTGGTTTGTCTTTCTGTGGCATCTGCAGAGTCACAATCAGTTAACAAAGACTTAAATTTGAGAAAATATTTTCTGATATTTGTTCCAAAGGTAAATTTTTATACACTAATTTATTATCCAGTCAAGAAAATCCGCTCCAATGCAGCATTAAGATTCACTAATGTGGCAAAGCTAACAGTGAGGAAAAACATTGTGAGAGTTTCCTGGATTTGAGAATTTCCCCCCAGCTGTTCCCCATTAACAGTTTAGATGTTTAGACCAATTTGTCCGGTTTACAGTCCCTGCTGGGCCTCTGCTAACTCCACCTCGTGTTGAGTCAAGAGGCATTGTCCTGTCTACAATTCTTAGACGTGAAGTTAGATCTAATTTTTATTTAATTGCTGGTTTGATGTCATCTGGAGTTTCCAGGGACGGAAGTCTTGACGGTAAGAAAGTCTGCTCACATTTTAACGTTTTAAATGGAGGAGCCAGCGATTTGAATTGACTCCAAAAATTTGACCGACAAATGACTCTAAGGAACACAATTATCCATAATCACATGTTTGCATGGGTCAGCGGAGAGACGCTGCTGTGGCTCAGATGAGCAGATGAGCTACAAAAGGACGTACACAGTGACACAATTTGACATCTTAAGAACTGTCAGTATACGATCGTGTTGGAAGAACAGGAGTTTCAGCTACTTCATCAACATCTGGAACATCTGTGATTGTAGTCCCATGCTCATAACGATCTGTTCTGACTTCTGCTTTTCATGTACGCTCTAAAAAACAATCAATATTAAATTTTAAAAAAGTGACACATAATACTACTGAGTAGATTATAACTCATAAAAGTTAAGTCAAATGTATTAAATAAGGGAAAAGTAATAAAACATCATAAGGACATATTAAGTAAACTAAAATGTGTTGGGTTTAGTAATAATTGAAAATTAACGGTTGATATAATTAATTAACTTATCACATGAAAAATAATTAATCAAATCATAAATATATGTGTAACATTTATTCACATTACCTAAATATCCTTTTTTTATACTAGTTACTAGTTTTTACAAATCTGACACACACCACTTTTGGCTGAAGCTGATACCATCAACTAACACTGATGCATGTGTCAGACACACTGTCCTGCAGCCATGTCTCTGTGAAACACATTAGTCTGCACCAGTCAACTCGCCCACCTCGTTTTCCAGAGACCTCACGTTGCCAAGAATCAGAGATGAGACATGTCTTCTCTCCCTGGCTCGTCTGTTTTCTTCTCCACCCCCTCTCACTGTTTTCCTCCTAATTTCTTCCACAACGTTTAAAGTCGTTACAAACATCTGTGCAACAAGAGCTTCTGTGAAACCATGATGTAATACAGAGTAATTAATGAGTTAGTTAACACGGCTCCTGCTGCGATATGTCAATGAAAAAACACATATTTGTGCCTGTCAGGGTTTGACATATATGACTCCGTCCTAAAAACCTTTTCACTCTTATGAAACGGCTTTGAGGACAAGTCACCACAGCGCTGCTGGCAATACACACTGGCGTTTAAAACCAAAAAGTTCTGGCTCCTCCAGCATCCATGAGTCATAAATCAGGCAGAGGTAGAAGTTGAGTAACACTGAAGAAAATGGTCTGTGTGGGAGAGTCTGTAGATTCGGGGTGAAGAAAAACATTTTGCCCTTTCATGTTGACTCTAACCACTTCCGTTGTGATATTGGAACCGTATTTTAACAGACATCCTCCCTGAGTCTGACAGCAATCACACAAGCAGATGCTTTAAGATCACAGAGCAGTTTCACAGCAACTACAACAAGAACCAAAGAACGAACAAAGCTTTGTATGTTGTAATGGATGAAATGTCAATATCAGGTTTGGTGTATAATAAGAATAAGAGAGTGACAGAAAGGGCGGGTAAATGGGGCTTTATTAAGCCATCAAAGATAAACACAAAATCAGTTCAAAGGACGTCAACATGGACAAAAACTACACAAAGTGACTAAACACAAGGTGGGCAGGAAAACAGGAAACTACACAGGAAAACAGGTTTCTGTCAAAAAGGACGCACTAAACAAGCGGAATAAGAAATCAGAGGTGCACAGATATATAAAGAGAACAAGGACTGGGATACAGTCTAGTAACAGAGGCAGCTGAAAACCAGGAAGTCAGAGTTCATGGGTAGACACACAGCAAGGATCTGGCAGGGACGGAACCCTGCTGGGGGTTTAAATGGACAGGGCCACAGGTGAAAGGGGACAGAGTCCAGAGTGGGATTTTCTATAGTGACTCTGTCAGGCTTTCAGAGACTGACCCTTTGGAAAAGTAATATAACGGGTTAGTTTTGACAGGGAGTAATAAGTAGAGTCGTCACTTTTTTGGAGTAACAACGTTAATCGGATAAAACATAACAGTTTTAATCTGGAAAATGAGCACAGGACTAAGAACGTTTTAAAACCGCAAGTGGGCACGATAACATCATCTAATTTAATCGCAATCACATTTAGTAGCTAGACAAGACAAAAGGCAAAGAATTCATTTTGAATGTACAGAGTCTGAACTGGGATTCAATTCAATTCAATTCAATTCAATTCAACTTTATTTATATAGCGCCAATTTACAACAAAGTCATCTCAAGGCACTTTACAGAATAAAGTCCAGACTACACAAGTATGTAGAAGCAACCCAACAATTCCCCCTGGAGCAAGCCATAGGCAACAGTGGAGAGGAAAATCTCCCTTTAATGGGAGAAACCTCCAGCAGAACCAGGCTCAGGGTGGGCGGCCATCTGCCTTGACCGGTTGGGGTGAGTGGAAAGTTGAGAAAGAAAATAAAAGAGCAACGAAAGCAACAACAAAACAACAACAAAAAGCAACAACAAAACAACAAGAAAAGCAACAACAAAGCATCGTACAGGTTGTAGGACATAGAATTAATGGTATACAGTGGTGACAAGTAAATGTATAGAGAAAAGCTAGTTCAGGTTGAGTGAGCAGTTTAACTATAAGCTTTATCAAAAAGGAAGGTTTTAAGCCTAGTCTTAAAAGTAGAGAGGGTGTCTGCTCCCCGAATTTGGATTGGAAGCTGGTTCCACAGGAGAGGAGCTTGATAGCTAAAGGCTCTGCCTCCCATTCTACTTTTGCAAACTCTGGGAACCACAAGTAGGCCTGTATTTTGGGATCGAAGTGGTCTAATCGGGCGATACAGAACTATGAGATCTTTTAAATATGATGGAGCCTGACCATTCAGAGCTTTGTATGTAAGGAGGAGGGTTTTGAATTCTATTCTAAATTTTATGGGAAGCCAATGAAGAGAAGCTAGTGAAGGTGAAATATGATCTCTCTTTCCTAATCCAGTCAGCACTCTTGCTGCAGCATTTTGGATTAATTGAAGGCTTTTTAGGGAGTTATTAGGACACCCCAGAAGTAGGGAATTACAGTAGTCCAACCTAGAAGTAACAAATGCATGGACCAGTTTTTCGGCATCACTTTGAGACAGGATGCTTCTAATTTTAGCAATGTTCCGTAGGTGGAAGAAGGCTGTTCTAGAGATTTGTCTTATATGTGATGTAAATCCCAAATCCTGGTCAAAAATAACTCCAAGGTTCCTCACCGTAGTATTGGAGGCCAAAGTTATGTCATCTAAAGTAAATATATTGTTAGACAGCATATTTCTCATGTTTTTAGGCCCAAAGAGGATGATTTCAGTTTTGTCTGAATTTAGAAGTAGGAAATTGTAGGACATCCAGGTCTTTATGTCTTTTAGACATGCTTCAAGTTTGACTAATTGGTTAGTATCTTCTGGTTTCACAGATAAATAGAGCTGGGTATCATCTGCATAGCAGTGGAAGTTTATGGAATGTTTCCTAATAATTTTGCCTAAAGGTGACATGTACAGATTAAAAAGTATTGGTCCTAACACAGAGCCCTGTGGAACTCCATAGCTGACTTTGGTGCATAAAAAAGAGTCATCATTAACATGAACAAGTTGGAGTCTGTCTGACAGATAAGATTTAAACCAATGTAATGTGGTTCCTTTAATCCCAAATCCATGTTCTAGTCTCTGTAATAAAATGTTGTGGTCAATGGTGTCAAATGCAGCACTAAGGTCTAGTAAGACGAGTACGGACACAAGTCCATTATCTGAAGCCAGGAGAAGATCGTTGGTGACTTTTACCAGTGCTGTTTCTGTACTGTGATGAGCTCTGAATCCTGACTGAAAGTCTTCATACAAATTATTCCTGTAAAGGTGATCACATAATTGTTTTGCAACTACTTTTTCAAGGATTTTAGAAATAAACGGGAGATTTGATATTGGTCTATAGTTGGCTAAATCACCTGGATCAAGACAGGGTTTTTTAAGTAATGGTTTGATTACAGCAACTTTATAAGCCTTTGGTACATAGCCAGTTTCTAAAGCTAGGTTAATCAAATCTAATATGAAAGTGTCTATTAAAGGTAGAACATCTTTAAGCAATTTGGTTGGAACAGGGTCTAAAAGACATGTTGTTAGTTTTGAGGAGGCGATAGTTGAACTTAGCTCAGTGAGATTTATGGGTGAAAAACAGTCTAAGATGGATTGGGGCCTAATTGAGGATTCTAGAGCTGTTGTACATGAAGATCTATCTGTAATATTTGTAGGGAGGATCTGGTGAATCTTTTCCCTAATGGCTGCAATTTTATCAGTAAAGAAAGTCATAAAGTCATTGCTGCTCAAAGTTAAGGGAAAACTAGGCTCAACAGAACTATGGCTCTTAGTCAGCCTGGCTACAGTGCTGAACAGAAACCGGGGGTTGTTCTTGTTTTCCTCTATTAGTGCGGAATAATATGCTGTTCTGGCATCACGGAGAGCTTTTTTGTACATTTTTAAACTGTTTTTCCAGGCTAACCGGGATTCTTCTAAATTAGTGGAACGACACTTCCTCTCTAACTTTCGTGTTGCCTGTTTTAAGCTGTGCATTTGTGAATTGTACCATGGAGGTCGGCTCCTCTGATTCACTGCCTTCTTTTTCAGAGGGGCAACTGTATCTAGTATCATACGCAATGAGGCTGCAGAATCGTCAACTAAATAATCAATTTGTACAGGAGTAAGATGGCTACTCACCATAGTATTGACACATGGTGGTGAAAAAGATGAAGAGATAATTTCTTTAAATGTATTCACAGCATTTTCAGATAAACATCTGCTGTAGTGGAATTTTTCCCTAACTGCTGTATAGTCCGTTATTGTAAATTCAAATGTTATTAGAAAATGGTCAGACAAAAGAGAATTATGAGGAAATACTATTAAATTATCAGTTTCAATGCCATATGTAAGTACAAGGTCCAATGTGTGACTAAAACAGTGAGTGGGTTTATTTACATTTTGGGAAAAACCAATTGAATCTAGTAATGAATTAAACGCAGTTACTGTCAGCATCTACATGAATGTTAAAGTCACCTACTATAATGACTTTATCTGTACTAAGCACTAAATCAGATAGAAAATCAGAAAATTCTATCAAAAACTCTGAATAAGGGACTGGAGGATGGTACACGATAACAAATAATAGTGGTTTTTGAGTTTTCCAGTTTGCGTGTGAAAGGTTAAGAGTAAGACTCTCAAATGAGTTATAACTATGTTTAGGTCTAGGAATTATTGATAAGCTAGAGTGAAATATTGCTGCTACTCCTCCACCTCGGCCTGTGCTTCTAGGAACATGATCATTAATATGACTCATTTAAACTGACATATTCTTCCTGCTGCAACCAAGTTTCAGTGAGACAAAGTAAATCAATTTGATGATCATTTATTAAGTCATTTACTAACAGAGATTTAGAAGAGAGAGATCTAATATTTAATAATCCACATTTAATAGTTTTGGGTTTTGGTTCAGTATGAGCATGAGTCTTAACTTGTATTAGATTTTTGTGATTAACTCCCCTTGTGTTCATTTTTGGTTTAAAAAGTTTAATTGGTCGTGGAGCAGACATAGTCTCTATGGGGCAAAGAGCAGTGTGGTTAAGATCATAACATTCAGCAAAATAATAATATTCCCTGTGTGAAAAATTAGAATCCATAAGAGCTGCATTTTGTCTGTTGGTAACGTCAGATTCTAGAAATATCTCGGACTGTTTATACCTGTGGATGTTGTCGGGTGTTGGAGCGGAGGATGCAGGACAGGTGAGCAAATCAGAGCCACAGGTGTTTTCAATGGTCAGTCAGTCTCCGGAGACTGAGATGCTGTGGACAATGTTCTCAGTCAACATCCGGGATCCCGGAAAGTTCGGGTGCAGTCCATCTTGCTTGAAGTACTGAGGACGATCCCAGAAAAGATTGAAATTGTCTACGTAAAAGAGTCCGTGTGCGGAGACTTGTGGTTGAAGCCATGTGTGCAGGCTGAGGAGTCTGGAGAACCAGCCAACACCGCGACCCAGCGTGGGAATTGGGCCGGAAATGAAGAACCGTCTTTGGTGGAAAATCTGCAGTGAGTTGAAAAATGACACGAAGTCACGTTTCAGCAACTCAGACTGTTGGCGTTTGGTGTCATTTGTGCCAACGTGTATCACTACTTTTGTTGCTGTAGGATGTTTTTCAATCAGGTTTGGAATTTTCTCCGCTATGTCAGTGACTGTGGCTCCAGGAAAGCAAAACGTTTTAGCTGATTTTAAGCGGACGTCTCTAACGATGGAGTCGCCAATAATTAGCATGGTCGGACCGGGAGGACGTTGCGGTGGAGAGGTGCGCCGAGGAGGAGCATGTGGATTCCTCTCTGGAGGCACAGTGTTGGTGGCGGTGGCACGTCTGGTCTGGCGAGGCCCCGGCAGCAGGCCCCGACCGCGCTGCCCGCGGGAGGTGGAGCCGTGTGGTATCTCACGAGGCAGGGAGTCACAGGGAACCGCCGCCGGGGAAGTCGGACTTTCCAGCTCTTCAAGAACAGTGAAACGGTTCTCCATCTGGACCGGGGAAGGTGGTCCAATGGATTGGTTGACAAGATTAGCTGCAGCAGGTGTAGTCCGATGTCTCCTTTTAGCCGTAATCCAGGCCTCCTGTGTCAGCGGCGAGGAGCAGGCCCGTGTCGGGACAGGCCGTTGGTCATCCGACAGGGCCAGAAGGCCGCGGGTTGGCATCGCTATTCCAGCAGTAGCAACAGGGCCAGACCACGGCAGCGTGTCATCGGTGTCCTGGGTCACTGAACAAACAGCTGGGTGGATAGAAACTGTTTGTTCCATGTAGCTCGAGGTATTAAGAGCTGCGAGGTGCTTCGCTTGTGTGGTGGCAACGTTGGAAAACCCCAAGATAAGTTCATTTTTTTTTGCTTAGTTCGTTTTCCAAAAGTTTGATTGTTTCTTGCAACTGCGTGAAAACGTGTACACAGTTTGAACAGACCGACATTTCGAAACACAGTTCAATGTTGTAGCTGCTCTGAAACGGTTAAAATCCAGTTTTCATATTGTCCACGGTGAAAAGAATCTTATCAAACACGTACACACATTTTACATGCTACAACTATGTTCTCATTGTTTTGTTCCAACAAAATCTAATAAACTGAATTTTTTCCTCCTTTGTTTCACCTTATTGGTCATTGTGCTGCTCATTGTGACATTTGCAAGAGCGACTGCTCCTAATATTAAATGTCCGGTTTCAAATCACTCATTACTACTTATGATGCATTTTTATGAGCCCACAACCCCCCCACACTCATCCTCCATCCAGAAGCAATGACTTCATCTCAGCTTTCATTCAATCCTCCTCTGCCAACACACACATGAAAGTGGCACTGGGTTTATTTAGGCCTGCACAGTCGCCAACAGCACGACGTGAACAACAGCTCCGCCTATTTTACACTTAGTATTTTTCCACAGAGTAGGTCAGATGAGGAGCTTTTCTGCAGCAAAGAAACATGCAGGCTGCAGGTAAGTATAAACTGCACATACCTGAGAGTCTGTCTGGACTTAAACAGCAAAGTTATCTGGATCCAGTGAGAAATTCTGTTCCATCTGCTCCTGTTTTAGTCAGTGACAGTTGCTGATGCCCTGCCGAGTATTAATGACCGGTGTCATCACTGTGTGTGCATTTGGTGCAGAGATGTTAACGTGCTTCCTTCTGCTGGCAGCTTCCTGTCACTGCTCAGGAAACTGAAACGCTTTACAGGTTGTTGGTACAAAACATCAAAGCAGCTCAAAGAGAAAATGTGAGATTAAAGAAAGAGGATCATGATCTGTAATTATTAAAGAGCTCATGATTCACCACACTCCCCCGTCACTTTTCTATTTTCCTGTCAGCTTTGCCAGATAAGTAAATAAGACACTAGCAGCCAGTTCTTAAAGTTCAGACTTAGCTGGACTTGATCCTCACCTTGCTGTGTTTCACCCTGAACTCTAAGTTCTCTCATGTTTTATTGACACTCCAGTCACAGAGATAAGCTGCTGATAACCATCAGTACATGGCAGCATTTTTACAATCTGCTTTGACAACATTTACCTTGTTTCCTAGTTCTTTCCTGAATCCGCTTCTAACCACCAGGAGAAATAAACACTGCCTGTTCCAGCTGTGTCAATCATCCTGAAAGCACTGCAGGGGTAAAGTAAGGGTGAGAAATCTTTAATCTAGTGACTTTTTCTACTCCTGCCATCATGGCAGCACACACAGATATAATCATGTGACATCCTGAGCTCTGTGTCCATGAGTGCAGACATGTATTTCCATGGTCTCCTGGTGAGACGCTCGTGCAGATCATAGGAAACATTAGAGACACTAGTTATTCGTGTTGGGCTCAGAGGCTCAGTGTGCAGTAACATGACTGTGCAGACAAATCAGCAGCAGGTTCACACAAGACTGAGAAAATGTCTAAAAAACGCTGCTCTCATACTTTCAACTTCTGGAGCCACTGTGTGTGTTCAAACACAGAGAGGGAAGAAAGGTAGTTCCCACGTTCTAATTTCCTTGACTATCTGAAATAATCTGGATGCAGCGATGCCGGGAAAATCCAACTCTCATAAAGTTCCCCTCCCACTTTTTTACCCAATAAAAACCTCTGTGCTACACTGCTCTGTCACTGGAGGCATCAGCTGTAGTTTCAGCTCCGACAGCAGCAGCTGCTCTCATGGCTTCATCAACATCTGGAACATCAGTGGCTGTTTTCACATGTTTATGCTTCTTTTTTCTGACGTTTGCAGGTGAGAACTTTGGTTGTTGCTGTTATGTTTGATCAAATACTGTAGTTAAGTACAACTCTAAGCTACTTTTACTTCCTTTTATTTGGGAGTTTTAGTTACTTTACAAGTTAAGGTGTTTGCATAAAAGACAATACTGTGCACAGACCAAACCAACAGATTTATATTACACAGCTATTATAGTATATATTCATATTTGACATAATGATGAGATTCCACTTTTTCAAACTTTTCAAAAATGAGGTTTTGCTGCTTTGTCTTAGAATCATTTGAATGTTTAACACATTGTCATTTTAATGTCATTTGCATATTCACAATGTGTTTGTTATCAATAAAAATAGAAAAGAAATGATAATTCAGCGAGACACTAATACCTGCACTTATTTCAAAAATGATGTAGAGTTTCTCCAGATTTTGTTGTGTGCTCTCATTGTTCACATCACAGTTTGATATTGTTTCCTCATGTCATTCGATCATAATTCACACGATGCCGTCTGCAGCTCTGCCCCTTTCACATGAAGAAAAAACTTTAACCCTGGCTCTGCTTCACAGACACAGTTAATGACCCACTTCTTGTTACCAGGCTAATGTGACACGTGTGTTTTAGTTCAGTCTGAAAATCTGCACATGATTTTTTTATCCCACTTTGTCCATCAGATCCCAAGCTGCAGCATGGAGCAGTGTGTGAATATGAATGTGTCCAGGTCTCACATGTCCCCATCTGACATTACACACGTTTAGAATAATGACTTCACTAGTACAAGAAAGTAACAGTCTAATCTGCAGGTTTCACTGTTTCACTTTGCTTAATGTGAAGTTCTTCATTCACGACTGATGTTTATTTCTAATGAACAATTCACTGGTAGTTGAAGGAAAACTGAGGCTTCACAGATTCAGTAGAACTGATGACTTTGACCTCATCAACTGTTTTACTGATGTTTACTTTGTGTTTTGATCTGGATTTTATGGTTTTTGTTCAGACCAACAACAGATCACAGTGAAGACTGGAGATAATGTTACTCTTCAGTGTCATCACAGAGGTGGAGACATCGAACTGTTAGAGTGGAGGAGACAGGACTTGGAAGAAGACGTCTTTGTCTGCAGACATGGGAAGAATGACTGCAGCACTTCACATCCATCTTTTAAGAACCGAGTGGAGCTGAGAGATCCAAAGATGAAGGACGGAGAAGTTTCTGTGATTCTGAAGAACGTCACCATCAAAGACACTGGAACATATGAGTGTCGTGTTAGAAACAACAAGACAAAACCACCACCTCAGTCCATCGCAAACGTCACCCTGACAGTCACAGATTCAGGTGTGTGCAGCGTGTGTGTGCGTGTGTGTACGCGCGTGTGTGTGTACGCGCGCGCGTGTGTGTGTGTGTGTGTGTGTGTGTGTGTGTGTGTGTGTGTGTGTGTGTGTGTGTGTGTGTGTGTGTGTGTGTGTGTGTGTGTGTGTGTGTGGATCAGAGGTGAAGCTGCTTCCTGGTTGTTGATGTGAGAGTGAACCATCACAGATCAGATGTTGGTGTTTTCTAAAGATGTTGCTGATGAGACTTTGTAGCAAACAGCTGCTATGAGTGATGGGATCAAAGTGCAGTAGATAATGTCTGACAGGAGTTTGAAGAGGAAATGGATTCATCACCTACATGACACCTCACACCTCACATCTCATTCTCTTCTTACAGGTGCTGCTGAGCATGGAGGAGACAAGTATGGAGGAAAGAAGGATGGAGGAAACAAAGATGGAGGAAACAAGGATAAAGGAGACAAGGATGGAGGAGACAAGGATGGAGGAAACAAGGATAAAGGAGACAAGGATGGAGGAGACAAGGATGGAGGAGACAAGGATGGGAGAAACAAGGATGTAGGAGACAAGTACAGACATCTTAAACTGGTGCTGACTGTGTTTGTTAGTGTGATTCTTGTTGGTATTGTTGGTATTGTTTGTGTGACCCACAGAAAATGTAACGGCCATTTTAAGAAAAACTCAGACGTTTCTCTTCCTGATGAAGCAGCTGATCAAGAGCCAACTTGAAACTTCTCTTTACTCCTGAATCCTTGTGTCCTGCTGCTGTTACACAAAGATGGAAAACTAAAAGCAAAAACCCACCAAAGACAATGACTTTGTGCTGTGAGTCAGGATCAACTAGCTTCAGACTAATGTTCATCATTTGATTTATTCCACAGGTTTCTTTTTATCTAAAAGTCACTTTGGATTCACCAATTTGTGAAGACACTCTTTTAGTAAGAAAGTACCACCACTTTTTCCTCTGTGTGATCTTTTATCTTTTATTTTCACTCAGATCAAACAGTTTAAATCACACATAATCTGGATTCAGTTATATCCAAGATATGTTTGAAGTAAACTGGATGAAACTTCTCCAAATGTTTTTTTTTTTGTAACATCACTGTGTAAAACAGCACAAGTACAAACCCCACATGAAACCAGAATTGCATTGCAACCACTGTTGCTTTGATCCATCATGCAAAGCTCTGAAACCCTCATGTAAATTAATCTGACTTGGCTCTTACCACAGTTCAAATCAGCATCTACATCCAGTGTAAATTTATATTCCACCAGTTCTTATTTCAGGCTTAAATCATCAGTTACACTGAGGAGGTAGGTCCACTGAAAAAAACACTCACATTTTTGGAAGAAGCATTTTGCAAACGTCACGACTGTGAAGCACTGACATGATGCAGAGAATGTAATGCAACTTTAGGAGCTAAATTTCATATAGCAATATGGATATATATCACAATAAAGACTCAGATGTTTAGAAAGCGCATGTGTTTGTCTTGAAGGAGAAAAAAAACACAAGGAATGATTAAAAATTCTGTGCTACAAGCTAATGTAACTAAAAAAAAAAAGAATCTAAGTTTTTCTCATATTTACATTGAGTAAATGAACATGATCTCAGCACTGCAACCATTTCCAAAATTTGATGTTTATCACTTGTCATAAGGAAGAAGTGTTCAGTGTTTGTGTGATGCTGCACAGCTGCATTCTTATTGTATGAAAGATGCTGCCTTGTGCGACCAACAAGACAGAGCTTTACAACATAATAATAAGAATGAAATAATACAAAACTATCATTGCTTTTCTGTTCGATATACAAGTTGAAGGGAATTTCTGTTGATGCCGGCTATTGAACTTTCCCAGGCTTGTCCCAGGCAAACTTGGCTTTGATGCACATGTTAAAAAAACAAATCACATGTGGAAGTGGTCAAAAATGCAGCTAGAGGGGAAACATGTGAATGTGATTCTTAATCCCAAACCACAGGGAAAGAGGAATCCTGCAGCAAACCTGGACTAGGTGCAGAGGCGGTGTGGATGACCCAGACAAGGTTGATGGCAGCTACAGTCGTCGAAGGAAAACCAGCCGCTCTCTTCTACAATTTGCAAAAGCAAACAGTAGCTGGCCACGTTTGGCCATGAACACGCTGAGTGGGAATTTTATCTACTTTTTTTCCCCTGCACAAACATAACAATGCATAATAATCCGTGCTGTTGTTAATCAGTTACGATTCTCCGGCTGTGCTATTAAAAACCCAATAGCAAACAGTAGCACTGAGGCAACAAACTGGCATTTGAAGGGTTAAAACATTTAAAAGCAATGCAGATTTTATATGTACAATAAGAATGTTATGCTTTAAAAGTAACATCTAAACAAATTACAGAATTATCCACCAGACGTCCGGTCTTTGTACCAGACACTGTTCCCCCACACATCTGTTTTTACTTTGCCTTTCTCCCCACCAGCCAACTGTGATCAACTGTTTGCTTATTTCTCTTTCTGTAGCATTGTCCTGTTGAGGACATCTATTCCCCATTTACTGGACTGCTGTTTTGTCCCCTGTCTGTCCCCTGAGATTGTCACAGGTAGATGGCACCAAAGAACAGGGCGGCTTGAACAGGGCGGGTAGGAATCAGATCAGCTTATGCAGTTATGACCGGATGACAACAGCTTGTTGTTTGACTCTTTCTCAGCTGAGATTCAGGTAAAAGTCAAATTATAATTTTTTTTCTAATTTTTATTTTAACTTACTGAGTACACCATAAGTACATTTTAAGTACTGTACACAGTTTTTTTGGTTGTGTATACTAAAGGGCTAGCGTACTACACATAATAAGCATTTGTAAGTAGATCTCAGTTTGCATGCTTTTTTTAAGTCAGGTTAACTAATCAGAATGTACAGTGTGGATGGCTGTTTGGATTCTAACTGTGAAACAGGCTCCTGATGTAAAATTATTATCTATAACCTCATTTATGTTTTAGAATGATTTGCTCATTACGTTTCCTGTCACGTTCCCTTTCATTTACTTTCCAGAAAATCATTATCCATAATTATAAACCCTTCCCTCCTAAGCAAAGCACAAAATCTGCACTGTTTTGAGCTTCAGAGACAAACTCCTCCTTCGACTCAGAGTTTTTTTCTGCTGGCTGTATGTTGGGTGCATGCTCCTGATGCTTTGGAGGAAGGTCAAATGGAATCAGATGATACAATAAACAACATTACTCTTATTTTTATTTTATGTGTATTTTATTTCATTTCTATTTTTTGTCAATTCTCATTTTACTTACTGTGTGACATTCAGAGTGGAGGGCATCTTGAATCTTGAAGACACAATAATCAGATAAAGTTTTTAAAAAACCCAGTTTGGAATAGTATGAGATTAAACATTTCTTCTAAGCCCTTAAAGCTTTTCACATACTAATCTGGTTGACATCCCAGTCTCAATGAGTCTCTTTCCCTCTGCACCTTTTCTTTCAGAGTTCTGTATTGTCGGGACTTTTGAGGAGGGGGTGGCTTTATCTGTCGGTGCCCAGTGGCCCATTGTTGTTCATGATCCCCAATCTGTGAATTTCCTCTAACCTTATATAACTTTTATAACTCTGTGTGTGTGTGTGACCCCCCAGCTGGGGATACAGATGTACCAGTGTTTCACACATTGCGGGATCAGAACACGATCAGAAGAACTTTGTTTAAAAGATTCTAAAAATAAAACAATAAGAAATAAAACTGTAATTGAAGCTGACTTACAAAACACTGTCAAGGATGTTAGACAGTACAAACGAGATTTAAACAGGATAAACTGATTCAAAGATCTCGTGAACATTGGGTCTCCCTTCTTATCCAAATGTCTTCAAACCACTACAAGGCACTGGAAAATTCAACACAGAGTGGAAAAATAAAAAGGTCTGCATCAGCATCTGCACCCAGTGTAAGTCCATGTTTATCTTATGTGAAAACTGGTGACTTGTAGAGACCACACAAATCAACACAAACCCTCCTGATGTGGTGATTTAGTGGAGAGGTGAGGAATTTCCTGTCCCCTGCTGCACAGTCTGAACCACTTTGGAGGCAACACATATCAGCTGATATGCTGATATGTGGAGACTGTGATAATCTCGTGATAATCTCATGAAAATCTCATGAAAACTCGTGAAAACTCAGCAGGTTACAAGCAAAGATTCATTGTATTTTCAGTCAGTGTTGAGCAGGTTGTGATGTCACATGAGGAGAAAAAAAGCCTTATATGTTTAATATTGTTGATAACAACTAAATAAAAACTTCTCTAATTTGTTGACTAAATTTTGACTCATTAACACGATTTAAAGAATGACACACTATTTGCTGTTTATGTCCATGAAGGTTCACCTCTCAACACTGCACCTGATCTTTGTACATGTTGTTTTCCTATGTTTTACGCCTGTTATAAGAAAGGAAAATACATTTCTGTACAACAAATATTTGAATAGATTTGCTGTAGTTGCTTTTGAATCAGCCTGTCTGGAGCTGAAGAAGCGAGGGGAATTTTTAATGCAGAAGGCAAAAAGGCTAAAGAATGTTAAGTGAGTTGATGACGAGTGCTGGTCAGATACAGATCAACATCAAGAAAAAAGGTAACAAATCAAAATCTGCAGAGCATTGTGAAAGAAAAAACAGGACTTTTTGTTGAGTATCTAATGTTAAAAACATATTGGTCACAGTAGAGCAGTATATTAAACAAGATGAAATAAAAACAATACATAAAACATCCTTTATGATCATTGTCAGCAAGTTGTAGGGAGGTAAAAGATTTGACAATAGAAAGAAAACTACAACATCCTTTTTGAGTTTAAATAGTTCTTGGCGTCTACACACAATATCAAATTGGCAAAAACTACAATAAAATGTATACATTACACCATTTACTATTTACAGTAAAAATAGGTTTAAAATAATATGCAATTATTTGGAAAAAAGAGCAAAGACAATAGTAAAAAGTATTTAATTTATTGGCAGTGTGTGTTTCTAATATAAGAAAACTTTGTTTTCTGTTATATAGTGTTAATACATCCTATGATTGCTCTCCTCTAATATCTACTGTTAATTTATATACTGTAAGTTTAGTTTAGTTTTGTCATAATACAGGAAATGACAGTCAAGTACACTTTTATTATAAATACCACTTTTTTCATAATCACAAAATTATAAGCTGTTGAAGCTCTTGGTCATAATTTTTCCAAGTGCTTGAAGAAAGTTGTTGTTCAAGCTTTAGATTAGAGCACACAACCTACAGGGTAAGTACAGCGACAGTAAACCTCCGTGGTGCCTATAGATACATATTAGTTGTTACTTGATAACAATAATCAAAGTTTGGGGAAGAAGAAAAATACCTACAGTGTACTTTGTAGTTAAGGGTACTTCTTAAGTATTACATTATATTTGTGAATATTTATGATGTAACTACTGTGTAACTATAAATAAGAAGAGGGTGAGAGGCTGCACTTTAAATTACAGCCGTCATTTGTTGTACGTACTGTGTAACAACAAAGGGGTTTAGATTTATCATTTCTTTTTAATAATATTTATTTTGTTATTATTGACTATGGAAAGTATGGAAAACCAATTTAAATTAATTACACATGAAACACTCTGTGCTTACCATGTAACCTAAAGCACGACACATCTGGACTAGTGTCCTGTAGTTTTGTTCAGAGTGAAACATGAAAACCAAAAATACATAAATAAATAAATAGGAAACAAAAAAGTCTGTTTGCAATCATGACTCTATGAGGAAATTTCTAGCTCAACTTGAACTGATGCTTTATTAAAAACTGTATCGAAGATGTGGACAGTTTTGAAGAAATCTCTGCGCTGGTTGTGTGATTGATGAGTTTATTCCATTTGAGAAATGATCGTGAAGAAAGATGACAGAGCCACATTACTTCCACATTCACTTCATCAACTTAGCTCAGTTATTGTTATGATTCCCTCTAGTGGTTCCAGCTGGTTCAAGACCAAAGCTCATCATTCTTAACCTCTGATGTGTCTGTGGAGCCCTGAGCAGACTTTCAATACAAGGAGAACTGACCAAATCATTACTAATATTACAAATGTATGGCTTTGTTTATTGTTAGCCAGATGATTTATTTCTGCCAAAGATCACCTGTTTATTTAAATCATGTCTTCAGAGCTATTTGGAGTAAAAAAAAAAGGAGAATACATACATACAATATATATATATATATATATATATATATATATATATATATATATATATATATATAGCATCTCAGAGTCAGTCTCCATTCAACCTACTTTTGATTTAAAGTCTCTTTTCAAACATCATTTTAGGAAATTATTAAACTGAAGTCAACTACTGAATTACCAGTTTAGGTAAAAGCGCTCAGTTTGTCACCACCATCACCTGCCTGTGGCTGCACACATGTGCTGCTGTGTGTTCACATCCTGCCACCATTTCATTCTAAAACCTCTCTGCAATGGTTTGTCTCAGTTTTTTCAAACTGAAGACACCAGAATTAATTAAACAACAAGGTTCACACAAACCTATCGAAATACCAAAATCTTTGTCATTTATTTCTGCTGTACACTAAAGAATTTTAGCTTTAATTTGATGGTATGTTACACTTTGATACAATAAATATTATAAAACATAGCAGCTTCTGTATCACCCACATTGTATTGCTTCCATACAAACAAAAGGTAAAATTTGGTTGCATGTTCCTTGTTTTCAATAACTGCATCAAGCCTGTGATTCATAGACATTATCAAATTGTTGGTATCTTTTTGATAAGTTGTAATTTATTTTTGAAGGGTTTTCTTTTTAATTCCCTCTTCAGTGGATGAAATACATGTTTACCTGCATTAAGAGTCTGGTGTCAGTCTAAAAGCTTCCACTTTTTTCTCTGTGAAGAATTTTGTTGAGTTGACAGTGTGTTTTGAATCACTGTCTTCTTCAGCTACATACAAAATGTTTCTGTGCATCTCTGAATTCATTCTGCTGCTCTTTGTAAATTAGTCATTTAAAACCATTCGTTTTTTTATTCAATCTTCCAGGATACATATGCATTACAAGAAACACCTGTTAGTCACTTCATTCAGTACTTTTGGAACAGATCAACTTTGGGTTCTGCTACAAAAGGTTCTATGTTCTATGTTGTTTAAAATACTGAAATGTAAATTCCTTCAAATAAAAGCTGAAAAGCTGATGGTGATGCTGTTACTTGTTGATCCATCTCTGGACTCACACCAGTAAACTCCACTGTCCAATGGGACAATGGTGTTTTTGCATTTGTCATTGACTTAAGATGATTTAATAAAATGAAACCAATATTCCAAACCACTGAAAATGATTGGTCACATTTGACAACATTACTGGTGATGTTAATGTTATTATGTGACAATTTGCTTCTTGCAAATGTGCACATTGAACTTGCATGAAAATGTTGTAAAGTCAATGAGGAAAAGCCTGTTAAAGGAAAAGAGAATGAAATGAGGAAGAGGAAATGTTACACTAACATACATCTGAGCTACCAGGTTTGTGGTCAGTGCAGTGTAGCTTTGTTGCCCTTAGATGATGCTGTTTCCTTCAACCTCACAGCTGGAGGAAACAGAACTGTCTCGTCGTGTTGCATCAGTAAAGCAGTTTGTTCACATTTGAACAATTAAAATCAATTAAATTAAAATCTTAACCCCCAGTGTGTAGCTAGAATATATATGTTTAACATTGTTAATAACAACTAAATACAAACTTCAGTTATTTGTTGACTAAATTTTATTTCAGCAAATGCAACGAATTCTCTAAATCGTGCCTTTGTTTACTGCCTTTTCAAAGAAAGATGTAGATGTTTTAACACTGTGAAGAGCCGCAAAAGTGTGTGGCTGCTGTCTCATTAACATGATTTGAAGAATGAAACACTATTTGCTGTTTATGTCCATGAAGGTTCACCTCTCAACGCTGCACCTGATCTTTGTACATGTTGTTTTCCTATGTTTTACATCTGTAATAAGAATTGAAAATCATACTGATATCAGTGGTGAATGAGTGAATTAGGATGTGTGTGGATGTAGTGCACTAAATAGTAACCAGGGGGTGTTTCATTTCCTCATTGTTTAATGCCCACTTGAAAAGTGGAACACAACTACTCTGTCATCCGAAAAATACATTTCTGTACAACAAATATTTGAATAAATTGCTGTAGCTGCTTTTGAATCAGCCTGTCTGGAGCTGAAGAACTGAGAGGGTTTAATATGCAGATTCCAAAATGGACCCAGGACAAGAAAGACACATATAAGGTATTATTATTTTTTTCATTCTAAAATGTTATGTGTCTGTTAATGGGTTGTTATCTGGCTGTGGTTTATCGATGGTGGTGTTTCATGTTTACATTTCTTTGTTGGGTCGAAATGGACTCATCTGTAGTTGAGACAGATTGATGTGATTGTGTGTCTACATTTATGTAATGTGATGTATGTTTGGTTTGTTTTTTGAAGAGAATGTGAGAGAATCTGTCTATGTCTCCTCAGGCTCAGGTTGCTATGTGTCTTGACCTGCTCGATCTCCTAAAACATACATGTTAAACTAATGAAACTGTACTTTTATTTGGGGGAAGGGACTTTGTGGTTGCAGTTGACTTGCATATAAAGGTACATTTTAGGAGACAGGCTTGTGGATCAGGAGTCAGAGAAGTTGCCCATCAGTCCCACGTTAGCTGGGCTGATTTGAGAAAGTATTATTAAATACGTTCACAGTGTCAGTTGATTCACACAGATAAACCCTCTGTGAATTAAAGTAAATGAGCTCATTCCTGCCAACTGCTGGAGAGAAAATGAAATGCCAGGTTACCATAGAAGGAGGAAGGAAGTGGGACTAACTGCTTTGACCTTCTTTGACCAAACATCTGATGATCTCACATCAAGTCGTACAATGGACCCAACATCTCTTCAGTTTTTCCTCTGTAAGTACACTCTGCATGATATGAATACGTAGAGCTAACGAATGTTAAGTGAGTTGATGACGAGTGCTGGTCAGATAAAATTAAAATTAAAACACGATACAGATCAACATCAAGAAAAAAGGTAACAAATCAAAATCTGCAAAGTAATGTGAAAGAAAAACAGTATTAGATGAAGATGAAATAAAAACAACCTGCTTAAAATATAAGAAATACATAAAACATCCTTTATGATCGTTGTCAGCATTTTAGTGGTAGGGAGGCAAAAGATTTGACACCAGGCTTCACAGACGTACAAGGTGCCTGTGGCGTCTACACACAATATAAAAAGATAATATTAATACAATAAAAGGTCTGAATGTCACCATTTATTATTTACAAGAAAAAATAGGTTTCAAATTATATGCAATTATTTGGAAAAAAGAGCAAAGAAAATATACATTATAAGAAAAGTATTTTTGTTTCCTAATATAAGAAAACTTGTATGTGGAATTCTAGAAATGGCCGTGGGCTGTTATCACATCCTACGATTGCTCTGTAAAAGATAAGAGTAGCACTGTATTATATTTTACCTTTTCCTCACAATGATCTACCGTTAATGTATCTAAGTCAGAGGTTGTTTTTAGTTTCGACTATTATAATACAAATAAAATGTAAATTGCATGTCATAATACAGGAAATGACAGTCAAGAACTCAGGTTTAAAAAGATAAACTTTTAATATAACTAACATTTTTTTCATAATCACAAAATTAATAAGCTGTTGAAGCTGTTGGTCATAATTTTTTCCAAGTGCTTTAAGAAAGTTGTTGTTAGAGCTTTAGATTACAGCACAAAACCTACAGGGTAAGTACAGCGATGGTGAACCTCCACAGTACCTATAGATATATATTAGTTGTTACTTGATAACAATAATCAAAGTTTGGGGAATAACAGGGAAACAAGATGAGAAGAAGAAAAATACCTACAGTGGAAGTACTCTGTAGTTAAGGGTACTTATTAAGTATTACATTATATTTGTGAATATTTATGATGTAACTACTGTGTAACTATAAATAAGAAGAGGGTGAGAGGCTGCACTTTAAATTACAGCCCTTATTTGTTGTACGTACTGTGTAACAACAGCTAACAAAGGGGTTTAGATTTATCATTTCTTTTTAATAATATTATTTTGTTATTACTGACTATGGAAAGTATGGAAAACCAATTTAAATTATTTACACATGAAACACTCTGTGCTTACCATGTAACCTAAAGCACGACACATCTGGACAAGTGTCCTGTAGTTTTGTTCAGAGTGAAACATGAAAACCAAAAATACATAAATAAATAAATAGGAAACAAAAAAGTCTGTTTGCAATCATGACTCTATAAGGAAATTTCTAGCTCAACTTGAATTGATGCTTTAATGAAAACTGTATCGAGGATGTGGACAGTACTACATTATTGCAGTGTGTTGTTTTGTATATGAACTTATATACACACAAATATATGTAAAAAAGTTTCTTCAGTTTGCTGTTAATGATGATTTTGTTGTAGTTGCTTTTTTTTTATTCTCAGGGAAGATTTTCAAAAAAATGTAATAGACTGAAATAAAAGCATAAATAAATAAAACACCTTGACTTTCATTTGTCTGTAGATGTGACCTCACTGCTGTGCTGCACAACAAACCAAGGTCAGTGAACTTTTACACAGTAAGATTTAGTCCTGGTGGGTGGCAGGGACTCAGTTGGTAGAGTGGCCGCCCACCAACCGTAGGGTTGGAGGTTTACACCCCACTCTTCCTGACCACATGTCGAGGATCCTGGGCAAGACACTGAACCCCCAACAACATGCGGACTAATGACCCCTGAACTTACAGAACAAGAACAAAACATGACTTTCTTAGTCCTGATTCATGCCTGGTTCTCATAACACTGTCAAAGACCATGTGACCATGGTGGGTGAAGAAAAAGAAACGACTGAATATGTTCTAGTGATATCATCAGGGTTTCAGTGGGTGTGAAGTTTAAAGGGTGTTTGGCTGAAAAACCCAGGACCACATTTACTAACAGACAGGTGAGTTGTAATTGGCAGCCATCATATACTGGTTCTTCTTTTTTCCTATTGCTTGTTATGCTGTTTTCATAAGTGAATATCATGCGGCATCACCCAGTCTCAAATGCTTTTTAAATGACTTTTCTCAGACCATCACTGGTCACATAACATCTGATCCACCAAAATCTGGTCATTTTTCATTCACCAGCTGCAGCTAATGTTCCACTTTTACTTTATGACTAAGATTTGTGTTGTTGTGGCCATTTGTAACGATTTGATGAAATAAAAACCGAATTCCCCACAGTTCGTCTGACTGTGAGTCCCAGCTTCTCTCAGCTGTTTCAACATGGCTCTGTGTCTCTGAGCTGTGAGGAGGACGACAGATCTGCTGGATGGACACTGAGGAGGAACACAACCAAAAGACAGAGGACACAGTGTGGAGATCGTTGGGGAAAACCAGCTGGTTCTTCCTGTAACCTCAGCCACATCGTCCCATTGGACAGTGGAGTTTACTGGTGTGAGTCCAGAGAGGGATCAACCAGTAACAGCATCACCATCACTGTCACTGGTAAGATCAGACTGTGGAGTTAGTGTTGATGAAGCTGTGTGGAAATGGATGAAATGCTGTAGTTTGTCTCTGTGTTGAGGTGGAGCAGTGATCCTGCAGAGTCCTGTCCTCCCTGTGATGGAGGGACATGATGTCTCGCTGCGCTGTGCAATGAAGAACTCCTCCAAGCTCCCAGCTGATTTCTATAAAGATGGCTCCCTCATCAGGACTGAGCCTACCGGTCACATGACCATCCACCATGTTACCAAGTCTGATGAAGGCCTCTACAAGTGTAACATCAGCAGTCATGGAGAGTCTCCACCCAGCTGGATCTACGTCACAGGTAAGGAGGGTAATTTTTGGTTTGTTTCCTGTGTTGATGCTGTCAGGTTTCTGCACTGGGTCAATCTTACAGACCTGTTGAAGATGGTACAAAAGAATGAACAGAAAATCAGTTGGAGTTTCTACTTTATTAAACTTTTTTGATTTGAATGTAATTGATCTTAACAATTTATGATTCATTTTAGACAAATCTACTACTGCAACTACTGCATTGTCCTTGATGCTGTTGTCTGTTGCATCCGTCTGTGGTCTGGTTCTACTGATGCTGTTGGTTCTACTTGTGATGCGATGCACTCAGAGGAAACTTAAAGGTAAGAAGTATACTCTACCCGAGAACCAGCTCTGGACATGTTCTGCAGCTCATATGTGAAAGAAGCTTAGGGAACCTAGTCACAGTAGATTCGATCACTGCTGAATGAATCTGTGCACAACTTGTTGATCTCGAACCACTGCAACGCCGAGGCTGGACACAGCTGGAGCAATTGCGCTGGGATTCAGATCAGCCATGAGTAGGTTAACTTACGACAACCTTTCTGTCCTAAACCAACGCCAAAAGGCATAACACTTAAATATCACAACATTAGAAATATAGATAATCCCCTCTAAAAGTATTAAAGTACCCTAAAAGTAAGGTCAATTAATGGGATTTGTGAAAATGTGAAAGCAAAATTTCTTCAGTGTACAACAGAAACAAATGACATAGATTTAGTTGTTTCAATACTTTTGCAAATTGTGTATTGTATGTTCATTTTTTTGGAATTTGTTATTTACATGTCCAAAAGGTTCAGAAATTTCAACTTTCAAGTGCAATTTATAGTTGTTACATTGTCAATGACATTGCTGTTGATCTTGGTTCATTGCAGCTTGTGAAGTCAAAGTTGAAGATGACACCACACATGACATCATATACAGTGACGTCCAAATCTTGAATAAAAAACAACACCACCCAACCAGACAAAGCAGAGGTAATGTTCTCGTTTTGTGCTTTATTCGTTTGTATTGTAATTTTCATTTGAGACAATGTCACAGTCATTCTGTCACAGTCAGAATGTAAAAACATTATATTTCAGAGGAATATAATATCCAGAGGATATAGAGGTGAAGAGCAACTGAGAGTGTGGAAAAGAGGTGAAGAGGCGAGTGCAGGCAGGTTGGAATGGGTGGAGAAAAGAGGAAGACCAAAGAGGAGATTTATGGATGTAGTGAGAGAGGACATGAAGTCAGTTGGTGTGAGAGAAGAAGATGCAGAGGACAGAGTTAGATGGAGACACATGATTCGCTGTGGAGACTTCTGAAAGGGAACAGCTGAAAGGAAAAGAAGAAGATATTGTAGGGCTTCAACATCACAGCTTTATTGATTCACTGAACACAATAATGTCAGGATCAGCTGGTTAGACTCAAATTTGAACATGATCTATTTAGGGGAGGAGCCTGTGAACATCTACATGAATAATACCCATTAAAATTCTGGATTAAGTTTATCAGAGGGGTTCGTCATTTGGATGACTGCGCATTTCTTTCTTCTTCTCTTCTAAGCCACTGCTGCATGACATTTTCTGTAAAGTAAATTATATGTGGAACAGAAAGAGATAAAATGAAGTGAAGTCCCAGTGCAAACAATTAGAAGTCTCTGGCTTCGAATGACGTGAGTGTGTCACGTGTCTATATTCCAAATTTGTATCTTGGTAATGTGGTGAATAATCCCCAAAAAAGTTCAATCACAATGAATTATTAGCACTCATAAATGCTTTGATCGTATGATTTTTGCATCCACAACAGGGAAACCAGTACAATCGGATTATAATAATGTAATAACAATTTGCTGTGTAAGCCAACAGGGAGCCAAATAGTAAATAGTTAGTGCATTATGTCCCTGTGTGTTATATGTCTCTGTGAGGATTGATGATAACTGTGGAACAGATAGGACATGTCTTCTTGATGTAAAAAAACTGGATGTCTGGACGCTCTCTGCTTTTAAACCCCGATACGCTTGAGATGCTTGGAGAAGTTCAGCTAAAAACAGACATTGAACTGATCAATCAAGTGTAACCGCTAACAACTGTGTTGTCTCTCACAAAGATTCAGTTAAACTTCTTGATGCTATCTTGTGTATTCTCGTAGCTATCTGACTCTGCTGGAAGTTTGATCATATTACACCAATCCTTGCATCACACAATTTGAAACACTTGTCCACGAAAGGTGTTATAGAAATAGTCTATTATTAATGTAGCTTATTATTGTGAATTACAAAGTGTTTGTTAACCTTAATCCTTTGCAGTATATGCATCTGCATTTAGATTTGATGCACTTTGATGACCCTTTATGCTTTACGCTTCGCAGCCAAAATCGTTTTTAGTTTATAACCTTTCAAACACTGTGGTTTATGGTACTTGAGCAGGGTGAGTTGTACCTTGTACGTTTGTACCGTGTGCTGAATCTGAAACCGATGCTAACAGCTTTGTGGTCGTCCACTTTCCTGTTTCTGATAAAAGCACTAGAGCTGAACATTGATGTGCACATTTCTCTGAAATAAAAAGCAACAAAGAAATGGAGGATGCATCTGAATAGTACATGTGCTGAAACTAGATCTTTGAGATCTAGTTTGTCAAACATGATCATAAATAAATGAACTCACTTCATTATTAAAATGTTTTGTAAGGTCTGAGGAGTTTCTTGCTCCACCTCCGTCTTTTAAATACTTCAAAGTGACCTTTTAAGCTTAGGGTTTGTATTTGCTTTCATACGTTTTGCACTCATGCAGCCACATTGCTTTGCTCCTTCATATTTATCATATTTAGTGAGCGGGAACTGTATGCTTCACTGTCAGAGTGCTGACAAATAGCTTACTGTTGACTAAAAAACTAAAGCGGAGTCTACACACAAACATCGACTGTCATACTTGTTTTATGCATATCAAGTATCACTGTGTGATATATCTTACACTTTTACTGAGACTTTGTAACACATTGTAATGTAATGCATTACATTGGAGAACAGGTCTTTTCAAATCTTGACTTCTATAGGTTGCAGCAGTCTGCTTATTTACTAAAACCCCCCTCCCTCGTGTATGTGACCTAGTTCTTTTCATGTTTCATATCAGGATTAGTGTTAAAGTCAAAAACTTACACAACCATCTTTTTGTTGCACCCGACTTTTGTTTTCTGCTATTGTTTGTTTTAGACACTCAGATATAAACTGAAAACCGGTACCACGGTGGTTAGTGTAGTACTTGTAACAGTAGCTACAGATTAGTACTTGCATTAATGCAGAGATTGATCCAGCTGCAGTTTACTCGGCAGTGAGAACAGGAGACGTCAGTTATGGACAAATCGTCATCAAAAACATCAAACCAAAGAGAAGAGGTACAGCTGCTCCTCTTTGTCTTTGTCATCATCCGGTGCTGAATCCTGAGTCATTCATGTGTCGGCAGTGTTTTTCTTTAATTCAAACCAGGGTTTAGATGCCCGAAATCAATCTGAGAGGTTGCAAGATGAAAGTTGACAAGAAAATAATGTTGTTGTGATGCTGATGGCAGCACAGACTTATCAGTTAGTCATTTTAAACATTTGGAACTTTGCATGTAAAACCACAGCAGCTTCCTCCTGGTGGTTACAGTAAACTGTGATCTGAAGCTGCTGAAAACTCTCACTATAAATGATGATGCCGTGTATATATGTCAATTTTATACCTTTTGGCAAAACGTCTCCGCTTATTTTAATACAAACAAACATACCTGTCCTCTTCCACCTCCATTTATATTTGGTCTTGGGTTGTTTACAGCAGAGGTGACAAAATAGTTATTTAGCCCCTACTAGATATCTGTGTAATACTACATGAAAACAATGAGATTATTTGCCATACCAATGATGGTAGTACTAATGGTATTACTGTGGTTACTGTTATTGCTAATATTTACAGTAAATGTACTAAGAACTGGTATCAATGTATTAGCTGTAGTATTTTCTTTTGCAGAGAGTGATCCAGCTGCAGTTTACTCAGCAGTGAAAACAACAGATGCCACTTATGGACAAATAGTCATCAGACCAAGCAGAACCACAGGTACAGCTGCTCTTTATTATATTTCCTTTGACAGAACCAGGGCACATGTTTTTTGTCCTCTTCTTAGTCACTAACGTAGGCTACGTGAACTATGTCCCAATAGCATCTATAGCTCGTTCTATTCCAGTTTCAGGTCATCTTACTGGGTCTGGTCCACCATTCAATTCCACTCTGAGTCTATTCTAGTTATAGGTCAGTTAGGTCAGTCTGGGTCAACTGGTAAAGGCTTAGTGAGTGTGATACTGTATCTACAGTTCTTTTGAAAGTATTTACACCCCTTTACTTTTTACACATTTTACTGTGTTGAAAATGTAACGAAAAGTTCAAAGTTTACCCCATAAAACTACATTCACTGATCCATTATGACAAAGTAAAAAAAATCTATTTTAAGGTAGGAAATCCTGTGGCAAAGGGTGTGGAGCAGCCTGTTGGCTTTATTTATGCATCATCTGGTGTTACTTTTGCACCAGGTGGTCAATCACCCATTTTTATTTTAGACTCGTTACCCCCGGCTATGAGCCAAATGAGGGTGGTGTTGTTCATAACTTTCATGAGCTTAAACGCCTTCTTTACCATTTTTGGTGAGCACCTGGCCAGGACAACCAAAGTGATGGCACAGTACCCACCATGAAACGTGGAGGTGAAAATGTGTAGCTATGTGGCTGCATGAGTGCAAAAAGTATGGAAAATTAGACTAAGTGACCAAAAAAACTGGCTGGTTCCCTTCGTGATTTTGGAAAAAAAACTCACATGCCTGTTCTCCTCAAGCCCACTAACACCCTGAGACAGAGACTCGTCCACCCGAAAGACAGAACACCTAAGCACAAGAAGAACAACATTGTCTATACAGTCCCGTATAAGAGTGTTTGAGCTCCACACTGGTGAAAGCAAACAGCAGCTCCAGTTTCCTCTGTAGGCTCGACACTATCCAGGTTCTAAAATTGGACACACACCTAATGACTGTTCAGCCAATTGTGAATTTGATCCAAGCAGGTTTGTTCCAGTGTGGGTCGGCTGGCACTCATTAAACGTGGGCAAAGACTTACCTAAAGTCAGCTTTGCTTTGATGTCATCTAGAGGCGTTTGTAAGCTAAAAACAGCGGAATATTTTAATAAAAGTAAGTCAGAGGGAAGTTTAAAAGCATTAATGTACATTTACCTCCTAAACTAAAGCCAAAGAAAGCCAGTTGAGAAATGGTGAAGTCGACCTTTAACGTAAATACAGGTGATTAAATAATACAGACAATATACAGATCAAAAAATAAACAGTTTGGTATGAATAACGATGTTAGACACAGGAAGTATTGGTGAAAGAAACAAGGATTAATTCTAGAACTAAAGACAGATCTGAACCTGATTGTGATTATTCTGCAGAGTAAGCAAAAGTAAGAATAATCATCTTATCATTGATAAATCCTAAACTCTCCATAATCCAAAATTATGTGTACGAGATTACCAGGTAAATATCATAAAGTAAACAAAGTATGCATTAGGTCGTGTGATATAAAATACTAAGAATACATTTCAAAATGTTACAAAGTCGAAACTGGTACAAAGGCAGATTAGTAGTACTTGGATACAATGAATATTTCTACCATTTGGTCGCACATACATTTACACATTTTTCCAACAAATTATTATCTTTGTAAATTTTCTTAGACTTTAAGCAGATTTGGATCAACCATCATGAAATCACTCATGGAAACGTATTAATCAGGTTTCCCCCCCCCCCACTGGTTCTCTAGTGGGGGGGTGTTGATCATTTACTCTTACAAAGTCAGCTGTTCAGTGTCCATGTGCATTTACATGTCACAAGGAAACTTTGTTCATCTAGACAAAGTTGACTTAAGCTTTCCAAGACCTGATTTGAGGAAGGCGGGGGTCCGCTCTCTTTCAGAGACAGGTTAAAGTTCAGTTTCCCAGGTCCTTGCTCTGTTTTGCCCTCGCTACGTCTTTCAGGCTGTGACAGATTACTCTTTGTAGCTCTCAACTAGTCTTTAGGTTCGTCCCTGCCTTAAAGCTACATTATCTAAACTATTTTTAAAGAAGGCAATTTCCCTGAGCAACACTAACAGCACTAACAGCAGTGCAGAGATATGTGTTTCCTAAAAAGTTTGAACGAGGATCCCAAAGCCAAGATCAGCCTGTTGTTCGAACCTGTAGCCACTAACCTTTTCTACAACACTGTATCATGTCGTTTGAACTCTGTGTGTTTGTGTTCAGATCCTCCACCAGAACCAGAGGTCATCTACTCTTCACTGAGATAGACCTTCATGCCACTGACAACATCTCCTTACACCAAAATACCAAATACATACATCTTTTCTTCATGTCATTGTTTTACTCAGATTGGTTCTTACTTTTTTTAGATAATAGGAACTGTTACAAACAATTTAGATGCTTTCGGTCAATTCAGTGGTATGTAATAATGTAAATACCTGCTTCAACCAAATCTAAGGTAATTTCAAACGTGTAGTTTGCACAAATGTTGCAGTGGTGATGCTGATGTACATCTAGAAAACACAACACGGCTGAAGGTAAAAAAAGAGGAGCTGTCATCTAATTAGATAAAACTTGCCATTTGTGGGTAATTGAAGTAGAATCACATCCTCACCAGACCCCATCCAGTAGCCTTTTTGGTCTCAGTGTGGTTGTTTTGGACTGAAACAGAGTTTGATTTTTGTGTTTTGACCTGTGCAAACAAATCTAAAAAATGCAAAAAATACATTTTGTGTATTTAAATGTCCTGGTTAACTTTAATGAGTGCATTTGTGCCCAGCCAAGTTTTTTTTTTCTGCAACAGTGATTTTGATTGTCTAGAGAATCAGTAAATATTAGGTCACATTTGTTTGTCTGTGGCTTTCACCACGCTGTCAGGTGGAAAGTTTGACTTGTTCCATTGTGGTTGTGGCTGACCGATTCATGTCTCCTTCAGAGCATAAGAATAAACATGCGAAACTACTGACATAATGGACACAACTGTGGTTGGAAACTAAACTAAACAGAAAAAGCTTCAAAGTAAAGAGTCTCTGTGTTTATTTCAAGAGTTTAAACTCTTTGACATATGAGTTACTTACCACGCTAAATACCACGTACCTGTATGATTGTTCAAAAGTAAAAGACAAAAGGTTTGGTTAATATTTGTTTAACCTTTGGGAATTCCAATGCTAAAAGTTACAGTTTGATGTGGTTTAAAATTGTCCTGGATAAAAAAAAAGAAAAAAAAAAGATTTGTTTTAGGTTTAAGTCTAAGCAATGAAGGTTATTTTTGTTATTAAAACAATTGAATTTTGGGCTGTAAAATTGCCATAGTTACAAGCTATAACTTAAGTAAGAACCATGTAGTTTGGCTCCATTTGTCTTCACACTGTTGTTCAAGAAAAACATTAACACCACCTGGTGGTTTAAACCTAATTTTATTTTTTTAATACAATTATAATGACAATAACAAAGTGGTTCAAATCGGCTCGAACTTTAATCCTTATTTTTTAATTACTGTACATGTTTTGCTATAACGACAACAAGGAGTTTAAATAATACATTGTTTTTTGTTAGTGGAGTACTTTTACTGTTGAGCCAGTACTTTTACATGAGGAAATGTTTTGAAGATGTACTTATAGTGAAGATTTATTTTTTTTAGGTCAATACTTTTTACTTGAGTTCTTTCTAGTATCCCAGATCACGTCTCATCTCTGGACGCTACGCTGTGTTTCTTTAATGTTAACCATCTTACTCCAAAACAAGAGGAAATGTCCACTCCGGCTACTAGCCTGCGTTTAAGGTACAGATAAAGAAACAATGAACTGGTCGTTCAGTGTCTGTCAAACAGCATTTGGCTTAACATGCTCTGCAAAAACAATATCGAGGTCACCAAAAACTGTTTGGAATATAAGTCTACAAATGGCCTATCACTGGGCTTTGTTTTCTCGTCCAGTTCACATCTCCACCTTGTTCTCCACAGGGACGTCTTGCTTACAGTGCTGTGTGTTGTCGGTCACTAGCAAGGAAGCAATAACCTTCGATATGCACCAGTGAGCAAATGCTGTGTGCAAGTACTGCTAATAGGAGCAGATGGCTTATGAGGCCACGATCATACGAGGTTATTGTTTTAGAAATACAAAAGGGTAAATGGTCTGTGGTAATATAACGCTTTTCTACCTTACTGGTACCCAAAGTGCTTTACACTGCTTCTCATTGACCAATACACAATGAGTTGAGGTTCACTTTGACATGTGACTGGAGGAGCCGGGGATCAAACCAACAACCCTGGGGTTGGTGGACAACTGCTCTACCTCCTGTGCCGTAGTTGCCCCACTTTCTGGTGGGGACAGAAAGATATGACAGTATTGTTGAAAACTTGACTACATCTTGACATCAGACTGCACTGGAAATGTACCAGCAGCTGTCCGCAGAGCCAGAGGAGACTACGTTCTGAGGAAAGAAACATGTTGCAAATCTTGAAGAACATCTGATGCTAATAAACTGAAGAAACTGATCAGGCAGACTGGCTCTGTGCTGGGGACTTGTCTGGAACCCTTGGAGTGTGTTCATCCTGTTGTTATTGTACTGTCTGGTGTGGCCTCGAGAGTTATTTAATTTACTCATATAAAACAGACTAAACACCCGTTCTCCATTCAGACATATGGGGTTATTTGCAAGCCATCCCCTCATTAAATGAGTGTGTTCTTGTGATTTCTGATAAACATCCTAACAGCAATTTAACTACTTACTAATACGGCGCTGGGCCACTCAGATGAACACCTTCCTCTGCCACCTGCTGGAGAGTGTGCATTTGAAATTATAGCACTACAGTCATTAAACATAATGTTAAACTGATGTTAAAATAATGTTTATTCATCATTCTTGTGTATTTTTTTTACCATGTTACTTAATAAATACTTTGCAATAAGGTTTACAAAGATCATTAACACATGGTGAATTGTAGTAAGGTGTATAAGTAAATAAAAATGCTGTTGATGTTTTCAACTTTACAGAAAGAGTCCAAGTATTAGGATACGGTTAATTATGCTTCCACAATGAAACATGCACAGTAACATATAGGTATGAACATAAGTTAAGGAACATCTGTACATGACTTCGTATGTGAGGACTGATCTCAGCGTTCACCAAACTGATGACACAGGTTTAAGGATGGAAAATCTATTTGGCAGTTATAACTGTTTTCTTTTAATGTATTGGCGCAGCTGTAAACCTTGTTACCATCTGCACATGTAAATTAAGATTAACCATGATATTATTTTATTCATTGTTAGAACTGAAATGATCATGTAAACCCTCCAAACATAAAAAATGAAAAAATAAATTAATATTTTGAGTTGATATTCAAGGTAAAACGTGCACTAATAAATACAGGGAAGTATTCCTATATTACAAAAAACAAAAAACAATGTATAACAAACTACTGAATAAATGAAGGGAAATGCACATTACACTTGCTAATATCTCTACACCTTTGTAAAGATTAATGCATTCTAAATATCTTATACAAAAGCTTTCTGAAGGGAAACCAATAAATTAATCAACCAAATAACCAGCCACCCTGTATCATGAAGGGTAAGTATAAATAACAGATTGCTAACTCGTTTATTCTACTGGGTAAATTTCATATCCACGGCCACATTTTTTAAATTTCCAACTATGAGGTATTATTGATTTGATTTGATTTTTTTATGTCATTCAGAACATTTATTTGAACCATATTAAATTAATTCTATTTAATTTTGAGTAATGATTTTGCACTTGTGGTGTGAAACTCATACATAGGTTGACGTTGATTATGACCAATAACCTATGAATCCCGTTTTCTTTGAACTAAGCTGAAATTAACTAAAGTAAATGATATGCATCATTGCTCATTTCCTACTGTTGAGTAGACAAAACCTTTGAAATAGAACAGTCAGAAATGGCCAGGAGCATCATGTTGCACTGCCATTACAGACAGTGACTTTAAACAAGTAATTTCTCATGTGCCAACTGTTTGTCCTACTCATCTTCAGCAAACTGCTCCAGCTGTCTCCAGTTTGAAGACTGTCTTCTGCAGACTGCATGCTTCAGCTCTTACAGAGATGTTCAGATCAGGATAGACAGCAACTTCAGTAGTAGTAGTCCAGCGTTTTGATCCTGGCCTTTTACGTAGCTGTGTCTTGGGTCATTATTCTCTTGAGGAGCTATGACATATAACCGAGATACCTTTGACACTGCGTAGTATGTTTCACTCCAGACCTCTTTCATAGTCTCGAGATTTCACTGTGCCCTGCATGGCAGCCAGTCCTAGTAAAATGTCACTATGATCCTATAATTAATACTTTTTTTCTAAGGGTACCAACAAATTTGGCCAGTCCATTTTCAAATCTCTTTGTTCAATAAGGAATATTATCTCTTTCAGTTTCATGTTACAGCTAGTTGGGATCTACAGTAAGGTGGTTACCACATCATTCTGTTTCAGTCCAGGTGTTTAATCGTTCAGTTTCCTGGGTGTTTTATTTGTCATATGACTCCTCTCCCTCCCCTCAGTCTGGGTGTGGCGTACAGGTAGAGACAGAGCGTCAACAGAAAGACAGATCCACTCGCTAGCTGTCATTTCCTCTAACAGCTTCCCATACAATACTGTTAACAGATGTAAAAGAACGGATGTTTGCTCTAAAGTCGATGTCTGTGTGTCTCCTCGCATGTTTCCTGAGTCGTTCTGTATCTCAAGGTAAGCTGACCAGATTTTCCATTTACTGAAAACTCAATTTGAGTAAGAGGAACAAAACGAAAACACCTAAACTCTCGCTCTGTAACAGTGATAACTTCTCAGGTTGTGAAGTTACAGGAGTGGAAAAAACTGTTACCCATTATATTTATTATTGGTATATAATGAAATGTTCTGAGATTTGCTTCTAGAAAACATCAGAATCAGAATTAGACATTAAATTGTTCTCAGAGGACCGACATAAGCAGCAGTGTGAGGATCGATCAGACTGGTATGAGGACTGCGTAGTGACGCACTGTTGTACCTTCATGTAATGTAATTGCTGTTGTTCTTTGTCTCTGGTTTAATGGCGGATGGTGCAAATATCAAGAAACAGCACTAGCTACATCCGATCAGTGTTACATTACTTTTTTTATCAGCCCAGTTTTTCTGTAACAACAAGTTTGTGACTTGACTTGACTTGTTAAGTTATTTAATCTGAATTGAAGGAAACTAAATTTTCATTTAATGGAGATCACTTACACTCGGATTCGGTTACTGTTACAAATTACTTCAACAAACTGAGTTTCTCACCTCCTCTCTTGTGATAAGGTTTTTATTTAAAAAAAATGTGCAGATGGGAGCACATTTCAGTAATTTTCATTAGGTAATAAAAATTTCTAACAGTAACCTGTTGGTGTTAAAGTCTCAGAATGCAGGCCTACTTGTGGTTCCCAGGATTTCCAAAGGTAGAATGGGAGGCAGAGCCTTTAGCTATCAAGCTCCTCTCCTGCGGAACCAGCTCCCAGTTCAGATTCAGGAAGCAGACACCCTCTCTACTTTTAAGTCTTGGCTTAAAACCTTCCTCTTTGATAAAGCTAGTTATAGTTATGCTGCTATAGGCTCAGACTGCTGGTGGACCCACCTCCTCTTGACCCTCTCTCCTCTCCTCTCACCCCACAATTGTCACAACTGAACGACTTTAACTCTTTGTGTGTTCTTTCTCCCGTAGTTGTCATTCTCCCTATCTGTCCCCCTCTCTCTGTCCCTTTCTGCAGGTGTCCCCGGCTTTGAAGCTGTGTGTCTTCCAGTGTGCAGCTACTGGTCCTACCAACCTGCCTGATGTTTTGTCGTTGCTTTGTGTTGCTCTTTTTCTTTCTTCTCTCTTCACTTTCCACTCGACCCAACCGGTCAAGGCAGATGGCCTTCCACCCTGAGCCTGGTTCTGCTGGAGGTTTCTTCCTTTAAAGGGAGTTTTTCCTCTCCACTGTTGCCTATGGCTTGTTAAAGGGGCAATTGTTTGGTTTTCTCTTTACATCTTTATAATCTTGACTTTATTCTGTAAAGTGCCTTGAGATGATTTGTTGTGAATTGGGGCTATATAAATAAAGTTGAATTGAATTGAGATGAAAGTAAGTAAAAAGGATCAGTTAGTCTCAGATTTGAGAGCAACCTCTGTCCTCACAATTTAATATAGATCTATAATAATAATAATAATAATAATAATAATAATAATAATAATAATAATAATAATAATAATAATAATTGCTGTGTTCAGATTGTAGAGCTTTTGATTAGTAATGGATCAAAATAAATTTTGCTAAAGATTATTATTTGTTTCCTTCCTACTTTTCTCTATTTTTTCTTTTGTCATTTAGCCTCAAAGCAAGTAAAGGATGTGAAGCCTGGAGCTACTGTAACTCTTCATTGCCAGGGTCCCAGAGATGCTTCCATTGAACTGGTGGAGTGGACCAAACCTGACCTGAAATCAGACGAATATGTCTTCTTCTTCAGAGACATGCAGTTCAATGAAGACTTCCAACATCCGCAGTTTCGTGGTCGAGTGAAGCTGGTAGATCCAGAGATGAAGAATGGAGACTTTTCTGTGATCCTGAAGAACGTCAACATTTATGATGCTGGAGAATATCAGTGTCGTATTGGAAAGAGCCATTCAGGACGCAGTAAGAGGGAAACACCGGAGCTCATCAACAGTGTCACGATGAAAGTTGATCCAGGTGAGTTAACCAGCAACAATGTTAGTGCTTCATTGATTTTTGCTGTTTGTTATCATGTGCACTTAAGTCATTGTATGAGTTAATCACTGTGTATATCAGATTTGTCCTCTGACCCAGTTGATCAGAGACGAGTGTTCACTCTTTGCCAGTCCCTGATTCTGACTGGCTGCTGTAGAAGAAAGCTATACTTTAATCCATAACCTTCTGTTTTGTGTTCTTTCTTACTACCTCAGTCCATAAACACATGACAGCTAACACAGGGGATGATGTCAGTCTGCCATGTCCAACTCTCAGCACCAGCCCCATCACATCTGTGAAGTGGATCATGCAGAACAAGAAAGATTACGTGTTTTTGAACCGTAACAAACGCTCTGTTCCGGACCACCAGCATCCATATTACAAGGACTGGGTTGAGCTCGAGGATGGTGAGATGAAGGATGGAGACGCATCTCTGATTCTGAAGGATGTGATGAATATCAACAGTGGAAGATACGAGTGTTGGATCCATCATAAAGGAACAAACTACAAGACGAGTATCATCGATCTGTATGTTTATCCCCCAGGTGAGTGTGTGTGTGTGTGTGTGTGTGTGTGTGTGTGTGTGTGTGTGTGGATCAGAGGTGAAGCTGCTTCCTGGTTGTTGATGTGAGAGTGAACCATCACAGATCAGATGTTGGTGTTTTCTAAAGATGTTGCTGATGAGACTTTGTAGCAAACAGCTGCTATGAGTGATGGGATCAAAGTGCAGTAGATAATGTCTGACAGGAGTTTGAAGAGGAAATGGATTCATCACCTACCTGACATCTCACATTTCACATCTTATTCTGTTTTTCCAGATCCCCACAATAATTAAAGGAGACTTCGATTGAAGAAACAAGGCTGGTAGAGACCATGATGGATTTTCTGCACTAGGGACCATTTACATTTTTTCTTGCTGTTATTGTTGGTTTTCTTGTATTTTTTTCTACAAATATAATCTGCTAATGATGTACAGCAGGTGTCCATCAGCTAGTGTAAAACGTCCTGCTGCTGTTTCAGGATGTAGAATTACCTAAACTAAAGCCAACACTGGTGGACACAACTGTCACAATCTAATTCAGCGATTCACTCTTTTAACTCAACCTCTCAACCAATTTATCAACTCTTACTTATAAACAGATGAACAGTTAGTGAAGATTTTGGTCATTTTAAGCAAAGACTATAAAGTTAATTAAGACGTTCTACCGCGTTGAAATACCTTTTTTATTTCAGCTTCAATCTCAGTTATGTGCAGGGTTTATGTTTCGTTTCTTTCTAAAAGCTTCCCAGTAGAACCAGTCTGACCTGTTCTACATGCAGGTCTGAACTGAGCAGGAACAAAAAGCAGCCAAACCGTCACACAGCAACTGAACATTGCTCTGTGTCTGAAAACATGTAGCTAATGATAAAACCTCAGACCTGGTCACTGACCTGCTTTAACTGTGACTCTGAAACTTGGGAATGAAGAATGAGTCTGATCTGACATTGGAGAGCAAACAAAGAACATTTACAGCTTTAATTTGGAAGATGTTCATTTTGTTCAGACATGAATGTAAAGACTTCTTTTATTTTTTGTGACAGCAGTAAAGCACACCTGTAATGCTGCAGTGCAGCGTCTGTTTCTGGTACATATTAAACTCAATAAATCAAATAAAATTGCATTCTAAAGTTTTATGTTTATTTGTCATCTCTTTATTTTTGATAATGAGCAGGATTTACAGTTGTTTTTTTGTCTTGTCTGCAAAAGTAAAATTAAAAGCTTTTCATCAGAACATATCTGACCTGTTTAACATGTTGACAGTGGTTTGATCTGAGCTGGAATCAAAAGCAGTTAAACCATGATACACACCCGGAAGAGGGTTTTCATTTGGTTTGAATTTCCCACATACAGTAAATGCACTGAACTGATCATTAGGTTCAGTATCGGCTGATATAAAGTTTTTCAGAATCTAATCCTGTTTATTGAACTGTAACGTTCAGTAGTGCTGAAACTTGGAGCATAGCTGGGCCTGTTTGAATTTCAAATATGGAGGCAAAGTGTTTCACATGTTTCAAATGAGTATTTGCTTAGAGTCAGATGAGGTTTCCTTCATGCTGGCTGTGTGCCAGGTTACACCCATTAATTCTCTGTGGAAACTTTTACAAGAAAATGAAAGTGAACGTATGCGAATTCAGGGACGTCTGTATGTTATGGTATAGTCATACTTCAAATCATACACAACATAACTGTTCTATTCCATCAAACTCTGCTGCTGTGATACTTGTTGATGCTTTGCCTACATAAAAGCTTCATTTCACAGTGGCAGTAGTTGAAGGTTTCAGTAGAAAAACGTACTGAACCTTTACCCACATCTACATACCTGCCAATAATGTTGTCATTGGTGTTGTCTTTGATGTGAGCTCATCATTTAACCTCTTAGTTTTGCAGTGAAGCATCAGTGCTGCCAACCACAATGTCAGACACAGTTCTGCAGGCAACCGTATTGGGTTAACCCATAACCATGTTATGCCAACCATGTGGGCGTCAACTTGTATGATTGAAACGTTTTCCCAAGCGGGGCAGGCCAGATGGTGTTAAAATGACTGGAGAAATCAAAAACCCCGAGGCTTCTCCAGGTGGGTGTAGGCACGGCAGAGTGGGTTTGATGCTAGTAGGCAAACAGGAGGGGGTCAGGGGAAGGTTCTCTCTAGAACCAGTCAGATCAAACAGTCAACCTTCAGCGTGTGAGCAGACTAGACCCATCATGTGGACTCAATCTAGTGCTGCCACCTGTTGGATGATTCAGGTAACTCGTCCACACGTAACAGGTCTCATTTTACAGTTTCATATTCTGACTGCAAAGAAACCAGTTGAGTGAAATATAATTTTAAAAATGGATAAAACAGATGAACTTGAATTGAATTTAAGTCTTTTAATCAGCACAAATAATATTGCCATAATAGTATCATCAGAGCATGTTTTAGTGTCAGCTGGAACCAAATCTATCAAGAACTTCCTATTAGACAATTGAATAGAAAACACAAAATCACAATTGATTGTTTTCCTTGGATACAATATGACATGTTTATGCTGCGAAATGTTGTAGTTTTATCTGTTAGGAACTGAATCATGTTAACCATTGTTGTATCACCTCCTTTTCTAGCTGCACTAGATAAAGAAGATACCAGGTGCTTTGGTTTTGTAAAGATTCTTTTCTTTTCTTATTGATATATTGCAGCTGGTCTGAGGCTTCCTTTGTCATGTCCTAAGATTAAATCATGTCAACTGGACTTCTTTCTTCTCGGTTATAAATGTCCATGCAGTGACTTCCACTAAAGAATCATGTTAATGCTGTGGCCCCTGAGGGCCCAACAATGACTGCTACAGAGCTTACAGAGTTTCTTTTCATGTTATAAACGGTGGCTGTGGTAAAGTTTATGTAAAACGGGTCATGTCAGTATTGCAAATTAGCTTTACTGCCGGTAGATGGCGCTGTTTTCTTCAACCTCACAGTACAGTAACAGTACTTTGTTTAACCGTGTTGTGTCAGTAAGAGAATTTGTCTGAACAATACAGGGATTAAAATCATAACCACCAGTGTAAAGCTAGAATATGTTTAACAATGTTTGTATTAACAAAATACACATTTCTCTACTTTCTTAGCCACATTTTATATCCACAAATTGAAATTTTTGTTAAATATTATATTTCACTTTTGAGTTTAGTTTATCCTTTGTGATGATTGTTCTGTTTTACAGCCTATAAATTATTGCTCTTTTTGCTGCTATTTAATGTTCTGCACTTATATAGCACTTTTCTACCTATTGTCACTCAAAGCATTTTACCCTGCTTTTTATTCACCCATTAACACTCACAATCACAACCGCACCGATGGCGGAGCTGCTATGCAGCTGGCCAACACTCACCGGGAGCAACTAAGTTGGGGTTCAATTTTTTGCTCAAGGACACTTTAACATGTGACCAGAGGAGCCGGGGATCGAACCAACAACTTCTCTACTTTCCTGCGCCACAGTCAATGCTCACCCTCTAAAACATTTTATGTTCTTATATTTTATAAAAAATAAAGGGAAAAAAAACATATTGAATAAACTGAGTTTTATCGATATCAGTGGTGAATGAGGCGAATGAGGATGTGTGTGTAGATGTAGTGCATAAACAGGGGGGTTTCATTTCCTCATTGTTGTATACAAACTTGAAAAGTGAAATAGAACAACTCTGTCCCCGAAATTTACATTTCTGTACAACACAAATTTGGATGAATTTGCTGTAGTTGTTTTTGACTCTACTTGTCTGGAGCTAAAAACCTTAGGTGGTTTTAAATACAGTCCAGAATCCAAAATGAACTGAGGACTAGGAAATTGCAAATAGTGAGAAAGACGATTAATTATCTTATATATACACTTTTTTTGTGTCTGTTAATGGATTGTAAATTGGGTGTTTGGACTGAACTCATCTGTAAATGGAACAGATTGATTTGATTGAGCTCGTCTGAAGTTATGTAATGTGATTGATGGTTTTGTTTTTGGAGGGAATGTGGATCCACAGCCTCATAATCTGTCTGTGCCCCCTCAGACTCAGGGTTGGTTGCTTGTGTTGGGGCAGCTGGAGGCAGCCCACCAGTCCCAGGTTAGCAGGGTTGATTTGAGAATTTATTATTAAATACTTTAACAGTGTCAGTCATTTGATGCTTTACCTCTGTGAACTAATGTAACCGAGCTATTTCCTGCCACCTGCTGGAGAGAAACTTAAAAGGCCATAGAAGGAGGAAGTAGGGGGCTTCTTTGACCATATGTGTGATGATCTCATATCAAATCAAGTTACAATGGACCCAACATCTCTCCAGTTTTTCCTCTGTAAGTACCATCTGTATGATATGAAGAATTAGAGCTAAAGAATGTTAAGGGAGTTGATGACAAGTGGTTGTGAGAAAAAATGAGAATTAAACAATATTATACTCATCAACATCAAAAACAAAAAGGTAACAGATCGCAATCTGCAGGGTAACAAAATGTTTTGTTGAGTAGCTGAAGTTGGTCACAGTAGAGCAGCATTTGAAAAAAGATGAAAAAAAAAACAGTCTCTTAAAAATATAAGATATAGATAAAAGCTCCGTTATGATCAATGTCCACATTTTAATTGTAGAGAGATTAAAGGTTTGATTCTTTCTAGCAAACCACAGAACCTGTTTTTCATTCAGATGGTTCCAGTTTTATGTCCATTAATCTTTTGAGAAGTTACACTTTGTCCTAAATGTTTGTGGCAGAATAAACATATGAGTATTGACATGTGAGCTGCTATTTCAACATAAATCTAAATAAAGATTGATAACATTTAATTTAAATACTGCAGTCAGCTACATCAATGAAGCGTCCAGGAAGGACTTTAACAAAAACGTATTACAAATGGTTTAAAACCATCAGACGTCACGTTGGTCAAAAACTACAAACCCGTTTCCAGAAAAATGGGGATGCTGCAAGAAATGGAAAGTTAAAGAGAAAACAATCATTTCCAATAATCATTTTCAGAATGTTGCTCATACTCATTTTGAATTTGGTGCCAGGAACGTGTTGAAAATAAGTTGAAACATAAACAAAATTTCCTCATTTTTACTAAGTTCTCAGTCATCCAGGCTTGATTATCTGAAGGTTGAGTCATGAAATTCTTTCTTTCTGCTTGATTTAGGATCTCGGTTGTTCCACAGTTAATTGCTTTATTTCTACTTCATAGTGCTTCAAATGTCTTTGGTGGCTGAATGTTTGACTACTGAGCAATGCTGCTGTAATATGTGCAGAATATGCAGAAATAAACTAAACTTAACTAAAAAACCTTTTGTCTGGATTCCAGCACCAGCTTTTTAAATGCATTAGCTTTAATGGAGCCTTCATAGATGAAGGAATCGACATCTGTGTACAATACAATTTCTAAAGTTCAACATGTACTATTTACAATCAATCAGTTAATTTCAAGTAATATGCAGTAATTTGGAAAAAAGAAAACCTGTGTGTGGAACACTAGCAGTGGCCCTAAACTACTCTTCACGTGTCTAAGTCAGAGGAAATTGTTTTTAGGTTATAATATATTAGAAATGCAAATGATATGTTGATAAAAAAGTCACGGTCTTCATTTTCTCCAAACACTTGAAGGGAGTTGTTCAGTGCTTAGTGCTGACATATCTGGACTACTGTCCTGAAGTTTGCTCCAGGGCCAAAGATAAAAACAAACAGAAAAAGCTGTTTAAAAGAATCACAGCAAGAAATCAGCAGTGTGCTGTTTTGTTGTAGTACTAATATATGAACGTCTATGTATGTGTAAGAAAGTTGATTACATTTGCTATTAATTCATTTGTTGTAGATCCATTTTTCTATGAGCTCCAGGATAAAGTTACAATTGTCAAAACTAAAAGATCCAAATAAAAAATTAAGAAATACCCTTGACTTTTGTTTCTCTTCAGCTGTGACCTCAGTGCTGTGCTGCACAACAAACCAAGGTGACTGAACTTCAAATATTGATTTTTTAAATATATTTTCACATCTACATTAGTTTCTTTGTCCTGGTTCATGTAATACACATGATGTGAAGACCTTTGTAAAGGTGATGGGGGAAGAAAAAACTATAGGGGTGTTTGTCCACAAAACCCAGGAACAGATTTACATAAAAAAGGTTTTCAGTACATTGTTATTGATCATGAACATACACATACAGAACTAAAGTCCTAAACCAAATTTTCCACAGCTCGTCTGACTGTGAGTCCCAGGAGATCACAGTTTTTTCAGTGGAATCCTGTGTCTCTGAGCTGTGGGGAGGATGACAACTCTGCTGAATGGACACTGAGGAGGAACACGACCGCGGACAGCAGAACTGAGTGCGGAGCTGACTGGGGAGAACAAGCTGGTTCTTCCTGTACCATAACTGGCATCGTCACATGGGACAGTGGAGTTTACTGGTGTGAGTCCACAGAGGGATCAACCAGTAACAGCATCACCATCACTGTCACTGGTAAGATCAGACTGTGGAGTTAGTGTTGATGAAGCTGTGTGGAAATGGATGAAATGCTGTAGTTTGTCTCTGTGTTGAGGTGGAGCAGTGATCCTGCAGAGTCCTGTCCTCCCTGTGATGGAGGGACATGATGTCAGTCTTCATTGCAAGACAGAGAACTCCTCCAAGCTCCCAGCTGATTTCTATAAAGATGGCTCCCTCATCAGGACTGAGCCTACAGGTCACATGACCATCCACCATGTTACCAAGTCTGATGAAGGCCTCTACAAGTGTCACATCAGCAGTCATGGAGAGTCTCCACCCAGCTGGATCTACGTCACAGGTCAGGAGGGTAAAGACAATAATTGTTAAGTTTCCTCCATTGATCTTTCTGCACTAACATTAGCAATTATTCTTAAATTTTATATCTAACTTTGCAATCAACAAATAGCGTAAACTTAAGTTTCTCAGTTAAATTTTACAAAACTGTCAAACTAAAATTGGTGAATTTAATGATTATTTTTGGTTTATTTTAGAGAAATTCACTACTGCACCATCCCCTACTTCAACCTTTGTTGCTTCATCATCACCATCTCCTCTCCTTTACGTGTTGTCATCTGTTCCACCTGCCAGTGGGGTTTTTGCACTGGTGATACTGGTTCTAATGGTGCGACGATGCATTCAGAGGAAACCTAAAGGTGAGACATAAAATTTTGAATCTTATGGTATGACATCCATTCATAAAAAGAAAAGTCCTGGATATTAAAGGATACAACATATGGAAAAGGATGACAGACAAACAAAAGTTAACTTAAAACCCACAAGTTTTATTATAACCAAAATAGGCTTATTGAAGAGGACAAGAAGTCACAGGTTGTGTCGTGTTTAGAGGACTGCTTAAGATCAGGCCCAAAACAATGTAGTAGATCCCGGGGTCACAAGATCTACAAGAAGGTGCAATAAAAAGGTTTTATTGCTTCATAACTGACATTAACACATAACCTAAAAAGGGACAAGAATGATCACTGTCAACTGGTTTCTTTATTCATGTTTTGTGAGGGTGGTTCTTTTCTTGAGTTTGAGTATAAAAAGAAGGGGTTTGACAGATACAAGTCAAAAGACACCAACATCCATGTGTTCTTCACCATGCCAGCATGAGATGGTTCATCACGTTGAGTTCTGTCAAGATTTAGTAAAACTTGATTAAGTAAGACAGACAAATTTCTATCGCACACATGTGCTAGAATACTGCTCTTCTCTCCACTTTTAACCCGGACGCAGTGTATGTGAGAATGTAAGTGTCTGAGTGAGGCAAGATTACTTGGACTTAATCCTGTAAACCTCCTAGTACAAAATCTGGATTATAATTTTTTAAGGAAGCGAATGGGCATGTTGATGACATTTTTTTTTTTTAAGCAGAGCTTTGATGTGTCTTCTTTACCCACTGACTCACTAAAATCATGCAGTATTTCTCCCCTGAGAATGATTCTAACTTTGACACTCTACTATTGTGTGTTATATGTTTGAAAATAACAACTCTAGATAGCTTATTCTCTGACAGCTAACAGCATCCACAATCAAACCGCTTTAGATGATTTAAAATGCAGCAGCAAATTTCATTTTTGATCCTTCAAAGAGCACACATGTCATGCCATTGTTAAGATTTCTGCACTGGATTCCAGGTCGCCAATCCCTCCTGCCCACTGCACTTTGCCAAACTTGTCTGGTGGTCCCATCAACACGCAGCAAAAACTCTTCGATTTAGTGGTCACCCAATGGTGGAACAAGCTACCCAAGCTAGTACATTAACAGCCAATATTCTAAAAGCTGTTGAAGAATATAGATACATATCTACTCATATGATTATGCTTTATTGTTTTCACCTTGACTTAGATTGATTATTCGCTTGCTAACCCTGACCTTGGACACAGCAGGGGCACTTTTCTGGGCTTCAAATATTGCAGCGAGTAGGTTATTAATTGGAAATAATTGGACACTGTCTGTATCCTGAAACAAACATGATATATATATTACACATTGACGTTGTAGCAAACTGGAACCACTGATGCTGTGGTTCATGAATGACTGCTCTGCCAGTTATCTTTAAGTGCAGCTTTTTGCAACAGTTTACTAAATAAATGTGAATACTGTGTGCAGCTGATTATAAAGTTAACTGTTTACAAATTCAGTCCCCTTCAAAAGTATTGGAATGGAAAAGTTAATGAAATTTAGCTGTTAATTGAATACATTTAGGTCTAAGATTTAAACAAATTAATATACATTTCAGTATGCTAAACAATTTAGAACGTAACACCTTTTATAGTGGATCACGTTATATTTATTTCGAAAGTGACTGACAGGTGTTTCTTGTTATGCAGTTCCATCCTGTGAGATTAATTATTCAAAGAGTGAATAGTTCTACAAGACAGAAGCATTTTGAGGGCTTTGCAAAACATTGTTGTCACCAATCTGAAGTAAACAGAAACCTTTTGTCTGCACATTTACAGTAAAGTGCGTCAAAGCTAAGGTGGAGGAGCTTCACCATGCAGCAAGACAATGATCCAAACTACACTGTCAACTCAACAAAAGTCTGACCACATTACACATCAGACCCTTAACCCAAATGTACATGCATTTCACCTGCTGAAGAGGAGATTAAAGGCATAACCCCAGCCCCCCTCCCTTAAATATGCAACAATAACTGCATTTAAATGCACATCAAAAGAATTTAAAACAAACAATTTAGTAATGTAAGTGAGTCATAATATTTAGAACAATGGATATGTGACCTAATTTGAACTTTTAATAACATACATTTTTTTACTATTTGTTGTAATACATTTGGAAGTGATCACATTTGGGCCATCTGATACAGAAGCTTCTGTCTCCTATGTTGTTTAAGGTATAGAATTAAAAATAGTATCAAATACAAGCTAAAATTTAGAACTTTTATGTGAAGCCCATCATTTGATATTAAACCCAAATATCTTCAAACAAACAAACATATAACATAGTCTCTGTGTTCTAATAGTTTTGAAGAAAATTGTTTATGGTATGTTCAGTTGTCCAAATTTGTTTACTGTGTACAAATTATTAGACATTTTCCTTTTCCAGTGCAATGCAGATGGTAAGAAAAAAAATTGTAACATTGGAATTATTACATTGTAAATTACATTACTGTCAATTTTGGTTCATTGCAGCTAGTGAAATAACAGTTGGACAAGATGACATCATACATGACATCACATACAGTGATGTCAAAATACTGGATAAAAAACATCAACACCCAATAAGACGAAGCAGAGGTAAGGTTTTTGTTTTTTAACGGGTTTTCTCTACATACATATCTGTATAGTCTTGACTTTATTCTGTAAAGTGGGTTGAGATCATTTTGTTGTGAATTGGCGCTCGATAAATAAAGTTCAATAGAATCGCTCTGTGTGTTTGGATTGTATTAGTTATTAGAACCGTTTTCAGCTCGAAACCATTGTTGTATTGACATTTTGTGCTGGTCTTTATCTAACACAGTTTGAAAGGTTTGAGGAGGAAGTGGTGATTAAAGAGACCTATTATAAGGACTAGGTTCAGCAACTGGATAAACTGTACTGTTAGAAGGGGGACCCACACACGAGAGCAACTAGGAGTTCAGTGTCTTTCTCAAGGACATTTTGAAACATGATCTGGAGGAGCTGAGTGTTACAGTGCTGAGAGTTATGTTAAAAAATCTGTTAAAATGTGTTTGGAGAAGAGAGAAACAGGAAAAAAAATTGATTTAAGTTTAGATTTATAAGAGTGGGAATATTAGGAAGTTTTGTCAAGGTGGTTTTCAGAGGACCTTTAGAAAGTGCAGACCTCTTGCACACTCAGGATGTATCCTGCTGTCAGCCCAGTGTCAGGCAGGATTGGCTCCAGCCCCCAAACCTCTAATGAGACAAGATAATGGCCAGATCCTGGTATTACAGTAACATTTCGGTTGCTCAAAGGGAGATGAAAGAAAAGCGGGATTAGAAAAGATGGATAATACAGATGATCACAAAATTAGAAACAAGATTTCATGTGGTTTACTGTGGAATACAAAGTCTTTGTTAACCTGTAAGCTTTACATTATACTGCAATCACATTCACACATGCTTCACTTTAGTTCATAAACTTTCAAACCCTGTGATTTATTGTAGCTAAACAGCATGTGTTGTACTTTACATGTTTGTACCGTGTGCTGAGTCTGAATCCGGTGCTAACAGCTTTGTGGTCGTCCAGTTTCCTGTTTATGATAAAAACACCAGAGCTGAACAATGATCTACAGAATATAATCATTTGTATGTGTACAGACTGCACACATACCAAAAATCTAAAAATGTGGGAACTGATGTAATTTCTTTAAGGTGCATAATAATAACACAATCTCACTCTGTAACATTTTTGTTTGTGTGAGGTTTGAGTAGTTTATTGCTCTACCTTCATCTTTGAAGTACTTTGAAGTAAGGAGTTGTACTTGGTCATGTGATAGTTCGATTTTTCACACTTTCTGCAGTCAAGCAGCACACTGCACATTTTCACCTCGATGTGTCACAGTGTTGAATATGCAATCAATGTGGTTGTCCAGGCCAAGTGCATGCCAGAAATGATGAACCCCATCTGATCCATTTCTTCATGGACAATGTGAAGAGGCTGACTTAATGTCATATGTGAAACACCATTTGAAACGACTTAAAAATGTGTTATTCTGTTTTTAAATCAATATCATTTAGTAAAAAGAAACCTTAGCCTTTTCTTAGTCTTTTTCTGGAATACTTATCAAATATTTTCAAACAAACATTAAGTCCTTTACTGGCCATAATTAGATGTATAGTAGTAGTATAAGTAGCAGTGTTCCCAGTTCCTTTCACATTATGATTAGTGCTATAGACAAAATTACCTGTGGTTGTGAACTTTTACACAACCATCTTGGTCAAGTTGCAATGTTTGCTGCTGTGTTTGTTTTAGATTGATTTAGCAGTAACAGTAGCTTCACTTATTACTACTTGCAGTAATATATTCTAATCTCTGTGTGTTGTATTTTGCAGAGACTGATCCAGCTGCAGTCTACTCAGCAGTGAAAAGAGAAGATGACAATTATGGTCAAATAGTCATCAAAAACATCAAATCAAAGAGAAGAGGTAGATCTGCTTTTCTTTTTCTATATCAGATTTGAAACCTGAGTCATTAATGCTTTAGTGTTTTACCTTAGGGGCTATTTGAGGGGGAGATAATATTACTTTATGTACAGGTATTTTAGTCAGTGGTTTCAATCCTAGGGGTTGAGTTTTCCCAAACATTAATCTAAGAGGTTGCAAGATTAGAGATGAAGAAGAAGCAGAAAGACACTGTTCGGATGCATTCTGCTTTCAGTACAGACTTATCAGTTAGTCATTTTGTGGTTCTAAACTTTGCATGTAAAACCACAAGTTCCTCCCTTCGGTAGTAAACTCTGATCTTAAGCTGCTGAAAATCCTTACTATAAATGTTTATGCTGCATATATACAGTGCCTTGCAAAAATATTCATACCCCTCAAACTGTTCCACATTTTGTCACATTACAGCCATAAACATACATTGATTTGATTGGGATTTTATGTGATAGACCAACACAAAGTGGGACATAATTGTGAAGTTAAAGGAAAATTCTAAATTGTTTTCAAAATTAAAAAAAAAAAACATCTGAAAAGTGTGAAGTGCATTTGTATTCAGCCCCCTTTACTCTGGTACCTCTAACTAAAATCCAGTGGAACCAATGGTAATTTAATCTCAGTATAAATCCAGCTGTTCTGTGAAGCCCTCAGTGGTTTGTTAGAGAACATTAATGAACAAACAGCCTCATGAAGTCAGAGGAAAACACCGGACAGGTCAGAGATAGAGTTGTGGAAAAGTTTAAAGGAGGGTTAGGTTATAAAAAATAATCAAAGCTGTGAACATCTCATGTAGCACTGTACAATCTGAAAATGGAAAGAGTGTGGCATGAAACTACCAGGACATGCCCGTCCACCTAAACTGACAGGCCGAGAAAGAAGAGTCTGACTGAGCTTGAGCTATTTTGCAAAGAAGAATGTGCAACAGTTTCATTCTCTAAATGTGCAAAGCTTGTAGAGACTTTCAAAAGACCAGTTTTTTTTTTTTTGCCCCTGCTGTCTGACTGTCACCACTATTGTCTCTTTAAGGCAGGCGTTTCCCTGCCAACACTATATCCTGTTGTTTGAACTGTGTGTTTGTGTTTAGAGCTTCCACCAGAACCAGAGGTCGTCTACTCTTCACTGAGGTCTTCACACCTTTAGTTCAACTGCTGACATCGGCCTGCTGACTTCTCCTTAAGCCAAAATACATAGAAGAAAAAAGTTGTGGTGTGTGCTCTTATCATGTTTCATACTTATTTACATTCAGCTTTAAAGTTGCTCTTAGCTACCTTTATTTTTTCGGCACTGAAACTCAGTCACGTTCTGTCATATTGTCTTTTATCCTGGTAGTTTGCGCTGATTTGAATCAGTGAATCATTTTGAATACTTGGTCTTTTTTACCTTAGTTTCAATTAGAAGTGTCTGCTTACTGGTTAACCTGATCTGGTGTGGGAACATGAAAATAAACAGATGAAAATTATTCTGTTCTTTACCAGTAATTATATCCAGTGGTACAACTGCACAATTAGTAGTTGTCCATAAACTGTGGTGATTATTGGGAAATAAACCAATTAAACTGTTGCAGTGGATGCTGAAGAAAACACAACACCTTTTAAAACTTGAGTAAAATAAGCTGTTTTCAGCTAGATTGAGGAAGGGTCACATTCTCACCGCAGATAAACTGCTCCAGAGTTCATTTGGGAATGGACTCAGACCCCTGAGTGAGATTGCTGTGTTCAAATCTGAAAACCCTTTAAGAAAAACTTGTGTGTTTAACGTCCTCATTAAATTTACCATGTTTATATTTTATTGTTAATTTTATTGTTTTTTGGCCCCACGTTTCTGCATCAGTGGTCTTGATTGTCTGCAACATAAATAAACTTTAGCCTCATTTGTTGTTTGTCTCGTGTGGTTCTGTGGCTTTCACTAAGCTGTCAGGTGGAAAGTTTGACTTGTTCCATTTTGGTTGTGGCTGACAGATTCAGGCCTCCTTCAGTGCAAAAGAAGAAACAATCAAACACCACAACTGCAGACTAGTAACATAATGGACATCATTGTGGTTGGAAACTAAACAGAAAAATCTTTAAAGTAAAGAGTCTCTGTGTTTATTTTTAGAGTTTTGATTATTTAATATGTAAAGTGTTCTAAAGGTTTTAAAGTAGCATTTTTTGATGAGATGCAAACATCAAACTGCTGAAATATAAAGTTGAACTCAGTTGTTACTCAGATGTTAGAATAAAATGTGGATGACACATGAGCTGATGTGTAGACTCCCAGGGTGTTGCTGGCTTGTCAGTGAGCTGTAGTGACTGGAAATGAAACGCTTGTTTGTACATGTGTGAAAGTTGAAAAGATGAAGGCAAAAGTTTGGGGGACACTGGGTTATTATTTTGATTTTAAGAATGAATTTCACTGTTACTATTCGTGAAACCATTTGAAGATGCAAAGCTAAAAGGACACAGATTGATGTTTTAAATTGTCCTGGAAAAGAACGATTTGTTTTAATCATACTCTACATTTACTCTAAAGGAATGTCGTTCTGCAGGTTATGTTTGTTATTGAAACGATGAAACGTTGGGATTTAAAACTGTGTCATAGATAATCTCTTTATTACAATAATTATTTTTTAGTATATTGTTTAACTTGATCAACTATGTAACAGGGCCATGTAGTTTGGCTCCATTTTAGAACATGTTGGCGCAGCTGTCAAAGAACAACAATAACACCACCTGGTGGTTTAAATAGAAAATTAAGTTGTTTTTTATTTTCAGAACAAAGCTCCACCTTTACCAACAGTGACCTTTTACCTTTATGTTTTATTAATTACTGTACATGTTTTGCCACTTTTACTTTTGTATTTTAATGAACTGTAGATAATGTAATTTACTGCTTTGTGGGGGCGGCTATGGCTCAGTTGGTAAAGGCAGTTATCCATGGACCACAGGGTCACAAGGTCAGTGGTTTGATCCCCAGTCCCAGCTATAGGTTGAAGTGTCTCTGCCAAGACACTGACCACTTAACAGCCCATTCCCCTCCCCAGCTGTACAGTGCCGGTTCAAGCCTGGTAGAAATTGAGGAGGGTTGCGTCAGGAAGGGCAGAACTCTGCCAACTCTGCCAACTCAACATGTGGACAATGATCCGCTGTGGCGACACTGAACTCATAGGATAAGTCGAAAAGACAACACTGGTTGTGTATTAGTCATTTCCACAGTACCTGAGACACACAGAAACACATTCACACACACACTCACACATATTTTAATGAGACCAAAGGTTCAGACAGTGTTCCCCCTGTTGCCTCTTCACTCGCACCTGTATAGGCCTGAAGCTACAGATGCTAATGAGTTACACTAATTAACGGAAGCTTCATTCATATAGTAACAGATGTTGTGGTTGCTGGAAAATATTTAAGCTGTAAGTATATTTTTACTGCTTAGGAGTTTTTAATTTCCTACACACACACAGACATGTATTTATTTTACATCAATGAGGAGAGCCTACAAACACTTTCAGGAAATTTTATGAAATTACAATTAAAGCAAGGAAGCTTTTACTTCAACTGCATATGTTGTACTTTATTTAGCAGATGCAAAAGATAACAGCAAACAATAAAAGTGTTTAAGATGATAAAATCAAAAGTAAAAGAATCAATCAGAGATATCTATTTTTGCTCTGTCTTAACTATAAGTCTACTCACAACCTCCTTGGTGTTAATGAATAAGACTAAAGTGAAACATTTAAAAAAATTGGTTGTGTAAAGTCACTGGTTGAAGCATGATTTGATCATCTGGTTGTCTTCGCCGTAATGGAGGATCATCTCCATTCCCAAAGTTTAACTGCCAATGGCAGCCTCGCCAGGTCAGGCACATTCTGAAATATTTTCCGTTGGACTTCTGGTTGTGTTGGAATTCTGAATTTAGACTGACAGTGTCCCCATGCAGTGGAAGGATGCATGTCTAACTAGCAAAAACCCAGTGTCTTGATACTCTTTTCCCTACATTAGGCAATGCTTACTTTATACTCCAAATATACACTTCCACCATGTGATCTTTGTCAGCAACCATACAGACACAGCATTACAGATGGTGTGGTCAGCTCGTGATCAATCTTGTCTAACACATGCCAAATCAACATGCAAAACATGTTCCACTGTCCCCTAAAGGGACAAGACAAAAGCACTTAATCTACACAGTTATTCACTTGCAGTTGTTTTGTACTAACAGGCCAGTTTCATCCCATTATCATTATAACAGTTTATTTGCACTGATGTGGGTCCATCTCATCCCATTTAAATGTTTTAGTGTACAGATGCTTGTAGTTTCTTGTTCCTACTGTACTTTAAGTGTTTTGTGTTGAAGTTGACGTTTAAATCAAAATAACTCCATGTAGAAAATTCTGATTCTGAAAATTCTGTATTCTCCTGATTAAATGAAGGGAAGTACAGTACATTTGTAAATATCCCACTTTTGAGGCACGATGTGTAGAATTTGTGATTTTAGAAAAGATGAAGGAAAAGCATGCCTGTTTTATGAATGTTCTTAAACCAAAGCATTCCGGAAAAAGGCCAATCAAACAATGAATGAATGAATCTTCCTATATTATCAGTATAACAGTTACCGTAAATTACAGGTCATTAACTTGCTTGTGTAATACTGTAAATTTCATGTCCAAATGTTATAAATCTCTTACAGCTATAAGGTATTACTAAAAATATACTAAATATATTGAATCTGAAAAATCATTTTCATCATTTTTGTCACCCAGAACAGTAATTGTGTTTCATTAACTTCTACTCATTGTTCACTTCACTTTTATATTATAGAATTCTTATAGGGACCTGAAACAATCTGAGTAGATTTTTAACGGAATGACAAGTTCAGACACTTTCATGGATATTACAGTAATTGCTGTGTGGGTCTCTGTAGAAGTATTTTGATTAATTAAATTCACACCTTTCCTGAATAACAACTTTAACACTAACATTGGTTTAATCATATGCTTGAAGTCAAACTCCCATCCAGTTTATTTTCCACTGGCCACAAGTCTGATATAGACTTGTGGAAAATAAACTGGATGGGAGGCTGAGGATGGCTTACAAGTTAAGACGAGTTAAGACGAGTTAAGACGAGTTAAAACGAGTTAAGCCATAGTAAGCTGAGGCTGAGGATGGCGTACGAGTTAGAAGAGTAACGAGTTAGAAGAGTAACGAGTTAGAAGAGTGGCCACAAGTCTATATCACACTTGTGGCGACTCTGTAACTGCTGCTGACTGACAGCTTAGGATGTTAAACACACAACAGATGCCTTAAACAAAGCTGACATATACAAAAAAGTACCTTTATTCCTCATAAGTTACATATTCTGTGTGAACACCTTGGAAAATGGATGAGTTGAATCGGTTGACGTCAGACAGCTTCATTCCAGCTTTGAGTGTCCAACAGAGATGCAGTATTAGCTCACAGCTCTTCCATTGTGTTGTAACTTTACCCGCAGCCACAAAATGAGAACTGCAAAAGGTTTTAATCACAGACGAGAAACCTGTGAACTGAGACAGCAAAGCTTAAAGGGGAGAGCAAACTGCTAAACAAACAAAACATGTTAAAACATTTTTAAATGGAAATAGTTAGTTTTAGTCTCTAATCTAAAAGTTTTGTTTATTTTTTAAAATAATTTAATCATTTTTTAAATGTCAAAACTGTTATTTCAATGCAATAATTTTTCCCGATTGCAATACTAAAGTATAGCTCTCACATTAGTTTTATCTGATGGCATAATTAAGAAACAAAATAACTCTCTGCAGCTCTACACTGCACAGATTCAAGTTAGTTAGCTACCACACATGATTCTGCATGTTCTTCAGAACAGGTTTTTAAACGTTCAGTTTCCTGGGTGGTTGTCATGTGACTCCTCCCCCTCCCCTCAGTCTGGGTGTGGTGTACAGGTAGAGACAAAACAGAGACAGGACAGATCCTCTTACTAGCTTTCGGTTCCTGTCACAGCCTTTGTAGAGGAATTAGGATTTCTTCATGAAGCTAAACTCCTTTATACAGCAGAAGGTGTCAAAGAAAGGATGTTTCCCCTCCCTGTGCAGTGCCAGTCCAAGCCCCGTAGAAATTGGGGAGGGTTGCGTCAGGAAGGGCATCCGGCGTAAAAACTGTGCCAACATGCGGACAATGATCTGCTGTGGTGACCCTGAACTCACGGGATAAGGGATACTCCTCCAAAAGGAGAGTAGTAGTCATTTGATGGTTTACCTCTGTGATCTAATGTTTTCTATTTCCACCTGCTGGAGAGAAACTGAAAGGCCATAAAAGGAGGAAGTAGGGGGGCTTCTTTGACCAAATGTGTGATGATCTCATATCAAGTTGAAGAATGTTTAAAACAATTGTTAAAAGAATGTTTAGAACAATATTTAGAATATAAGAAATAGATAAAAGCTCCTTTATGATCAATGTCAGCATTTTAGTTGTAGATTTGACACTTTATAGAAAACCACAAATCTTCTTTTTAATTCAGCTGGTTTCCATTAATTTCCATTAATCTTTAAAAAGAAGGTATGAGAAGTTACACTTTGTCCTAAATGTTTGTGGCCGAATAAACAAATAAAATATGGCTATTGAGATGTGAGCTGCTCTTTAAACATAAATCTAAATAAAATTTGATCAAACCAAATTTAAATACTGCAGTCAGCTACATCAATGAATCATCCAGGAGCGACTTTAACACAAACTTATTGCAAATGGTTTAAAACCATCAGTAGTCACATTGGTCAAAAAATAAAATCTCATTTGTAGAAAAAATGGGACACTGCATGAAATGCAAATAAAGAGAACGCAATTATTTGAAACCTGTGTTTTAATGTTAATAGTACAAAAACACATAAATGTTGAAACTAAGAAAAGGCGCTGTTTTTTGAATTTGGTGCCAGTAACGCGTTAAAAAAAGTTTTATCCAAGCAAAATTTTGAAAGCATTTTTGTTTATGTCTGTTTCAAGTAATATGCAATAATTTGGAAAAAAAACAAAGAAATATACATCTAAACAAAAGTTTTTACTAAAATGACTTTTTTCCTAATATAGGAAAACCTGTGTTTTCTAGTATGAGGTACCTCACAACAAACTACTCTTCATGTATCTAGGTCAGAGGAAATACTGATTATTTTAGAATATGATAATACAAATCAAATGTAAATTGTAAACTTTTAAAAAGTCATGGTCATAATTTTCTCCGTGCACTTTAAGGGAGTTGTTCAGTGCTTAGTGCTGGACTATTGTCCTGCAGTTTGCTCCAGGACAAAACATAAAAATAAAAACTAAATGTATAAATAGAAAAAAAAGTTAAATAATAACTCTATAAATAACTATATTATGAAATCTCTTGCTCAATTTGAACTAATGCTTTAATGAAAACTTCTATATGAAATATATCAACAGTACTAAATGAAGAATTTGTTGACTTACATTATACAGAATTATTGCATTGTGTTGTTTGTTTTTAGTACTTGAAATATGCAAATTTCTATAAACATATTTATGCGTAAAGAAGTTTATTGAATTTGCTGTTTATAATATATTTGTTGTAGATACGTTTTTCTATGAACTCAAGCAAAAGTTATGATTGGATCCAAATAAAAAATGAAGAAATAACTTTGACTTCTGTTTCTCTTCAGCTGTGACCTCTGTGCTGTGCTGCACAACAAACAGCAATTTTGATAGTTTAACATATTTTCACAGGTGATTTCACAGGTGATTTTACATATTTAGATTAGTTTCTGGTTCATGGCTGGTACTAACCCTGTTAAACACATGTTATTAAGTTTGAAAGGTGCAGTACAGGTGCTGGTTTCTCACTAACTCTGTCTAATTAATACAATCTAACCCAGACAGATAAATCAGTGTTTGAACTGATCAGGGTATCAGCTGAAATTGATACAGAGATTTTTTTTCCATCCGTTTAACAGATTAGAGAAAAGATAATGAAGAGAGTCACTTTTTTTTCCATCTGACTAGTGCACTTTCATTTTCAACTAAAATCAAATGTTTCTTGGATCTTTTCACAAAGCATCACTGATGTCAGATAACTGATCTCATCCATCAAAGATACAGAAAATTAACATTGTCTGGTCATTTTTATTCACCGGTTAAAGCATATAAGTTCATTTTTGTAATAAAAAACATTATACTAGGACTTTTTAGGTAAAGTCCTAAACCAAATTTCCCACAGCTCGTCTGACTGTGAGTCCCAGTAGATCTCAGCTGTTTAGAGGAGACTTTGTCTCTCTGAGCTGTGAGGAGGACGACAGGTCTGCTGGATGGAGAGTGAGGAGGAACACAACCAAAAGACAGAGGACTCAGTGTGGAGATGGTTGGGGAGAACCTGCTGGTTCTTCCTGTACCATCAGCCACATTGTCCCATGGGACAGTGGAGTTTACTGGTGTGAGTCCACAGAGGGATCAACCAGTAACAGCATCACCATCACTGTCACTGGTAAGATCAGACTGTGGAGTTAGTGTTGATGAAGCTGTGTGGAAATGGATGAAATGCTGTAGTTTGTCTCTGTGTTGAGGTGGAGCAGTGATCCTGCAGAGTCCTGTCCTCCCTGTGATGGAGGGACATGATGTCTCTCTGCACTGTCAAACAAAGAGGCCTCCCTCCAAGCTCCCAGCTGATTTCTATAAAGATGGCTCCCTCATCAGGACTGAGCCTACAGGTCACATGACCATCCACCATGTTACCAAGTCTGATGAAGGCCTCTACAAGTTTTGCTGCCTTGTACCTCACTTGTAAGTCACTTTGGATAAAAGTCTCTGCTAAATGACTAAATGTTAATGTAAATGTAAATCTTCCATCATCTTTTGTTGGGACACAAACATTAAACAGTCATTGTATGAAGTTGAATTCAGTTGTAGATTTGGATGTGGATAGTAGATACAAGAACCCTTAATTAGTTTTACTGTTCTTAGTCTTGGTATTTTAAATGTTTTAAATGTTCTGTGCAGTGTTGTTAACAGAAATTGTAGTTTAGTTTTTTAAATGTTGGAATGAAATGTGGATGATAGATAACCTGATCTACAAAGTCCCAGTAGATCAGGTTACTGGCCTGTCAGTGAGATGTTGACAGCAGTTTGCAGTTTTTAGCATCAGTCATTGATGTCTAACTACTGTGTAATTATTTACTGCTTATAGTCCAACACTCATTATTCAAACATAAAACTTTTGAGCTGTACAAATGTGTAATAGTTACAGGAAGCCCATTGTTAAACAACCTGGTGGTTTGTTGTATTAAACTTGTTAATTGTTGTTTTAGAAAAATGTTGTAAACTAATAAATGGTGATGTATCATTATGAGTTAACCACCTGTCACACACCTTTACAAAAAAGTGACCTTTGACCCTTATTTTGTCATAATTACCATGACAGTACAGTATAAAATACTTTGTGTTCTTAGTGAAGTACTTTTGTATTTTATATAAAATGTAGATAATCTGCTTAGTGGGGGCCTGGTGGATCAGTGGTAGAGCATTGGGATGCAGAAAGCAGCAAGTTCGAATTCCACCAGGTGTGGCCCCACCCAGCCACCAAGGGTCACCTTGGGGCCAGTCCCAAGCTTGGATAAAAATGGGAGAGTTGTGGCAGGAAGGGCATCCGGCGTAAAAAGGTATGTTAAATCAACGTGAGGAAGCATTGTGGTGACCCCTGAAGGGACAAGCTGAAAGACGTCGATCTAAGTATATAATCTGTTTAGTACTTTGACTTGAGTAAAATATTTGAAGTGGTACTTGTACTGGAGAATATTTTTAGGCCAGTGATTATCTCTCTGTGGGGCTGGAGCTGCTCACATTGGCCATGCTGACCCTTGTCTTACATTACATTATTTGGACCACCAGGGTTAATGTTGAGACTGATTGAGGTGTATTTGTCCTAATCACATGCTTGTAGTTTTGGAAAATCCCCAATCAAACTATGTACTGGTAAAAATAAAAAGTACAGTACTACTAATGTTTAAGACAAACAGGAGGTGATGAAAACAATTCAACATTTTTAACAGACTGGACTGGAAATGTAACCCAGAGGCTGTCTTCCATAAGGGACAACGGAGACTATACCTTCTAATGAAGCTATGAAGCCTTTGTCCTTCGCAGTAAGATGCAACTCTGTTACCATATTCCTTGATGCTCTCTGCTGTGGCAGCAGCATCTGACACCAGCAGATGGATGAGGAAGACTGGGTCTGTGCTAGAGAACTCTCTGGAACTCCTGGAGTTGGTTGTGGAGAAAAGGATGATGAAGGAACAGTGGAACATCATGGAAAAATGCTCACATGCTCTCCATGACCTGCTTGCTAAACAGCAGAGCACTTTTAAAAAGGGCTCCTTCTGCTCTGCTGGAAGAAGGTTTGGTACAAGACGTCATTTTGTCCAACACATTCACACTGTACAATGACTGTCCTCTGTGTCAGGACAGAGATCTGCTCCGACAGCCTAATTAATTGTATGCACCTTTGTCTGCTCCTGAGTGTGTTCATCTGACTAACTCTAGTGCTGTCTAGATGATCTCTAGATTTACACATTATATGGACATTTGATGAACAAAACAACATGTCACAGAAGAACTTCTTTTTATCAGCCCAATGTCATTTTGTAATGACAAGTTTGTGCCTTCTAAAGATTTTTCACATAAACACCCAAATCTGACACTACCCTAACTTAACTTAAAAGGACCCTCTAACAGAAAGCGGGTTTTGTCAAAATTTAGTTAGGTTATTTAAGTCTGGGTTGAAGGAAACTGAGTTTGAATAAAAGATCAGTTACTGCTTCAAATTCAACTGTTTTAACAACTTTACACTTAACCGTGTTTCTAGCCTCGTTGCTAAATGACAAGCTTGTTCATTTCCTCATTTATTTAAATCAATGTGCAGCTATGAGTTCATTACATTTCAATAATAGATTAAATACCCGAGTGATAAGATCAATCAGTAATTATTGAATTGATTATCCGCACAATGTAATGTAGAAACTACATGTCATTCTAAGCTCAGAATAAAAAAAAAAAAAAAAAAAAAGATAATGTGAATTAAATATTTGATGAACTTTACTGTAATTGCTCCCAATTACATTGTTGCTATGAATAATAATGTGTTATGCTGTTTGAGCAAGAAAGATCAACATGAAGATATAAACATGTAAAAGAGGGTTGTCCAACTGAAAAGGCTTCAATATGTAAAAAGCAGTATTAAATATAGCTTTAAATGTAGTTTTAAGGTATTTTTTTCTAAAATCATGTCTACGTATTAAAACACAAGACATGTTTGGTTTTGTAAATATCGTCTGTTGTTAAAGATGTTTTACTGTGGCAAAATGTTTAGACTGTAGAGCTGTTCTAATATTACCTTTTCTGCATTTTCCCCTTTTGTGCTTCAGCCTCAGAAAAATGGGAGAATGTGAAGAGTGGAGATGATGTCACTCTTCACTGTCTGAGTCCCAAAGATGCTGCCATCAAACTGCTGGAGTGGATTAAACCCACTACCTAAACAGTACCAACATCCAGATTTTCATGGTCGAGTGGAGCTGGTAGATCCACAGATGAAGAATGGAACCTTTTCTGTGATCCTGAAAAATGTCACCATTAATGATGCTGGGACATATGAGTGTCGTGTAGGACAGAGTCATTCACGGCGCCGTAAAAGGTCCACACCCAAGCTCATCAACAGTGTCAGTGTGAATGTTGATTCAGGTAAGTTTGTAGATGAATGGATCCTCCACAGCTTCATGCTGATGCTCATGTTAATCAGCAAGTGTTTTTCAGTGATTTTGATATTTCTGTATGTATGTATAAGTGCATAGATGTCACTATGCACATTTAATTATCCACTGTGCTTATCAGATTTATTCTCAGACCCTGTTACTAAGGGACCAGTGTTCACTACTTGACAGTCCCTCACTCTGATTGGCTGCTGTGGAAGTGGACAGTTGTACTTTAACCCTTTAACCTGTTCTGTGGTCTTTCTTACTTCTTCAGTCTGGAGAGGCCTGGAAGCTGATACTGGAGATAATATCACTCTGCCATGTCCATCTTTCAGCAGCAGCCCCATCACAGCTGTGATGTGGACCGTGCGTAACAAGAAAGATTACGTGTTTTTGTACCTTGACAATCAGTCTGTTCCAGAGCACCAGCATCCAGGTTATAAGAACTGGGTGGAGCTGAAGGACAGTGAGATGAAGGATGGAGAAGCGTCTCTGATCCTGAAGGATGTGATGAATATCAACAGTGGAATATTCGAGTGTTGGATCACTACGGGAGGAAAAAGCCAAAGGATGAATCTTGTTGACCTGTATGTTTATCCAAATGGTTTGTGTTTTCTAAAGATGTTGCTGATGAGACTTTGTAGCAAACAGCTGCTATGAGTGATGGGATCAAAGTGCAGTAGATAATGTCTGACAGGAGTTTGAAGAGGAAATGGATTCATCACCTACCTGACACCTCACACCTCATTCTCTTCTCACAGGTGCTGGAGCTGGAATGCAATGGGTTGGAGGAGACACTAACATCAATCTTGAATTGGCAGTTGCTCTGCCACTTGTTACTGTGCTTCTTGTTGTTGTAGCTGTTGATGATTTTGTTTTGTTTTTCCCCAAAGTTTGTTTCACACATGGAAAAACTCATATGAACTTCCTGGTGATGAAGCAGGTGCCTATCAGCTAGTGTCCAATGTCTCAGATCTCTTTACTACTGAATCTCGTGCTGCTGTTTTAACATGTAGAATCAACCAAACTGAAGCCAACAATGGTGAACACCAAACAGTTAGTGAAGAGGCTACAATCATCATCTGAATGTTACTTCAAGTTAACCTTTGTATTCTATTCTGTTCAATCACAGAACACATAGAGCTTATCGATTTTCATCATTTGAGCAAACAATAGGTCTGAACTTAGCAGGAATAAAAAGCAGCCAAACCGTCAGAGAGCAACTGAACATTGCTCTGTGTCTGAAAACATGTAGCTAATGATAAAACCTCAGACCTGGTCACTGACCTTCTTTAACTGTGACTCTGAAACTTGGAATGAGGAATGAGTCTGATCGGACATTGGAGAGCAAACAAAGAACATTTACAGCTTTAATTTAGAAGATGTTCACTTTGTTCAGACATGAATGTAAAGACTTCTTTTATTTTTTGTAACCATAGTTACAGTTGTGCTTTGTTTAAGCTGCAGTATAGCATCTGTTTCTGGTACATATTAAAGACAATAAAGGTAATATAACTGGTTTTTAAAGTCTATTTGTCATTTCCTTGTTTTTGGAACTCCTAATGATGAAAAACTCCTTTGGGTGATGTCATCTGGAGGAAGTTTTAAGCTAGAAGCAGACAAACATGTTAATATAGGGAAGTTAGAGGGAGGTTTAAAAGCATTAATGTACATTTACACCCTAAACTAAAGCCATAGAAAGCAAGTGGAAAATTGGTGAAGTTGCCGTTTAAGCCAGAACTGATAATTCATTTATTGGTTAACTAGCTTCACTAATGAAGTTAATTCTTTGAGGAACTTGTTGGTTATTGTGTCTCTGTGGTCTGATACAGATTGATTTTAAAGGAGGATGTTGTACAACCACAGATGTTTCAGAAAAACCAGGTTAGACATCTTCACGGTTTCTGTCACGTTACTTTTACTCACACTATTTTTCTTTTGTTATCATATCAGATTTAAACTTAGAAAAAAATAAACTAAAAACTAAAGGACAGTCCACGTCCTCACGTCTGCCATCATTTCAGCACCAACTGAAGCAAAACTGTGAGCTGGGGACAGTTTGTATGTACAACTAACAACTCTCAGGTATAAAATTTCAGAGTTACCATTCACTTTACTTTTACATTTGGCTGAACAGGTTGGTGGTCCTGCATCTTTTGTGCTTGAGCGTTTGTAGCCATCATTTATTTTGAAACAGTGGAAATATACCTGTAAATGAGGATCAGGAAAAATAAAAGTAAATGAGCATCAGGAAAAAGAAGATGACTCATGGATGATTCAGCTTTCAGTAAATAAACGGCAGGTTATAGAAATGTAAAAGCAGAAGTGTGGATTTAACAAATGTGATGAGACAAATGTTGACCTGTTGACAAAGGTTGTGGTTACAGTTCCTTCTCAACTGAAAAACATGACATAGTTCACATAATTCATACTCAGTGAACAGCAGTAGTCAAGACACAATGTATGATGTTAAGGTTGGAGGAAGTGTTCTGTAACTCAGAGATAAACCGGATTTGAATTTCAAATACTGAGTGTTTGCATAGAAAGTCAAATGATGTTTTCTTCATGCTGGCTGTGTGCCAGGTTAAACCCATTAGTTCTCTGTGGAACCATTTACAAGAAAATGAAAGTGAAAGTATGAGAATTCAGGGACTTCTGTATGTTATAGTATAGTCATACTTTAAATCACACACAACATAACTATTTTATTCCAGCAAATTACGTTTCTCACCAGTCCCGAGTTAGCAGGGCTGATTTGCTAATTTATTATGAGATACTTAAACAATGTGAGTCGTCTGTGAATTAACTGAGCTCCTTCCTGCCAACTGCTGGAGAGAAACTGAAATGCCAAATTACTGCCATAGAAGGAGGAAGGAAGTGGGATTAACTGTTAATGAAAATGGCATAGTTATGTTAATTATGGGACATACACAATGAGCATATGATTGATAATAAAAGACCTCATAGAAAAAAAAAACTGTGTGAGACTGAAAGATCTGTAACTGAGTATGATCACATTCACTGATGGAAGGTCATCACAGAATTCACATCACATAATTTTCCCAACAAAAATATTTTAATGTTGTGATCACTTTCATTTCTGCCATCAGGACATAACTGCATCATAAACTGTACTTCAGCATGTGGAGATTATTTTTTCTACCTCTGTCTTTCTGCATTCTCTTTCTTTCCTTAAGAACCTTGATCCTCTTAAGTCCGCTTCCCTATTCTTCCTTACAGGTTGTCAGCATAGGAGTTCATGAAAGGGCTGCTCATCGTTGCTCCAGGTTACTGATTGTCTGCAGCCTGACAGATTTTTTTCCCTCAGGTCATATGGACCCTCCCTCTTCTCTCCCTGTATTTGATGTGATACAGCTTCTTTCAGGCTTTAGATCAGTTTTTCCTCCTGTTTTTCAAGTAAAAGACTTTTTTTTACTTTTCTTGAAAGTGTTTATCACACAGTTAGTGTTTAGTGTTTGTGCCTTCATAAAATATTTATTCACTATAAAATGAATATTCATTGTGAAATTAACCTGCAAGTGACTCGTGAAAATAATTGTTATCTGAACCCTTTATTGTTTAGTTTGATAATTAAAAATACAGGTTAATAATCCTATATGTCAAATCCTGGGCAACATATTGATGCTTACATGTATTGAGAAATATTTAAACTTTTTTTTCTAAACTCTGACAGGGGACATTGCATAGTGTACATTTTTTCATCTACAAAGTCACAGCCAGAAAAATAATAAATCAAACATAAAAAACAAACATAAAAAACATTTAATACAGTTAAATATAATAAAAAAAAACATCAAATATCTTTGATTACCACCATATACTTCCATATTTAATTAATAAAAATTAATTTTGTGTTTTCACAATTGAAGATTCCGATAACTTTGTTAATCGCAGAGGGAAATTGCTTTGCCTTGTTAGGTTCAGGATAAACTACACTAAATGTTTCCCTACGTGAACCTTAAACCAGATGCAATTCCACATATTTGGGTCAGAATCAAAAAACCTCAGCAGCTTCAATTCACAGTCGCAGTAGTTGAAAGTTTCAGAAGAAAAACTACATTTAGCCTCTTTTCTGAGGAGCATCTGTGCTGCCGACCATAATGTCCGACACAGTTCTGCAGCCACTGAGTTAAGGGACGTTACCCTGCATGTTTGTTTTAATTTTCCCCAAGCAGATTAGCCCAGATGCTGTTAAATGAACAGGAGAAATCAAAAAACGTGATTCTTACAGGCTTTTCAGATGGGTGTAGGTGCAGCAGAGCAGGTGGGTAAAAGCATTATTCACTCAATTTTAGGCTAGTGGACAAACAGGAGCGGGTCAGGTGAAGGTTCTCTGTAGAACCAGTCAGATCAAACAGTCAACCTTCACCGTGTGAGCAGACTAGACCCATCATGTGGACTCAATCTAGTGCTGCCACCTGTTGGATGATTCAAGTAACTGCTCCACATGAAACAGGTCTCATTTGACTGTTAAGATACCAGGTGAGCTTCCAGGACAAACTGATGATTCAGTGAAACATCACCATCAGGAAGATGAAGAATAATAACTTGAAATGAATTTACCAGAAGATGTTGAACATAGAAAGGTTTATATTGCAGATACTCATTTACTCAGCATAAGTAATATTGCATTAATAATATCATCAGAGGATGTTTCAGTGTCAGCTGGAACCAAATCTATCAAGAACTTCCATTAATTGAATAGAAAACACAAAATCACAATTGATTATTTTCCTTGGATACAATATGACATGTTTATGGTGAGAAATGTTGTAGTTTTATCTGTTAGGAACAGTCATGTTAACCATTGTTGTATCACCTCCTTTTCTAGCTACACTAGATAAAGAACAGACCAGACGCTTTGGTTTTGTAAAGATTCTTTTCTTTTCTTATTGATATTGTGCAGCTGGTCTGGGGCTTCCTTTGTCATGTCCTAAGATTGAATCATGTCAACTGGACTTGTTTCTTCTCGGTTAGAAATGTTTAGCTAATTATCCAAGTTTTGATGAAGAACAAAACATTTCTAAAATAAACCTGGATGATGGAGATGCTTCACAGGCTCTTGCTCCAAAAACATTATCATCTTTGGTAAATGTTCTGCACTTTTCTACCTATTGGGACTCAAAGCACCTTACACTGCTTCTTATTCAGCGATTCACACACTGATGGGGGAGCTGCTATGCAGCTGGCCAACACTCTCCGGGAGCAACTAAGTTGGGGTTCAGTGTCTTGCTCAAGGACACATGTGACCAGAGGAGCTGGGGATTGAACCAACAACTGCTCTACCTTCCTGGGCCACAGGCGCCACTTTCAATAGCAGCAACTTCACAGTACATTTAAGAGTTTCTTCTCATGTTATAAACGGTGGGTGATTAAAAAAAGCTGTTGTTCCACTCTGATCTGGTGGCTCAATGGGTAGATCTTCAGGTTTCGATACAGAAGGTGGTAGGATTAAATCCCACCACACCAGGTTCCTGCCCAGCCACCAAGGGCCACCTTGGTGCTGGTCCTAAGCCCGGATAAAAATGGGATGGTTACACCATAAGTTCTAAGCTCCTGAATTACACAAGTTTTTTTATTTTAATCACAGGGGTCTGTGACATCAACATTGATGATGCTGGGACATGAGTGTGATCTCTGACTTTTGAATTAGCATCTCCTGGTTTTGCTTTGTCCCTTCAGGGGTCGCTACAGCAGAACGTGTTCCATAAATCGTCCTTTTGTTTACTGCCTTTTCAAAGCCTTTTGTATAGTTTTAACACTGTGAAACAAGTGTTGTCTCATTAACAAGATTTCACCAATGAAATCCTGTGATTTTTTATTTAATATTTCACTGTTTACTTTATCCTTTTTGTTGATTGTTCTGTTTTACAGTTTATAATAAATTGCTATTTTTGCTGCTCTCTATTAAGACTCACACTCTAACACATTTTATGTTCTTATATTTTATAAAAAATAAAGGGGAATAAAAACATATTGAATAAACTCATTGATATCAGTGCTTGTGAATGAGCAAATAAAGACCTGAGGTGGTTTTAAATTCAGTCCAGAATTCAAAATGAACTGAGGACTAGGAAGACGTGCATAATATATTATTTTTATTATTAATTATGTTAATTATACACAATTTTGTGACTTGGCTGTGGTTTATCGCCGCTGGTTTTTCATGTTTACTTTTCTGTGGTGGTTTGGACTGAACTCATCTGTAAATGGAACAGATTGATTTGATTGAGCTCGTCTGAAGTTATGTAATGTGATGTATGGTTTTGTTTTTGGAGGGAATGTGGATCCACAGCCTCATAATCTGTCTGTGACCCTCAGACTCAGGGTTGGTTGCTTGTGTTGGGGCAGCTGGAGGTAGCCCACCAGTCCCAGGTTAGCAGGGTCGATTTGAGAATTTATTATGAAATATTTTAACAGTGTCAGTCATTTGTTGGTTTACCTCTGTGATCTAATGTAACCGAGCTATTTCCTGCCACCTGCTGGAGAGAAACTGAAAGGCCATAAAAGGAGGAAGTAGGGGGCTTCTTTGACCAAATGTGTGAAGATCTTATATCAAGTCGTACAATGGACCCAACATCTCTTCAGTTTTTCCTCTGTAAGTACCATCTGTATGATATGAATAACTAGAGCTAAAGAATGTTGAGGGAGTTGATGACAAGTGGTTGTGAGAAAAAAATGAGAATTAAACAGTATTATACTTATCAACATCAAGAAAAAGGTAACAGATCAAAATCTGGAGGGTAACAAAAAGAAGGGAAAATGTTGAGTAGCTGAAGTTGGTCACAGTAGAGCAGCATTTGAAAAAAAAATATAGAAATAATCTCTTAAAAATATAAGATATAGATAAAAGCTCTGTTATGATCATTGTCCACATTTTACTTGTAGACAAATTAAAGGTTAAGTAAGTATGTTCTCAGTCATCCAGGTTTGATTATCTGAAGGTTGAGTCACGTCTCATGGAATTCTTTCTTTCTGCTTAATTTAGGATCTCGGTTGTTCCACAGTTAATTGCTGTATTTCTACTTCATAGTGCTTCAAATGTCTTTGGTGGCTGAATGTTTGACTACTGAGCAATGCTGCTGTAATATGTGCAGAATATGCAGAAATAAACTAAACCTTAAATGAAAAACCCTTTGTCTGGATTCCACCACGTGTGACCCCTAAACCTTTTAAATACATTAGCATTAACGGAGTCTAATGCTAATGGAATTATTAGCATTAGGTCAGAGGAAACTGTTTTTAGGTTATAATATATTAGAAATGCAAATGATATGTTGATAAAAAGTCATGGTCTTCATTTTCTCTAAACACTTGAAGGGAGTTGTTCAGTGCTTAGTGCAGACATCTCTGGACTATTGTACACATAATTATTGCAGTGTGCTGTTTTGTTATAGTACTAATATATGAACGTCTATGTATGTGTTAGAACGTTGATTACATTTGCTATTAATTCATTTGTTGTAGATCCATTTTTCTATGAGCTCCAGGATAAAGTTACAATTGTCAAAACTAATAGATCCAAATAAAAAATGAAGAAATAACCTTGACTTTTGTTTCTCTTCAGCTGTGACCTCAGTGCTGTGCTGCACAACAAACCAAGGTGAGTGAACTTCAAATATTGATTTTTTTAAATATATTTTCACATTTAGATTAGTTTCTTAGTCCTGGTTCATGTAATACACATGATGTGAAGACATGATATGATGGGGGAAGAAAAAAACTGAAGGTTGTTTGTCTACAAAACCCAGAAACAGATTTACACAAAAAAGGTTTTCAGTAAGTCGTTATTGACTGTGACCATACATGAATATCCGCTTCTGAACTAAATGAATATGAATGAACAATCATAATCTTAATCTGTTCCTAAATCAACATTTCATCAAATGTTGCCTCATATCTTCATGTCTAATGTCTAATTAATGTTCTCTGACCCACACAGATAAATCAGTGTTTGAACTGAGCAGCGCATGTGTTGAAATTGCATCAGAGAGTTTTTTTTTTCCCTCGATCTTTTTAAAGGTTGTTAAAGTAAATATTACGTATGTGTCTTGGAGAGAGTCACTCCTTCTTTCCATCTGACTAGTACATATTAATTTTCAACTAATATCAGAATTTTCTTGGATCTTTTCACAAAGTATCACTGATGTCAGATAACTGATCTCATCCACCAAAGATTTTTCATTTTTTATTCACCAGCTACATCACAAAAGTTCATTTTTGTAATAAAATTGTTCACTTATTCCAGGACATTAGAACTAAAGTCCTAAACCACATTTTCCACAGCTTGTCTGACTGTGAGTCCCAGCAGATCTCAACTGTTTAGAGGAGACTTTGTCTCACTGAACTGTGAGGAGGACGACAGCTCTGCTGGATGGACACTGAGGAGGAACACAACAAAAAGACAGAGGACTCAGTGTGGAGATGGTTGGGGAAAACCAGCTGGTTCTTCCTGTAACCTCAGCCACATTGTCCCATTGGACAGTGGAGTTTACTGGTGTGAGTCCAGAGAGGGATCAACCAGTAACAGCATCACCATCACTGTCACTGGTAAGATCAGACTGTGGAGTTAGTGTTGATGAAGCTGTGTGGAAATGGATGAAATGCTGTAGTTTGTCTCTGTGTTGAGGTGGAGCAGTGATCCTGCAGAGTCCTGTCCTCCCTGTGATGGAGGGACATGATGTCTCTCTGCACTGTCAAACAAAGAGGCCTCCCTCCAAGCTCCCAGCTGATTTCTATAAAGATGGCTCCCTCATCAGGACTGAGCCTACAGGTCACATGACCATCCACCATGTTACCAAGTCTGATGAAGGCCTCTACAAGTGTCACATCAGCAGTCATGGAGAGTCTCCACCCAGCTGGATCTACGTCACAGGTCAGGAGCTTCACTTTGATTTCAACATTTATTTCATCCACATTTTATTCACCTGAAGATCTGATTCTCTCTACAGAAAAAGCACCATCAACCACATCTGCAGGACCACCTCCATTTATCATCAATGGTCGTGGACAGTCTCCACCCAGCTGGATCTACGTCACAGGTCAGGAGCTTCACTTTGATTTCAACACTTATTTCATCCACATGTTCACCTGAACAGGTGATTCTCTCTACAGAAAAACTTACAAACACACCTCCACCTCCTTTACTTCATCTCCACCTCCACACCTCACAGGTTAGTAGGGTAAAGCCAGGAGGAATTTGATGTTTTTTGTTTCATTTTAGAAAAACCCACTACTGAAACTACAACTACTACATCTTCCTCGATGTTGTTGTCTGTTACATCTGTCTGTGTTCTGGTTTTACTGATGTGGTTGGTTCCACTGGTGATATGCTGCATTAAGAGGAAACATAAAGGTAAGATGTTTACCTCTGAATTCTACATTCACTCATTTATTTGCAGGCAGATGCTTTGGATAAAAGGTTCTGTCAGTACAAAAAAAGGTTCACTGTCTTATCCAAGAACATTTCAACATGTGGCCAGTAGAGGATGAAACCATCAACCCTTCCTCAACACTTGGCATATTCTCAGATGTTTTGTTAAGTTTAATATATTCTGTATTTACCTATTTGCAGCAGTATTTGATGCTAATATTCCAAAAGTTATTGAAAACTCTTCCACGACTTCCTATGCACTTAAACTGTGTTTAGGCTTCTACAGACAGAAACATGGTTGTGCCATTGGTTCCCCATTGTCACCTATAGTTGCCAAATTGTACATGGAGAAGAAATGGTACAGACTCACTAGTTCAGACATGTAGTACAGATGACACCTGGGTGAAGATGAAGATACGGGAAGTACAACTTTCACAGATGACATAAATGCAGTGGACCTGGAAAAAACACTAACTAGAGTGCACATCACATCAGTTTACATCTGTATAGAACCTGCTCAATGTGCTTGAACAAAGCCGTCACATCTGGAAACAGCCATAGTATTTACTCTGGACTTATACTACTGCAAGTAGGTTAACTTTTAAGTCAGTTGGACACTCTTGTTCTGAAACAACCCCAAAGGATGTGAGAAAGAATATTAGACCTTGGTAGACATAAAAAACTGATGTCATAGGATAAGGACGGGGTGAAACAGGGTACATGGGGTGTACAGCAAAAACTAATGAATTAGTCTTCCTGTTCCAATACTTTTGAAGTGTATATGTTATGTTCACAATTCTAGATTAATTCGTGATGTACAAATCTTGTGATTGAAGTGCAGTTCTTGCAGTATTAAACTGTACTCTCCTCAAGATTGTTACATTGTAAATTCCATTGCTTTTTATTTGGGTTTATTGCAGCTAGTGAAGTAACAGATGCAGAAGATGACATCACACATGACATCACATACAGTGACGTTAATAAGAAACATCAGCACCCAATCAGACGAAGCAGAGGTAATGTGTTTGTTTTTTGTGCTCAGTGTGTCTTTGTGTGTTTGGGCTCATTGGAACCATTTTCAGCTCTAAACCATCGTGGTCACAACATTTTGAACTGGTCCTCATCTAACACTGTAGGACTGAACATCTGAACACACTGTGTTTTCAAAAAGCTGAATTCTGGTGTTACAGGACTAAAAACGTTACATAATGAGTGATGGAACATGAATCAGCTTCCAGAAATTGCAGTTAAGGTTAGACCCTCAAAAGGACAGGACAGGGGGCCATTCTAAAAAAGATGCATCACAAGACTTTTCAAAGCAAACAGCTTGTTTTTTCCATTTGATGCTTTTAATGTGTGATACAAATAGTGTTATAATCTTTGCTTTTTACAGTACACAACATTCAAACCATTAATTCAAAGTTAATGTCTTTTAGTTCTTAACTCTTCAACTGTTGGTTGTGTTTGAGTTGAGGACAGTGTGTTGTACTTTGCACCTTAGTCAGTTTTTACTGTGTGGTGAGTCTGAAACTGATGCTAACTGCTCTGTGGTCGTCCAGTTTCCTGTTTCTGATGAAAACACTTCAGCTGAACGTTGACCTGCATGTTTCTCTGAAACAAAAAAGAAAAAAATTGGGGGAAAGAAAGAATCTGAAGCGTATAATAATTTGCAAAACATGTAAAAATGTGGGTCTGTTCCTTTAATGTGATCACTAATTACATGAAGTCACTTCATTAATATACAGTTTTCTCTCTAACATTTTCATATGTGTTCAGTCCTGTCTATTATAAATTATGTCCAAAGCTGCAAACCTGATTATGTTTTTGTGAATATTTTTGGAATAAGTGAAGCTTTACATTCTGTAACAGCAAGCAACTTACCATGAGGGAGGGTGGAGGGTGTTTAAAGATCAGGACTGTGCCACCACAAACTTTTTGAAGCTTTTGGACTCCTGCAGTACCGGATCAGCTCACTCCCACATCCATAAAAGCAGACTCTGCAAAGTCACTAAAGTTGTCCAGTGTTCTATTGAGAAAATACATGAAAGATACAATTGTAACTGATTGGAGTAAGAGTACAAAATAATCTATTTTGTAGTTGCAGTATTTTAATCTGCATCTATTTTATGTTGCAGACTGTTATTCATCTGCAGGCTGCTCAGCAGGGTTATAGATGATGTCATTTTTGGGAAAATAGCCAAATAACTGCTGCTCCTCCTCATCTTTGTCAGATTTTCATGTTATTAATGCTTCTGCAGTGTTTTACTTATGGTGCTGCCTAATGACTTTGTTTCATTTCAAACATGTGAGTTGAGCTGTCAGCATTGTTCACACAATGCTGCACAGACTGAACAATCTAGTTTATTTGATTTATTCAGTTTTTTATATCACATCGAATCGCAACAGACTCACGTTAAGGTTCTGAACAACGTAAGGTCGAGACCTTAGATGCTTTAGAGAACCTTAGAGAAAAACCCAGCAAACCCTCCATGAGCAACCCTGGGTGAGCCAGCAGGTACAAACCCTGTAAGTGAGGCACCAGTTGAAGGTTACAGCATATAAGTGAGTTCTACGTTTGAATGTGAAACTGAAAGTGAATCATGTTGCAGTTGTAAACTTTGCATGTAAAACCACAACAGCTTTTACTTGTAGGTCACAGTATACTGTTTTAATATATGCAGTAAATGTACTAACACTAGTGGTATAAGTTGTAATAGTTGCATTAATGTAATTTGTATGTTTTTTGCTTTGTTTTATGCAGAATTTGATCAAGCTGTAGTCTACACAGCAGTGAGAATAAGAGACACCAACTATGGACAAATAGTCATGAGAACAAACAGGAGCAGAGGTACAGTTTGTCTTAATGTAAAGCCAGTGAGCCATATTTAACACAGAAATATGAAATGAATATGAAACCTCTAACCCTAACCGTGATCAGAAGTAGCACTAAATAGGGGGATGAATTGGTTGTCATCACCGCTGATGAGATGCTGAATAGTGATGGGTGGTCTGGTTCGGTCTGGGTATTTATGAAGACTTAGATGACCAACTCTTGAAGAATAAAGCTCTTTTAGGCAGAGTTGGGTTAGCTCAGCTATCAAATGTTGTTCTCCCACATTCTTCCTGTTGGATTCTCTCAGTGCATGAAGAGTAAAAAGATCAACCTCAGGAAGTAACTTTTTTTTTTATTTTTATTATTTTTACATCAGTGTCTCACTTTGTTTGAACTGTGTGTTTTTGCTCAGAGTTTCTTCCGGAAACAGCCCGACCTTATCTGAGATCAACATTCACCCCCTCACACCAGTTCAATCGCTGACATCCAGCTTCCTGTGACTGGTCATCAGAGCTCATTGGATCAGAGAACATTTGTTTTTAAAAAAAATGTGTTTTGCCGTGTTCTCATGATGTTTATTGAAATGTTCGATTCAATGAAACAGTAATTTCTGTTTTCTTAAGTTTTGCTTATGAATCTAAGAATCTATGAAATGACTTTGAGGTACTTTACTTTTTTTTTTTTATTAATGTTTTGGATCCTGCTGTAGCTGCTGCAGCAGCATCTTGTTTCTTTGCAATAAATCAATAACTCTTGTTCTCATTTGTTTTTTCTCGTGTGGTTTTCTAGGTTTTATAAAAAAGCCAGATGGAAAATTTGATTTGTACTTTGGTTGTAGCTCACTGATTTGAACCTTGTGCAGAAAGAACAAGAGTACAAAAGCACAACTGGAGGTTTGCATAGTGGCCATTGTGGTTGGAAAGTCAACAGAGTACAGAATGTCTGTGTTTCAGGACTTTGTTCTTTACTTTAATTTGCTAAAACACTAAACTAAATCTCTGAAGCACATTCTCAGGGACCTCAATTCATTTTTCAAATCAAACACTCTTTTGGCCAAAATTTAAAAAATGTTCAGCTTTATCAGACGCAATCTGCAAAGCTCATCGTTCTTTTTTGCTAAACTTTAATCAGTCACCAAGCACATTTCACATTGTGATACACTGGCAGCAAAATGTGAACACAACTCCAACACTGCTGTGACCTTTTACACACAACAACTCAAAAATGAACACACACAGTTCTAATGACCAATCAGAGGTTAAATGTCAGTTCAGTGGCACAGGTGGCACATGTGCATCCATCTGCAATGGAGAGAAACACAGAGGAGGAAGAGTTGGTGTGAGAGGTGATGGATGAGGAGGAAGAGGATGATGAAGACCAAGAAGAGTTGTTACTGATGAACTTAGAACAACTGTTATAAAAACAGAAGACAATAATTTGCAAATCTCATCAACCCATATTTTATTCACAATGAAACATAAACAACATATCAGACGTTGAAAAAATTTTTTTTGACAACACAGCAAACAAAAGGCTACAAAAGTAATTGCAGCAAATAAAAAACTAATCAAAGAGCATTTGACAACTAATGAGGTTAATTATCAACAGCTCAGTAACATGAATGTGTATAAAATGAGCATTTCAGAGAGACAGAGCCTCTGGAATGTAAAGATGTGCAGAGGTTCACCATCTGTGACAAACTGTGTCTAAAAATTGTGAAACAATTTCAGAAACATGTTCCTCAATGTAAGATTGTGAAGACTTTGAAGATCCCACCATCTACAGTTTATAGTATCATCAAAAGATTCAGGAATCAGGAGGAAGCTGTGAGTAAGGGACAAGGTCAAAACTGGATGTGCATGATCTTTGGGCCTCAGGCAGCACAACACTCATTGTTTAATGCCCACTTGAAAAGTGGAACAGAACTACTCTGTCATCTGAAAAATACATTTCTGTACAACAATTTTTAGAATAAATTTGCTGCAGCTGTTTTTGACTCTGCCTGACTGAAGTTGAAGGATTGAGGTGGTTTGTAATCCAGCTCAGAATCTAAAATGAACCCAGGACTAGAAAGTAGATATAAGGTGTGTTATCTTTTATTATTTATCATGTTTATTGTATCCTTTTTGTAGCTTGGTTGCAGCTCAAATGTGGTTTGTTGAAGTTTGTGTTTTATGTTTACTTCCCTGTGGTGATCTTTTTATGTTGATGAATCTCTGTTGTTCTGTCATTTAATTTCTGCCTTAGACACTATTTGAGAATTGATCCACTACTTTAACAGTGTCAGTCCACTGATGTCTCACCTGTTTAAACTAATGAGCTCCTTCCTGCCAACTGCTGGAGAGAAAATGAAATGTCAATTTACTGCCATAAAAGGAGGAAGGAAGTGGGACTAACTGCTTTGACCTTCTTTGACCAAATGTGGGACGATCTCATATCAAGTTGTACAATGGACCCAACGTCTCTTCGGTTTTTCCTCTGTAAGTACACTCTGTATGATATGAATAAGTAGATTTAAAGAATATTAGTTGAGGTATTGACAAGTGCTGATGAGATAAAATGAAAATTTAAACACGATACAGATCAACATCAAGAAAAAAGGTAACAAGTCAAAATATGTTGAGTAAGAAAAGTTAAAAACAGATTATGTCTGTAGAGCAGCATTTTAAAAAAGAGGAAACATAAACAATCTCTTCAATCTGTGATATATAAAAGCTCCTTAAGGGTCAATGTCAGCATTTTACTTGTAGGGACATAAAAGACTAACACTAGAGGAAAAAAAAAAATACAAAACACAGTTTTTTATTCAGATGGTTGCAGATTTATTTTAATTAATCTTTTAAAGAAGGTAAGAGAAGTTTCATCTTGTTCTTAATATTTGAATATTTAGATGTGAGCTGCTACTTAAACATAAATCAAAATAAATTTGATAACATTTCGTTTAAATACTGCAGTGAGCTTCATCAATCAAGTGTCCAAGAACGACTTTTACAAAAACTTATCACAAATGGTTTAAAACCATCAGCAGTCACGTTTCATAAAAGCTCAAAAACCCATTTCCAGAAAAACTGGGATGCTGCAGGAAATGGAAATTTAAGGCAGAAATAAATTAAACTGAAAAACATTTTGTCTGGATAACAGCACAACCTTTTGAAATCCATTAGCTTTAATGGAGCCTTCATAGATGTGCGAGGAACCACATCTGTGTAAAATACAATTTCTAAAGTTTAACATTTACTATTTAAAATCAATCAGTTTCAAGTAATATGCAATAATTTGGAAAAAAGAGCTCAAATGCCCTTCTTTCCTAATATGAGAAAACCTGTGTGTGGAATACTAGAAGTGTTCCTGCTTTGTAAAAGATGAGAAGCATGGTTTTATATTTGGCATCAAACTATTTTACATCATCTTGAGTGTCATTATTTTAGAAGAAAGTTCTAGCACGATGTACCTCACAATAAACTACTCGTCACGTGTCTAAGTCAGAGGAAACTGTTTTCAGGTTATAATATATTAAAAATCAAATGCAAATGATATGTTGATAAAAAGTCATGGTCTTCATTTTCTCCAAACACTTGAAGGGAGTTGTTCAGTGCTTAGTGCTGACATCTCTGGACTATTGTCCTGACGTTTGCTCCAGGGCCAAAGATAAAAACAAACAGAAAAAGCTGTTTAAAAGAATCACTCTAAAAGGACAGTACTACATGAAGAATGTAATGACTTACAGTACATAGTATTATTGCAGTGTGCTGTTTTGTTATAGTACTAATATATGAACGTCTATGTATGTGTAAGAACGTTGATTACATTTGCTATTAATTCATTTGTTGTAGATCCATTTTTCTATGAGCTCCAGGATAAAGTTACAATTGTCAAAACTAACAGATCCAAATAAAAAATGAAGAAATAACCTTGACTTCTGTTTCTCTTTAGCTGTGACCTCAGTGCTGTGCTGCACAACAAACCAAGGTGAGTGAACTTCAAATATTGATTTTTTAAATCATATTTTCACATTTAGATTAGTTTCTTAGTCTTGGTTCATGTACTACACATGATACGAAGACCTTTGTGAAGGTGATGGGGGAAGAAAAAACTGAAGGGGTGTTTGTCTACAAAATCCAGGAACAGATTTACACAAAAAAGGTTTTTCAGTAAATTGTTAAAGAACGCGAACATGCACATGTATATCTCATTCTGAACTTCTGCCCTGTTATGCTGTTTTCAAAAGTATATATGAATAAACAATCATAATTTACATTTAGTCATTTAGCAGTTGCTTTTATAAAGCGACTTACACGTAATCTTGCAGCACCACTGATTTTTTTCCTGAATCCACACTTCATCAAATTATGAGTATTATCCTTATAAAGGTTTCTCAGTTACAACACACTCTGTCCAATTAATGTTCTCTGACCCAGACAGATAAATCAGTGTTTGAACTGACCAGGGTATATGTTGAAATTGCTACAGAGTGTTTTTTTTTGCTCGACCTGTTTATCGGTTATTAAAGTAAATGTAATGTATGTGTCTTGGAGAGAGTTACTTTATAATTAAAGTCCTAAACCGAATTTCCCACAGCTCGTCTGACTGTGAGTCCCAGCAGACCTCAGCTGTTTAGAGGAGACTCTGTGTCTCTGAGCTGTGAGGAGGACGACAGCTCTGCTGGATGGACAGTGAGGAGGAACACAACCAAAAGACAGAGGACTCAGTGTGGAGATGGTTGGGGAGAAGCTGCTGTTTCCTCCTGTACCATCAGATTGACAGTCCCATTGGACAGTGGAGTTTACTGGTGTGAGTCCAGAGAGGGATCAACCAGTAACAGCATCACCATCACTGTCACTGGTAAGATCAGACTGTGGAGTTAGTGTTGATGAAGCTGTGTGGAAATGGATGAAATGCTGTAGTTTGTCTCTGTGTTGAGGTGGAGCAGTGATCCTGCAGAGTCCTGTCCTCCCTGTGATGGAGGGACATGATGTCTCTCTGCACTGTCAAACAAAGAGGCCTCCCTCCAAGCTCCCAGCTGATTTCTATAAAGATGGCTCCCTCATCAGGACTGAGCCTACAGGTCACATGACCATCCACCATGTTACCAAGTCTGATGAAGGCCTCTACAAGTGTCACATCAGCAGTCATGGAGAGTCTCCACCCAGCTCGATCTACGTCACAGGTCAGGAGCTTCACTTTGATTTCAACACTTATTTCATCCACATGTTCACCTGAACAGGTGATTCTCTCTACAGAAAAACCTACAACCACATATCCAACCACAACCAATGGTCATGAAGAGTCTCCACCCAGCTGGAGCTTTGTCATGGTTCAAGACGGTAGTCAAATATTCAGTACATCTTTTTTGTCTTTTTTTTTTAATCTGTATTGATGTTGTTTCTGCATTTGGTCAGAGTAACAAGCAAACAAGTAACATGCAAATTAAGCTACTGAAAAAAAAGTTTCAGCAGTGAAAAAAGCAAACCTATTTTTGTTTTCAATATACATGATTTTAATAACAATTTATGATTCATTTTAGACAAATCCACTACTGCAACTACAACTATTACATCTTCCTCAATGTTGCTGTATGTTGCACCTGTCTGTGGTCTGGTTCTACTGATGTTGTTGGTTCTACTGGTTACACGGTGCATTAAGAGGAAACTTAAAGGTAAGACATTCTAAATTTTACATTTACTCAATTATTTGAGAACAAATCTAATGGCAGTACAAAAAACACACACCTGGGGCACCTTGAATTTTCATTGTCCTGTCCAAGAACACTTCAACACATGGACAGGATGAAACCACCAACCCTTCCTCAAACCCTTGTGTGTAATATTTAATGTTATGTAATGTATAATTTATTTTATATTAACCTACTTACAGTGATATTTGACATCCAGAGTAATTTCTGTCTCCAGGGGTGCAATATTAGACATGATGAGCTTTGGCATTGTCAATGGGCAGAGAAGGCCTGATGCTGATTTTCTAAAACAAGATATTGATTGGGAGGAGTCAAAGTCTGGGTGGGTTATTCCCACCCTCTGTTGGAAACTGACACAATGGGACGAAGATAGGTTAGAACCATATATGTTGAGACAGATTGTTTAAAAAATAAATGGTTTGAAATGACTAATCTTGGTTTAAGGTCTAAGGTTTTATGTGAGAAGACTATTTGTTGTTAAAAAGGCTAAATCATCTTGATGACTTGAGGGCTGTCTATCGGACAGAAGTAGACATTTGAGCAACATACATATACATATAAAGGGTCCACAAAAGAAAACAACAGCAGCTGATGACGGGGCTGTGAAAAACAGTGGCATCTCTCCATAGAGCTGCTGAAGGAGGCTACAGTGATACTTTGTGAAGCAATGCAAATTATGAACAAACTATCAGAAATTTATTTTTTCAAGTTCAATTTGTTATTGTACATAGTAAAATACATTGCTGTTCATTTTGGTTCTTTGTAGATAGTGAAGTAGAAGTTGGAGAAGATGACGTCACACATGACATCACATACGGTGATGTTAAAATACTACATAAAAAACATCAGCACCCAATGAGACAAAGTATAGGTAATGTTTTTGCTTTTTTTGCTTTTGTGATTTCTCTGTGTGTGGGTTTGATTTGTTGTATTTATAAGAACCATTTCAGCTCTAAACCATTGTTGTGTCGACACATGCAGAATGCACATCTTTGAGTTTACCACAAAGGAACAGTTGATCTAAGAAGGTTTAGATGAGCTACTTATGATTAGTTTATCTATTTTTGTTGATTTGTATTAAAACATATGACGTTTGCAGTTCTAGTCATCCATAAAGCCATTTGGTTACCTGGTTCACTTTTGAAAATCCAAATGGCCACTTTGGTGTCCGCCTGGACATATGTGTATAAAAAACAATCCAAACAATCCTGTTATTTTTTTCACCCAAGATTTCTGGTCCACAGGTGCACCCGTGAGTCCATTTTGGTGTTTGGTTCACCCGACACACCTCCATTTGACTGTTTTCAGTCAACACTAAACACTAAAAATGTAGGCGAGGATAAACCCAACATTTATACCAAATTTGTGCCTCTGTAAGTTTATTTAAGTTTCACATAACAAGATTCATTCTTTTTATTGTAAAACTAGAAAATGTCCTCTTTCAAATGACACCAAGCTTATTAGTGTAGCTCTTATATGTTGGACTCGATTTAGGTTTCTCAAAATTACATGACATGAAAGGGGCATTATAAAAAGTATAGAGAATAAAAGTGAGGATCACAATAATGGTCAAAACTGTGAAATAAAAAGTGTATGTTAACCTGTAACCTTCACACTAGACTGCATTTACATTCACATTTGATATACTTTGATGTCACATGCTTCAAAACAGCCAAGAGGGTAAAAAGTTAATCTTCTTTAGTTCTTAAACTTTTAAAGTCTGTGGTTTAGAGTAGCTAAACAGCATGTGTTGTACTTGGATGTTTGACACGTGTGCTGAATGTGAAACTGATGCTAACAGCTTTGTGGTCGTCCAGTTTCCTGTTAAAAGCACTAGAGGAGAAGAATGATCTGCACATTTCCCCGAAATAAAAAAGAAACATAGAAATAGAGAGAAAGAATCTAAATAGTACATATATGCTGTAATCATTCCTATTTGTATGTATACACACTGCACACATCTAAAAATGAAACTGTTGTAGTTTCTTTAAGGAGATTATTAATTGCATGAACTCACTCTTATTAAGCACGTTATTTTAGTTTCGTCAACATTTTTATGTTTGTGTGAGTTCTGGAGGAGTTCATTGCTCTGCCTTCATCTTTGAAATACTTTAAAGGGGGTTAATCAAGTTAGGGATTATATTTAGTCAGGTAAAAGTTTTAACTTTTAACACTTTTTGCACTAATACAGTCCCATACCAGCACACGTTTACTGTCTGATCAAAGCACTAACACAATACCAATTTTTAACAGCTGAAAAACATGTTGCTGCATGTTTAAATCAATAATACAATTTAACAAGTAGGATCTGTATCCTGTAGACAGATTACAGAAACTTAGGCGAGGATCCTGTACTTTCATACTAGTAATATATTATGCATGATTAGATTTGGCAGTGTTAAATCTTACAGTTTTAATATATTACAGTACATAGATTTTAAGGTCTTTTTTTAAAATCTTGACTCACAGTAGTCTGTCTATTTACTACTGATCCTCTCCCTTGTGTGTGACCCAGTTCTTTTCATATTTCACAACAGTTTTAAAGACAAAAAATCCAGACCGTTGTCATTCCCATTCATCAAACAGTACTGCTTTGTCCAGTCTTTTTTGCAATACATGCTGACACATAACCCATTTGCATAAGTAATCAACACATGGAGATTTCAGTGATGTACAATCAAAACCCAGAGTCTTCACATTGTGACGCCTATGTCACAATATGTGGCATAGTGGCACTCTTGGAGCATTCATTACAGATGTCAAAGAGTACCTGTGGGAATATGAGATGCCAAAGGATGTAAAAGTACTACAATTTGACACCTTGGGAAGCGTCATTGTCTGACTATATGTGGTGAGCACACGTTGCAAACTCAGTATGTGTGGTTCTGAACTTTTTCAAAACCGTCAACAGTAGTAGTATTTACTGTAACTACACAATAGTATTTGTATATATGTACTCTTTATGTATTTTATTTTGCAGAGATTGACCCAGCTGCAGTCTATTCAGCAGTGAGAACAGGGGACGTCAGTTATGGACAAATAGTCATTAAAAACACCAAATCAAAGAAAAAAGGTACAGCTGCTCCTCTTTGTCATTATCACATTTGGAATCCTCCTGAGGAGGAGCTGAATTTTCTTTAGCTACAATTTCTTTAGCCAGTGGTTTAAAACCTAGGGGTTGAGTTGAGAGGTTGCAAGATGACTGTGAGAGATGAAGAAGCAATTAATAGCTAGTTGTTTTGCCTCCACCAAGTCCTCCAGGCTGTCACAAATTACTCTGTGTAGGTCTCAACTAGTCTTTGGGTGTATTCTTAAAGGTACATTATGAAATCTATTTTTAACACTAACCTTTTCTACAACACAGTATCATGTTATTTGAACTGTTTGTGGGTTTGTGTTCAGAGCTTTCATCAGAACCAGAGGTTGTCTACTCTTCACTGATGTAGACCTTCACGCCTTTAGTCCAACCACTGATGATGAGCTGCTGACTTCTCAGAACAAAGTACAATAATTTTTAAATGTTTTAAAATGTTACATTTTATGTTGTTTCATAGTTTTAGTAACTATTTATATTAATAGACACAGTTAAAAGTTAGATTTTTAAGTAACTCTTTGCCATGTATGCATTAATACAGAGAATTTTCAAATGTGTAATTTGTTTGCTCTGATTTTAATCAGTGAATCAGATTTAAAAAATCTAGTATGTTTTCCCCGTGGTGCAATTTCTTTCTGCATATAGAAAAATCCAAGCGCACCACAATGCATCATAAGAAGCTGTGTGAAAATTGTCTGGTTATTGGTTAAATGGATCTGGTGTGGTACCCTGAATGTAAACATAGTAAGTGGATTCTGTTCTGTACCAGCGAATAATCCCGAGTATAAAACATGAAAGAAGTGCAAAATTAGCATTTGTCCATAACTGTGGTGATTATCTGTGCAATAAACCAAGTAATATATTCCAGTGCTGATTGTACATCTATTATATACAGCATTTAAAACCTAGGTAAAAGGAGGAGCTGTCAACTAGCGGTTTAACTTAAATATGGTCTTTTGGGCTGGATCGAGATAGGATCACATTGTCACCACAAACAAACTGTTCCAGAGTTCATTAGGGACTGGACTGAGACCACATCAAGTAGCCTACAGTATAGAGTCGAGGTATGGTTTGTTTGGTCTGCACCTGAGATAGATTGCTTTGTTCAAACCTGAAAACCCCCTAAGAATAAATTGTGTGTGTAATGTCCTCACTGACTTTACCATTTTTATATTTTATTGATGTGTTTGGACTGTTGGACCTGTTGTGTTTTCTGCAGCAGTGTTTTTGATTATCTGCCGCATAAATAAAATTCTCAAAGCCTCATTTGTTGTTTGTGTCATGTGGTTCTGTGGCTTTCACTAAGCTGTCAGGTGGAAAATTTGACTTGTTCCAATTTGGTTGTGGCTAACAGATTCATGCCTCCTTCATGCACAAGAAGACACATTTAAACACCGCAGACTAACATAATGTTCATCACTGTAGTTGGAAACTGAATGGAAAAAGCCTTCAGGGTAAAGAGTCTCTGTGTTTACCTTAACAGTTTTGAATCTTTAATATGTGAGTGATTTCAAAGGTTGCTACTATAAAGTAACATCTTTTGATGACACAAAAATATCAAATTGTCCTTCAAAAATATGAAGTTGAACTTAGTTGTAGATTTTGGTGTGGATAGTAGAGACATTAAGTTCTGTGCAGTGTTGTTAGCAGAAACTGTAATGTTTTGATAAAAGATGTTAGTTAGATGTTAGAATAAAATGTGGAGGATACATGACGTGATGTATAAACCTGATCTCGGGGTGTTATTTGCTTGACATTGAGCTGTAGTGAATGAAGGTGTCTTGAATAAACACAAGTTAGCTGTTTAAATATTTCAATCATCAACAAATGACTGTTGTGCAATTAGTTTGAGCTTATAGTCTAATAGCGAAAAACTTTTTATTAAAACAATTACATTTTAGACTCTAAAAATGTGTCATAGTTACAGCAAGCACATTGTTTAGTTACAAGCTATAACTTGAGTATATGAAACCTTCTTCTAGCCCTATTGACATTGTTCAAACGACTTTACTGTTAAACACAACTGATTTACTTGGTCCTTGTCTGGTAAATATGATAAACTTGTCTCTTTCTACTCCCACGGTCTCCTCCTTTTTTAAACAAGCTGTAGTGAACCCCATTCTTAAAAAGACAAACCTGGATCCTTCTGTCCCTATAAACTACAGGCCCATATCTAAACTGCCTTTTACGTCCCAAATTTTAGAAAAAGTGGTAGCCCAACATCTTTCCACTTATTTGCATCATCATCAAATCTTGGACAAGTTTCAATCAGGTTTCCACAAAATGTGCTCAACCAACCTTCTTACAGTGTTGGACTCGGGCAAATTTACTGGGTCTAACCTCAGCATTTTATACAGTTGACCACAATATTTTAAAAAATTGTCTCCAAAATGTTATTGTTTTGTCTGGGTCAGTACATCAATTTTTGTTTAATCTCACTGATAGAATGTTTTGTGTTCCGATAAAGCAGATCATGTCTGTCTCCTTCATGCGGATTACCACAGGGATCAGTTTAAGGACCTTAAGGCTGTTTTTATTTTATATGACACCTCTTGCTCAGATTATTCAGAATTTTTAGCATGTGTCTTCACTTATATGCTGATTTACCAATTACATTGTTCTTTCAGAGAGTCTGAGTTTCGCTTGTTGTCTAGCTTGTTGGAATGTTTGTCTTGTATGAAGGAGTGGTTGGGCAGTAACTACCTTCAACTGAATCCAAAATAGACGGAATTTTTTATCGTTGTCCCAGATAACAATATTCTGCAGATCAGGCAACATCTTGGTTATTTGGGCTTATCTGTTCAGTCAAGCCTCAGGAACCTCGGTGTTAGATTTGATCAATCTATGTCCCTAAAATCAACATTCAGGACAGATGATCAAAAACTGTAATCATCTGCAGAATATGTCTAAAGTGAGAAAAATGTTCTCCAGTGTAGATCTAGAGATGTTCATACATGGTTTTATTTCATCTCATTTGGACTATTGTAACTCACTCTTCAAAATTCTGGCGATCACATATAGAGCCCTTCATGGCAATGCTCCTGAGTACATTTCTGACTCCTTATGGCTCCTCTACAGCATTGAGGTCATCGGGTCAAAATCTGCTCTTGGTCAGTAAAACCTATTTTAAAACTCGGGGGGATCTTTCTTCTCAGTCTGTGGCTTCCAGACTGTGGAACATCCTGCCCCTGTCTCTCCTTGTGGCTGATTCTGCTAATTCTCTTAAAAATCAACTGAAGACAATTCCTATGAGCTTTTATCTGTCTGGGCTCTTATGATTGCATCTTTGTGTTTGTGTTTTAATGTGGATTTGTAATTTTATTATATTTAATTTTATATTTAAACTGTAAAAGGTGCGAAAACACATTCTTTAACTGTGTTGTGGGTCATTATGCTGTTAGAAGAACCATGACTTATGACTAAAGCAGAGCTTTGACACTGGGCAGTAAGTTTCACTATCTAACATTTTTAGATAATCTTGAGATATTATTGTGTCATGCACAGATTCAAGGCACCCAGTACCAGTAATTTACAGGCAGGCAAAGGAAATAAAACAAGCAGAAAACGCTCACTGCCAAAGGCAGGAGGAACAACTAACAATTTAGAAAAATAACACTAACCAAAACACTGAGACTAACTTACTCTGATAACTAACTGACTAAGAAATAAACTTCAGGACTGACTAACACACTGAGAAGGTTATAAAGCTGGTGGTCGGGAAAAATGAACAAGAACAGGGAAAACCGGATACATGAGGAGACACACTAGCAGCAAACAGTAGGGATGGAAGTCCTTATAAAACAAGAACAGAGGGATGATGTGAATCAGGTGTGTTGACCGGTGCCAGCTGACAAACAGAAAACCAAGAGGGAGTGGAGACAGACTGAGGTGGAACTGAGTGGTGGGAAGCTTTAGCTCGCAGGGAGGAGAACTGCAGGGAGACATATAGACACAAGATGTAAAAACAGAAGGCACAGGAACAAATTAAATGTAATTAAAGAAACAAAAAAACAACTTCTAAAAGGTTCAGGTTCAGAGTTTGCTAGGTGCTTGTGGTGTCATGTGACTCCTCCCCCTCCCCTCAGTGTGGGTGTGGTGTACAGGTAGAGACAAAACAGAGAGAAACCATAAACAGAAGGACAGATCCTCTCACTAGCTTTCGTTTCCTCTTTGTAGAGGAATTAGGATTTCTTCAGGAAGCTAAAATCCTTTATACAGCAGCAGATGTAAAAGAAAGGATGTTTGCTCTAAAATGGATGTTTGTGTGTCTCCTCACATGTTTCCTGAGGTGTTCTGTCTCTCAAGGTAAGCTGAGCAGATTTTCTATTTAAAGAAAACTCAATTTGTTCACTGAGCAAAGGGAAACAGAACAAAAACACCTAAACTCTCGCTCTATAATTGTGACAACTTCTTAGTTTGTGAAGTTACAGGAGTGATAAACATCTATTACCCCTCTGGAAATTGGCTTGGTGACGTGTTTAGTCACAGATTCCTTCTTATTAAAGTTAATGTTGGGATATGACATTTGCCGAGGTTTGTGTCTAGGGAACATCAGAATAAGAATTAGATATTACATTGTACTCAGAGGATCAACATTAGCAGCAGTGTGAGGATCGATCAGACTGGTATGAGGACTGCGTAGTGACGCACTGTTGTTCCTTCATGTAATGGCGGCATTACTGTTGTTCTTTGTCACTGGTTTAATGGCGGATGGTGCAAATATCAAGAACAGTAGTAGCTACATCTGAACAGAGTTACATACTTACATAAAATTACTGAATTCTTTTCATCAATCCAGTTTCTGTAATCACAAGTTTGTTATTTAACAACCAGGTTAACATGGAAAAATGTAAACTGTTTTGTAAAAATGTAAAATGTTTATGGAAAAAATGTAACACAGGTTTAGTCAAGAACAGGTTTAGTTATTTAAGTCTGAGTTGAAGGAAACTAAGTTTTGGTAAACGATCACTTTAACTCTGAGAGTAAACACTGTCTTCACAATTAAATATAGAAATGACATACTATTCTCAGCTCAGAACGAATCAAGAACTATTTGATGTATTGTAATCCCTCTTAATTACACTGTTGCTATGAATAATGTGTCCTGTCACAACTGCTCACACTTATTGAGCAATATTCATCAACATTAACATGAATATTTGATAGAGACCAGTCCAGCTGAAAAGACTTCACCATGTAATAATTCAATAAAATATACTGTAGTTCTAAATGTAGTGTTAAGGTAACGCGATTTTGTGATGTTAAAGCAACACAAGACATGTAACATAAACTAAACTAAGAATCCTCATGAATTGTATGTTTGTTTTGTAAATATCATCTATTGTGTCAAGATGTTCTGTAGTTCTGAACATATTTTAATGTTTAGAATGTAGAGATATTAAAAATTTTATAAATGTTCTAAACATTATTACTTTCTTCCTACTGTTCTCCTTTTTTCTTTTTGTGGTTCAACCTCAGAAAAAGCAGAACATGTGAGGAGTGGAGAAAATGTCATTTTGCAGTGTCGGGGTCCCAGAGATGCTACTATGCTGGAGTGGATTAAACCTGACATGAAATCAGAAGAATATGTCTTCTTCTTCAGAGAGATGCAGTCATATGAAGACTATCAACATCCACATTTTCATGGTCGAGTGGAGCTGGTAGATCCAAAGATGAAGGATGGAGACTATTCTGTGATCCTGAAAAATGTCAGCATTGATGATTCTGGGCCATATGAGTGTCATGTAGGAAAGAGCAATTCAGGACGCAGTAAGAGGGAAACACCCTCATCACAGCTTATCAACAGTGTCACTCTGAATGTTGATTCAGGTGAGTTTGTAGATGAATGGATCCTCTACATCTTTGTTGTTCTGTATTTTGTGCAGTGATGTCACAGTTTTTATTGTGTATATCAGATTTTTCTATGATCAGAAACCAGTGTTCACTCTTTGACAGTCCTGATTGGTTGCTGTGAAGGAAAGCTGTACTTTAACCCATAACCTGTTATGTTCTATGTTCTTTCTCATTACTCCAGTCTGGAGAGACATTAGAGCTCACTCTGGTATGGATATCACTCTGCCATGTCAAACTCTCAGCACCAGCCCATTCACAACTGTAAAGTGGACCATGCGTAACAAGATAAATTACGTGTTTTTGTACCGTGATGGAAGATCTGTTCCAGACAACCAGCATCCATGTTACAAGAACTGGGTGGAGCTCAAGGACGGTGAGATGAAGGATGGAGATGCGTCTCTGATTCTTAAGGATGTGAGAAATAGGAACAGTGGAATATACGAGTGTTGGGTCACTCAGGGAGGAACAAAGACGAGTATCATCAACCTGTATGTTTATCCCCCAGGTGAGTGTGTGTGTGTGTGTGTGTGTGTGTGTGTGTGTGTGTGTGTGTGTGTGTGTGTGTGTGTGTGTGTGTGTGTGTGTGTGTGTGTGTGTGTGTGTGTGTGTGTGTGTGTGTGTGTGTGTGTGTGTGTGTGTGTGTGTGTGGATCAGAGGTGAAGCTGCTTCCTGGTTGTTGATGTGAGAGTGAACCATCACAGATCAGATGTTGGTGTTTTCTAAAGATGTTGCTGATGAGACTTTGTAGCAAACAGCTGCTATGAGTGATGGGATCAAAGTGCAGTAGATAATGTCTGACAGGAGTTTGAAGAGGAAATGGATTCATCACCTACCTGACACCTCACATCTCATTCTCTTCTTACAGGTGGTGGAGCTGGACACATGAGTGATGGAGGAGACAAGGATGGACGTGCTGTGCTGGGAACCAGTTTGTCATTTGCTTTCTTTCTTACTGTTATTGTTGGTTTTGTTGTTTATTTCCACAAACATTTTTTTCCACACAAGTAAATAACTCATATGAATTTCTGCTGATGAAGCAGCCCATTGTTGGCTTCAATTTGGTTGATAGGTTGATTTGGTGAACACAGAACGCACATAATCTGATTTGTAAATTGCTCTAAACCCACAGTTTTTAATAGATTAACAAACAGCTTGGGCAGCTAACGCCTGCAAAGAGAAACCCAAACCTTTCAACAGATTTATCAACTTTTACTTTTCACTTACTTCAAGTTAACCTTGGTTTTCTATTCCGTTCAATCGCAAAACACATAAAGCTGATTGATTTTGATCATTTGAGCAAAGACTATAAAGTTCGTTAAGACGTTCTTCCTCATTGAAATACCTTTTTTATTTATCAGTTTCAATCTCAGTTAATAATGTATGTGTAGGGTTTATGTTTCGTTTCTTTCTAAAAGCTTCACAGTAGAACCAGTCTGACCTGTTCTACATGTTGATACAGGTCTGAACTGAAATAAAAAGCAGCCAAACCGTCACACAGCAACTGAACATTGCTCTGTGGCTGTAAACATGTAGCTAATGATAAAACCTCAGACCTGGTCACTGACCTTCTTTAACTGTGAATCTGAAACTTGGGATGAGGAATGAGTCTGATCTGACATTTACAGCTGCACTACAGTGTCTGTTTTCTGGCACATATTAAAGACAATACAGGTAATATACCTGTTTTCAAAAGTTTTATATCTATTTGTTGTTTCCTTGTTTTTGATAATGAGCAGTTGGTTTCTTGTCTTGTCTGCAACTGTAAAATTAAAAACTTTTCATCAGAACTTTGACCTGTTTAACATTTTGACAGTAGCCTGAGGTTTGATCTGAACATGATACACACCCTGAACAGGGTTGTTGATTTTTAAAACATCCCACATACAGTACATTCACTGAACTGATCATTAAGTTCAGTTGATTAGAATCTAATCCTGTTTATTGACCTCTAACGTTCAGTTAGAAGCTCTTCTTCATAGCTGGGCTCCAGGGTTTATTTTTCTGCTTCAGTGATAACTACACATGTGCGGATATGACAAATAATTTGGGAAGAAAGATGAACAGTTCTCTGAGGTGGGCAAAATGCAATGATTCATAAAATCTTATTATCCAACACTTACTCATTCTACAGTGTCAGATACTGACGACTTTTTTACATCCTTAGGTGTATCATATTGACACCACAGGTACACTTTTGCGTTACTATTGGATGCTCCAGGAGCACCATTATTTGAAGCCTTGGGATGGAGAACGGGCTGGATTATCATGATCAAATGACACCATTAAAACATAGTCAGCATTGAAAACTTAAAGGACGCCTTCACTCATATTGAACTTGGTTCTTTTGGTTCTGCTTGCGGTGGAACATGTACATAATGCCATTAAACCTCCCTCTGACTTCCCTATATTAAATTATGTCTCTACTTTTAGCTGAAAAATGCCTCCAGATGACATCACTTGGAGGAGCCTTCAGTTCAGATTATGTCATCTTGTTGCTGAAACTAAGGTCTTAATAATCATGGTCAACCTGCTTTTCCAGAACTAGTCCAGATGACATCATCTGAACTCCTACTACTCTCCTGTCGGCTTCTCCCGTGAATTCAGGGTCACCACAGCGGATCATTGTCCGCATGTTGATTTGGCACAGTTTTTACGCCGGATGCCCTTCCTGACTCAACCCTCCCCAATTTCTACCAGGCTTGGACCGGCACTGCACAGCTGGGGAGGGGAATGGGCTGTTAGGGGTTCAGTGTCTTGCCCAGGGACACTTCGACATATAGCCAGGGCCGGGCATCGAACCACTTACTCTGTGGTCCGTAAGCAACTGCCTTTACCAACATCATCTGAACTCCTGATGATGAAAAACTCCTTTGGGTGATGTCATCTGGAGGAAGTTTTTAGCTAGAAGCAGACAAACATGTTAATATAGGGAAGTTAGAGGGAGGTTTAAAAGCATTAATGTACATTTACACCCTAAACTAAAGCCATAGAAAGCAAGTGGAAAATTGGTGAAGTTGCCGTTTGGGCCAGAACTGACTTCATTTACTGGTTAACCAGCTTCACTAATGAAGTTAATTCTTTGAGGAACTTGTTGGTTTTTGTGTCTCTGTGGTCTGATACAGATTGATTTTAAAGGAGGATGTTGTACAACCACAGATGTTTCAGAAAAACCAGGTTAGACATCTTCACGGTTTCTGTCACGTTACTTTTACTCACACTATTTTTCTTTTGTTATCATATCAGATTTAAACTTAGAAAAAAATAAACTAAAAACTAAAGGACAGTCCACGTCCTCACGTCTGCCATCATTTCAGCACCAACTGAAGCAAAACTGTGAGCTGGGGACAGTTTGTATGTACAACTAACAACTCTCAGGTATAAAATTTCAGAGTTACCATTCACTTTACTTTTACATTTGGCTGAACAGGTTGGTGGTCCTGCATCTTTTGTGCTTGAGCGTTTGTAGCCATCATTTATTTTGAAACAGTGGAAATATACCTGTAAATGAGGATCAGGAAAAATAAAAGTAAATGAGCATCAGGAAAAAGAAGATGACTCATGGATGATTCAGCTTTCAGTAAATAAACGGCAGGTTATAGAAATGTAAAAGCAGAAGTGTGGATTTAACAAATGTGATGAGACAAATGTTGACCTGTTGACAAAGGTCGTGGTTACAGTTCCTTCTCAACTGAAAAACATGAAATAGTTCACATAATTCATACTCAGTGAACAGCAGTAGTCAAGACACAATGTATGATGTTAAGGTTGGAGGAAGTGTTCTGTAACTCAGAGATAAACCGGATTTGAATTTCAAATACTGAGTGTTTGCATAGAAAGTCAAATGATGTTTTCTTCATGCTGGCTGTGTGCCAGGTTAAACCCATTAGTTCTCTGTGGAACCATTTACAAGAAAATGAAAGTGAAAGTATGAGAATTCAGGGACTTCTGTATGTTATAGTATAGTCATACTTTAAATCACACACAACATAACTATTTTATTCCAGCAAATTACGTTTCTCACCAGTCCCGAGTTAGCAGGGCTGATTTGCTAATTTATTATGAGATACTTAAACAATGTGAGTCGTCTGTGAATTAACTGAGCTCCTTCCTGCCAACTGCTGGAGAGAAACTGAAATGCCAAATTACTGCCATAGAAGGAGGAAGGAAGTGGGATTAACTGTTAATGAAAATGGCATAGTTATGTTAATTATGGGACATACACAATGAGCATATGATTGATAATAAAAGACCTCATAGAAAAAAAAAACTGTGTGAGACTGAAAGATCTGTAACTGAGTATGATCACATTCACTGATGGAAGGTCATCACAGAATTCACATCACATAATTTTCCCAACAAAAATATTTTAATGTTGTGATCACTTTCATTTCTGCCATCAGGACATAACTGCATCATAAACTGTACTTCAGCATGTGGAGATTATTTTTTCTACCTCTGTCTTTCTGCATTCTCTTTCTTTCCTTAAGAACCTTGATCCTCTTAAGTCCCCTTCCCTATTCTTCCTTACAGGTTGTCAGCATAGGAGTTCATGAAAGGGCTGCTCATCGTTGCTCCAGGTTACTGATTGTCTGCAGCCTGACAGATTTTTTTCCCTCAGGTCATATGGACCCTCCCTCTTCTCTCCCTGTATTTGATGTGATATAGCTTCTTTCAGGCTTTAGATCAGTTTTTCCTCCTGTTTTTCAAGTAAAAGACTTTTTTTTACTTTTCTTGAAAGTGTTTATCACACAGTTAGTGTTTAGTGTTTGTGCCTTCATAAAATATTTATTCACTATAAAATGAATATTCATTGTGAAATTAACCTGCAAGTGACTCGTGAAAATAATTGTTATCTGAACCCTTTATTGTTTAGTTTGATAATTAAAAATACAGGTTAATAATCCTATATGTCAAATCCTGGGCAACATATTGATGCTTACATGTATTGAGAAATATTTAAACTTTTTTTTCTAAACTCTGACAGGGGACATTGCATAGTGTACATTTTTTCATCTACAAAGTCACAGCCAGAAAAATAATAAATCAAACATAAAAAACAAACATAAAAAACATTTAATACAGTTAAATATAATAAAAAAAAACAAAAAAACATCAAATATCTTTGATTACCACCATATACTTCCATATTTAATTAATAAAAATGAATTTTGTGTTTTCACAATTGAAGATTCCGATAACTTTATTAATCACAGAGGGAAATTGCTTTGCCTTGTTAGGTTCAGGATAAACTACACTAAATGTTTCCCTACGTGAACCTTAAACCAGATGCAATTCCACATATTTGGGTCAGAATCAAAAAACCTCAGCAGCTTCAATTCACAGTGGCAGTAGTTGAAAGTTTCAGAAGAAAAACTACATTTAGCCTCTTTTCTGAGGAGCATCTGTGCTGCCAACCATAATGTCCGACACAGTTCTGCAGCCACTGAGTTAAGGGACGTTACCCTGCATGTTTGTTTTAATTTTCCCCAAGCAGATTAGCCCAGATGCTGTTAAATGAATCAAAAAACGTGATTCTTACAGGCTTTTCAGATGGGTGTAGGTGCAGCAGAGCAGGTGGGTAAAAGCATTATTCACTCAATTTTAGGCTAGTGAACAAACAGGAGGGGGTCAGGTGAAGGTTCTCTCTAGAACCAGTCAGATCAAACAGTCAACCTTCACCGTGTGAGCAGACTAGACCCATTATGTGGACTCAATCTAGTGCTGCCACCTGTTGGATGATTCAAGTAACTGCTCCACATGAAACAGGTCTCATTTGACTGTTAAGATACCAGGTGAGCTTCCAGGACAAACTGATGATTCAGTGAAACATCACCATCAGGAAGATGAAGAATAATAACTTGAAATGAATTTACCAGAAGATGTTGAACATAGAAAGGTTTATATTGCAGATACTCATTGACTCAGCATAAGTAATATTGCATTAATAATATCATCAGAGGATGTTTCAGTGTCAGCTGGAACCAAATCTATCAAGAACTTCCATTAATTGAATAGAAAACACAAAATCACAATTGATTGTTTTCCTTGGATACAATATGACATGTTTATGCTGAGAAATGTTGTAGTTTTTTCTGTTAGGAACAGTCATGTTAACCATTGTTGTATCACCTCCTTTTCTAGCTACACTAGATAAAGAACAGACCAGACGCTTTGGTTTTGTAAAGATTCTTTTCTTTTCTTATTGATATATTGCAGCTGGTCTGAGGCTTCCTTTGTCATGTCCTAAGATTGAATCATGTCAACTGGACTTGTTTCTTCTCGGTTAGAAATGTTTAGCTAATTATCCAAGTTTTGATGAAGAACAAAACATTTCTAAAATAAACCTGGATGACTGAGAAGCTTCACAGGCTCTTGCTCCAAAAACATTATCATCTTCGGTAAATGTTCTGCACTTTTCTACCTATTGGCACTCAAAGCACCTTACACTGCTTCTTATTCAGCGATTCACACACTGATGGGGGAGCTGCTATGCAGCTGGCCAACACTCTCCGGGAGCAACTAAGTTGGGGTTCAGTGTCTTGCTCAAGGACACATGTGACCAGAGGAGCTGGGGATTGAACCAACAACTGCTCTACCTTCCTGGGCCACAGTCGCCGCTTTCAACAACAGCAACTTCACAGTACATTTAAGAGTTTCATCTCATGTTATAAACGGTGGGTGATTAAAAAAAGCTGTTGTTCCACTCTGATCTGGTGGCTCAATGGGTAGATCTTCAGGTTTCGATACAGAAGGTGGTAGGATTAAATCCCACCACACCAGGTTCCTGCCCAGCCACCAAGGGCCACCTTGGTGCTGGTCCTAAGCCCGGATAAAAATGGGATGGTTACACCATAAGTTCTAAGCTCCTGAATTACACAAGTTTTTTTATTTTACTCACAGGGGTTTGTGACATCAACATTGATGATGCTGGAACATGAGTGTGATCTCTGACTTTTGAATTAGCATCTCCTGGTTTTGCTTTGTCCCTTCAGGGGTCGCTACAGCAGAACGTGTTCCATAAATCCTCCTTTTGTTTACTGCCTTTTCAAAGCCTTTTGTATAGTTTTAACACTGTGAAACAAGTGTTGTCTCATTAACAAGATTTCACCAATGAAATCCTGTGATTTTTTATTTAATATTTCACTGTTTACTTTATCCTTTTTGTTGATTGTTCTGTTTTACAGTTTATAATAAATTGCTGTTTTTGCTGCTCTCTATTAAGACTCACACTCTAACACATTTTATGTTCTTATATTTTATAAAAAATACAAGGAAATAAAAAGATATTAAACTCATTGACATCAGTGGAGGTGAATGAGCAAATAAAGACCTGAGGTGGTTTTAAATCCAGTCCAGAATTCAAAATGAACTAAGGACTAGGAAGATGTGCATAAGATATTATTTTTATTATTAATTATGTTAATTATACACTTTTTTGTGACTTGGCTGTGGTTTATTGCCGCTGGTGTTTTCTGTGGTGGTTTGGACTGAACTCATCTGTACATGGAACAGATTGATTTGATTGAGCTTGTCTGAAGTTATGTAATTGGATGTATTGTTTTGTTTTTGGAGGGAATGTGGGTCCACAGCCTCATAATCTTTCTGTGACCCCTCAGACTCAGGGTCGGTTGCTTGTGTTGGGGCAGCTGGAGGCAGCCCACCAGTCCCAGGTTAGCAAGGTTGATTTGAGAACCTGCTGGAGAGAAACTGAAAGGCCATAAAAGGAGGAAGTAGGGGGGCTTCTTTGACCAAATGTGTGATGATCTCATATCAAGTCGTACAATGGACCCAACATCTCTTCAGTTTTTCCTCTGTAAGTACCATCTGTATGATATGAATAACTAGAGCTAAAGAATGTTAAGGGAGTTGATGACAAGTGGTTGTGAGAAAAAAATGAGAATTAAACAGTATTATACTTATCAACATCAAGAAAGAAGGTAACAGATCACAATATGCAGGGTAACAAAATGGAGGGAAAATGTTTTGTTGAGTAGCTGAAGTAAAAAAAACTTAATTGACACAGTAGAACAGCATTTAAAAAAAGCTAATTAATGTTGTGTATGAAAATACTGCAGTCAGCTACATCAATGAAGCATCCAGGAGCGACTTTAACAAAATCTGATTGCAAATGGTTTAAAAGCATCAGCAGTCACATTGGTCAAAAGTTCCAAACCCCATTTTCAGAAAAACGGGACACTGCATGAAATGCAAATAAAGATAATGCAATTACTTGAAACCTCTTTTAATAATTAATAATACAAAAACACATATCAATGTTGAAACTAAGAAATTAAGCTAAGAAGTCTTTTTCAAGTAATATGCAATAATTTGGAAAAAAACAAACAAATATTCACCAAAATGAAAGTTTTTACTAAAATGCCTTTTTTCCTAATATAAGAAAACCTGTGTTTTACAGTGTCTCTGCTCTGTAAAAGATAAGAGCAGCATGGTTTTATATTTGGCATCAAAATATTTGACAGTGTCCTGACTGACCACACACATTTCTAGTATGAGGTACCTCACAATAAACTACTCTTCATGTATCTAAGTCAGAGGAAATACTGATTATTTTAGAATATTATAATACAAATAAACGTTTTTAAAAAGTCATGGTCATATTTTTTTCCGAGCACTTTAAGGGAGTTGTTGAGTGCTTAGTACTAGACTATCGTCCTGCAGTTTGCTCCAGGACAAAACATAAAAATAAAAATTAAATGTATAAATAGAAAAGAAAAAAGTTAAAAAATAAGTCTATAAATAACTATATAATGAAAAACTAATGGTTCAATGAAAACTTCTATATGAAATATATCAACAGTACATGATGAAGAATGTGTTGACTTACACTATACACAATTATTCCATTGTGTTGTTTGGTTTTAGTACTTGAAATTTGTAAATTTCTATAAACTTATTTATGCATAAAAAAGTTTATTAAATTTGCTGTTTATAATATATTTGTTGTAGATACATTGTTCTATGAACTCAAGCATAAAGTTACAATTGTAAAAGCTGAAGGATCCAAATAAAAAATGAAGAAATAACTTTGACTTTTGTTTCTCTGCAGCTGTGACCTTAGTGCTGTGCTGCACAACAAACCAAGGTGAGTGAACTTCAAATATTGATATATTTTCACTGATGATTTTACATATTAAGATTAGTTTCTTCCTGGTTCATGGCTGGTACTAACATTGTAAAACACATGCTATTAAGTTTGAAAGGTGCAGTACAGGTGCTGGTTTCTCACTAACTCTGTCTAATTAATACAATCTAACCCAGACAGATAAATCAGTGTTTGAACTGATCAGGGTATAAGCTGAAATTGCTACAGAGATTTTTTTTTCCATCTGTTTAACAGATTAGAGAAAAGATAATGAAGAGAGTCACTTTTTTTTTCATCTGACTAGTGCACGTTCATTTTCAACTAAAATCAAATGTTTCTTGTATCTTTTCACAAAGCATCACTGATGTCAGATAACTGATCTCATCCATCAAAGATACAGAAAATGAACATTGTCTGGTCATTTTTATTCACCGGTTAAAGCATATAAGTTAATTTTTGTAATAAAAAACATTATACTAGGACTTTTTAGGTAAAGTCCTAAACCAAATTTCCCACAGCTCGTCTGACTGTGAGTCCCAGCAGATCTCAGCTGTTTAGAGGAGTCTTTGTCTCTCTGAGCTGTGAGGAGGACGACAGCTCTGCTGGATGGAGAGTGAGGAGGAACACAACCAAAAGACAGAGGACTCAGTGTGGAGATGGTTGGGGAGAACCAGCTGGTTCTTCTTGTAACATCAGCCATATCGTCCCATTGGACAGTGGAGTTTACTGGTGTGAGTCCAGAGAGGGATCAACCAGTAACAGCATCAACATCACTGTCACTGGTAAGATCAGACTGTGGAGTTAGTGTTGATGAAGCTGTGTGGAAATGGATGAAATGCTGTAGTTTGTCTCTGTGTTGAGGTGGAGCAGTGATCCTGCAGAGTCCTGTCCTCCCTGTGATGGAGGGACATGATGTCTCTCTGCACTGTCAAACAAAGAGGCCTCCCTCCAAGCTCCCAGCTGATTTCTATAAAGATGGCTCCCTCATCAGGACTGAGCCTACAGGTCACATGACCATCCACCATGTTACCAAGTCTGATGAAGGCCTCTACAAGTGTCACATCAGCAGTCATGGAGAGTCTCCACCCAGCTGGATCTACGTCACAGGTCAGGAGTGTAAAGACATTTCCTTTGGTTCGTTTCCTGTGTTGATCTTTTCAGGTTTTTGCATTGGCTCAGTGTTACAGAGCTGTTGGAGATGATACAAAATAAGTTTCAGTAGTCAAACCTATTTTTAATGTAAGTGATCTTTATAATTATAATTACTTTTAGACAAATCCACTACTTCATCATCTATTTCTTTTACATAGATGAGGAGAAACTTTATGAAATTACAACTAAAGCAAGGAAGCTTTAACTTCAACTGCATATATTGTACTTTATTTACCAGATGCAAAAGCCAACAGCAAACAATAAAAGTGTGTAAAATGATAAAATCAACAATAAAAGAATCAGTCAGAGATAACTATTCTTGCTCTGTCTTAACTATAAGTCTACTCACAACCTCCTTGGTGTCAATAATTAAGTTCACACACTTTCAAGGATATTACAGTAATTGCTGTGTGGGTCACTGTAGAAGTATTTTGATTAATTAAATTCACAGCTTTTCCTGAATAACAACTTTAACACTAACATTGGTTTAATCATATGCTTGAAGTCAAACTCCCATCCAGTTTATTTTCCACTGGCCACAAGACTTGTGGCCAGTGGAAAATAAACTGGATGGGAGGCTGAGGATGGCTTACGAGTTAAGACGAGTTAAGACGAGTTAAAACGAGTTAAGCCATAGTAAGCTGAGGCTGAGGATGGCTTACGAGTTAGAAGAGTAACGAGTTAGAAGAGTGGCCACAAGTCTATATCACACTTGTGGCCACTCTTCTAACTGCTGCTGACTGACAGCTTAGCATGTTAAACACACAACAGATGCCTTAAACAAAGCTGACATATACAAAAAAGTACCTTTATTCCTCATAAGTTACATATTCTGTGTGAACACCTTGGAACATGGATGAGTTGAATTGGTAGACGTCAGACAGCTTCGGTCAGAGTCAGTGGCTCATCTTAACTTTCATTCCAGCTTTGAGTGTCCAACAGAGATGCAGTATTAGCTCACAGCTCTTCCATTGTGTTGTAACTTTACCCGCAGCCACAAAATGAGAACTGCAAACGGTTTTAATCACAGACGAGAAACCTGTGAACTGAGACAGCAAAGCTTAAAGGGGAGAGCAAACTGCTAAACAAACAAAACATGTTAAAACATTTTTAAATGGAAATAGTTAGTTTTAGTCTCTAATCTAAAAGCTTTGGTCATTTTTTAAAATCATTTAATCATTTTTTAAATCTTAAAACTATTATTTCACTGCAATAATTTTTCCCGATTTCAATACTAAAGTATAGCTCACACATTAGTTTTATCTGATGGCATAATTAAGAAACAAAATAACTCTCTGCAGCTCTACACTGCACAGATTCAAGTTAGTTAGCTACCACACATGATTCTGCATGTTCTTCAGTCCAGGTGTTAAACGTTCAGTTTCCTGGGTGGTTGTCATGTGACTCCTCCCCCTCCCCTCAGTCTGGGTGTGGTGTGCAGGTAGAGACAAAACAGAGACAGGACAGATCCTCTTACTAGCTTTCGATTCTTGTCACAGCGTTTGTAGAGAAATTGGGATTTCTTCAGGAAGCTAAACTCCTTTATACAGCAGAAGGTGTCAAAGAAAGGATGTTTGCTCTAAGGTTTGTGTGTCTCCTCACATGTTTCCTGAGCTGTTCTGTCTCTCAAGGTAAGCTGAGCAGATTTTCCATTTACTGAAAAGGCAGTTTGTTCACTGAGCAAAAAAACAGAACAAAAGCACTTGTCTGGCTCTGTAACTGTGATAACTTTTATAAGTTCAGGTCTTAGGTTGTGAAGTTAAATGAGTGAAAAAAACTGTTACCCCTCTGGAAATTGGCTTGATGATATGTTTAGTCACAGATACACTTTCACTTCCTTCTTATTAAAGTTAATATTGGCACTAGTGTTCTTTCATGTAATGGCGGCATCTCTGTTGTTCTTCGTCAGCAGTTTAATGGCGGATGGTGCACACACTAAGCAGTAGTATCTGATCAGAGTTACATATTTCCATTAAATAATGAAAATCTATTTATCAGCCCAATTTCTTTCAAGTTTGTGACTTCTAAAGATTTTTTAACCTAAACCTTGAAATCAACTAATGACTGTGAAATCATGACTGAACCTAAAAGGGTCCTGTTCCAGAAAGCCGGTTTGGTCTAAATGCTGAGTTATTTAAGCCTGAGCTGTAGAAAGCTGAGTTTTACTGAAGATCACTTTAACTTTAACTCGTTTTATCAACCATACCTGCTCTGAGTTTCTCACCTCCCTTCCTATAAATCTGTGTGATTGGCTGTTTTCTCCCTCATTTATTCACATTAAATGTCTATAATTTACATCAGGAGATAAAAATTCTGGTTCATCCTTTTAGTCTGGTTGAGCTTTTTAGTTACCCTATTATTAACCCAATGACCCACTTGGTCACCTGTTTAAACAGAGAGTGATCTCTGTCCTCAGAATTAAGTATAGAAATTACACATTCAAGCTCAGAAAAAAAATACTATTACAGAAACTGTAATTGCTGTTACACTGTGTCTATGAATAATGTGTCATGTCATTATTGACATATTGCTCGCTGATGGAGCAATATTAATATATATGAATATATGAATATGTGGAAGAAGCTAGTCCAGCTAAAAAGTCAAGAACTGACAGATGACAAAATTCATATCAGAATCTCACATGTAAATCAATTCTTAAGTTTGTTGTAGGATGTTCTGTGAAAAACCAACTTTCGTGAGAACAAAGTTTGGCGCCGAATATTTCTGGGTTTAGATTGTAGAGCTGTTTGAATATTAATTCATTGAAAATAAAAACATGTTATCAAAAATATTATTGACTTTCATTATACTTTCCTCTATTTTTTCCCTTTTGTGGCTCAGCTTCAGATAAGGTGAATGTGAAGACTGGTGAAAATGTCATTCTTCACTGTCAGGGAGACAAAAAAGCTGCCATCAAACTGCTGGAGTGGATTAAATCAGACATTATATCAGACGGATATGTCTTCTTCTTCAGAGAGATGAAGCCACGTGAAGACTACCAGCATCCACATTTTCATGGTCGAGTGGAGCTGGTAGATCCAGAGATGAAGGATGGAGACTTTTCTGTGATCCTGAAAAATGTCACCATTAACGATGCTGGGACATATGATTGTTATGTAGGAAAGAGCCTTTCAGGACTCAGTAAGAGGGAAACACCAGAGCTAATCAACAATGTCATTGTGAATGTTTATACAAGTGAGTTTGTAGACGTATAGATCTTCTACATCATTGTTGTTTTGTATCATGTGCACTGTTTTCATTGTGTATATCAGATTTTTTATGTCTCTGACCCAGTTGATCAGAGACCAGTGTCCACACTTTGAGAGTCCTTCACTCTGATTGACTGCTGTGGATGTGGAGAGTTGTACTTTTACCCATAACCAGTTCTGTTCTGTTCTCTTCTCTCTTACTTACTTTATTCTGGAAAGAGATGGAAGCTGACACTGGACAAGATATCACTCTGCCATGTCCAACTCTCAGCACCAGCCCCATCACATCTGTGAAGTGGATCATGCAAAAGAAGAAAGATTACGTGTTTCTGTACCGTGACAAACGATCCGTTCCAGACCACCAGCATCCATATTACAAGAACTGGGTGGAGCTGAAGGACAGTGAGATGAAGGATGGAGATACGTCTCTGATTCTGAAGGATGTGATGAATATCAACAGTGGAACATATGAGTGTTGGGTCACTCAGGGAGGAACAAGCCAAAGGATGAGCATCGTCGACCTCTATGTTTATCCACCAGGTGAGTGTGTGTGTGTGTGTGTGTGTGTGGATCAGAGGTGAAGCTGCTTCCTGGTTGTTGATGTGAGAGTGAACCCTCACAGATCAGATGTTTGTGTTTTCTAAAGATGTTGCTGATGAGACTTTGTAGCAAACAGCTGCTATGAGTGATGGGATCAAAGTGCAGTAGATAATGTCTGACAGGAGTTTGAAGAGGAAATGGATTCATCACCTACCTGACACCTCACATCTCATTCTCTTCTCACAGGACCTGAAGCTGGAGACAATGAGGATGGAATGTGAAAACAAGGGTGGAGGAGACAAGGATGGAGGAAACAAGGATAAAGGAGACAAGGATGGAGGAGACAAGGATGAAGGAGACAAGGATGGAGGGTATGGGAGACTATAATGGAAGTGCTATTCTGGAAACCCATTTGTCCTTTATATTCTATTCTGTAAAGACACAAAACACATAGCTTGATTTTCATCATTTGAGCAAACACTATAAAGTTAGTTAAAAAACCTTTCAAAAACTTGCACATTTAGTAAGATTGCTTTTTTTCAGCTTCAATCTCAATTAATAATGTAGCTGCAGGGTTTATGTTTCGTTTCTTTCTAAAAGCTTCCCAGTAGAACCAGTCTGACCTGTTCTACATGTTGATGCAGGAATAAAAAGCAGCCAAACCGTCACACAGCAACTGAACATTGCTCTGTGTCTGAAAACATGTAGCTAATGATAAAACCTCAGACCTGGTCACTGACCTTCTTTAACTGTGACTCTGAAACTTGGAATGAGGAATGAGTCTGATCTGACATTGGAGAGCAAACAAAGAACATTTACAGCTTTAATTTAGAAGATGTTCACTTTGTTCAAACATCAATGTCTTCATTTATACATTTCACAGTAGTTACAGGGCTCCTTTCTGTAAGCAGCAGTACGGTGTCTGTTTTCTGCTTCCCTTTTTTAAAGACAATAAAGGTAATAGAAGTGTTTTCTAAAGTCGATTTGTTACTTCTTTGTTTTTGGTGATGAGCAGGACTTAAAGTTGGTTTCATTGCAACTGTAAAATTAAAAGACTTTTATCCCAACGTATCCGACTTGTTTAATGTGTTGTCAGTGTTCTGAGGTTAGGGTTGGGGTTAAGAAGGTGCTGAGAAAAGCGATACTTTTTGATGCCTCTGGAACGAGAACAGGCTGGACTATCATGATCAAATGATACCAATAAAACATAGTCAGCATTAAAAACTTGAAGGACGCCTTCACTCATATTGAACTTGGTTCTTTTGGTTCTGCTTTGGGTGGTACATGTACATAATGCCATTAAACCTCCCTCTGACTTTAAAACATGAAATAGTTCACATAATTCATGCTCAGTGAACAGCAGTTTTATACAGTAGTTCAGACACAACATAAGATGTTAAGGTTGGAGGATGTGTTCTGTAGGTCAGTGATAAGCCTGATTTGAATTTCAAATACTGAGTGTGTTTCACATATTTCACATGAGTATTTGCTTAGAGTCAGATGAGGTTTCCTTCATGCTGGCTGTGTGCCAGGTTAAACCCATTCATTCTCTGTGGAACCATTCACAGGAAAATGAAAGTGAAAGTATGAGAATTCAGGGACGTCTGTATGTTATGGTATAGTCAAACTTCAAATCACACACAACATAACTATTCTATTCCATCAATTCAAAACGTCACGTTGTGTCCTCCACTCTCACTGTGAAACATATAGACTGAAAAGATCAGGAGTCGTATTCACAAACATCATTAAACACCCTGAGAGAGCTCCTGGCTCAGCCTAAAAACTTCTGCTAAATTACAATCATATTATTGATGATTGCTTGTGTTGGGGCAGCTGGATGAGGAGTCAGAGAAGTTTCCCACCAGTCCCGAGTTAGCCCAAGGGCTGATTTGCTAATTTATTATGAGATACTTTAACAGTAACAGTCATCTGTGAATTAACTGAGCTTTTTTCTGCAAACTGCTGGAGAGAAACTAAAAGGCCAACTTACTGCCATAGAAGGAGGAAGGAGGAGATTACTGTTAATTGTTAAATATGATTGACAAAAAGAGACCTCATAGAAAAAAACATCACATCATTTTCCCGACAAAAATATTTTAATGTTGTGATCACTTTCACTTCTGCTGGCAGGACATAACTGCATCAGCATATGGAGATTATTTTTTCTACCTCTGTCTTTCTGCATTCTCTTTCTTTACTTAAGAACATTGATCCTCTTAAGTCCGCTTCCCTATTCTTCCTTACAGGTTGTCAGCATAGGAGTTCATGAAAGGGCTGCTCATTGTTGCTCCAGGTTACTGATTGTCTGCAGCCTGACAGATTTTTTTCCCTCAGCTCCTATGGACCCTCCCTCTTCTCTCCCTGTATTTGATGTGATACAGCTTCTCTCAGGCTTTAGATCAGTTTTTCCTCCTGTTTTTCAAGTAAACGACTTTTTTTTTAACTTTTCACAGTTAGTTACACAGTTACATCACACAGTTAGTGTTTAGTGTTAGTGCCTTCATAAAATGTTTATTCACTATAAAATAAATATTCATTGTGAAATTAACCTGCAAGTGATTCTTGAAACTATATGTTATCTGAACCCTTTATTGTTTAGTTTGATAATTAAAAAAAACAGGTTAATATTCGTATATGTCAAATCTTGGGCAACATATTGATGCTCACACGTATTGAGAAATATTTAAACTTTTTTTTCTAAACTCTGACAGGGACATTACATATTAATTTTGATTAATGTAAATGGTCCATAGTTAGCAAAAAGACTTTTTTCATCTACAAAGTCACAGCCAGAAAAATAATAAATCAAACATAAAAAACAAACATAAAAACATTAAATACAGTTAAATATCATTAAAAAAAGAATCAAATATCTTTGATTACCACCATATAGTACCATATTTAATTAACAGTAATTTGAATTTTGTGTTTTCACAATAGAAGATTCCGATAACTTTATTAATCGCAGAGGGAAATTGCTTTGCCTTGTTCAGGATAAACTACACTAAGTGGTTCCCTACGTGAACCTTACACCAGATGCAATTCCACAAATTTGAGGCAGAATTAAAAAACCTCAGCAGCTTCAATTCACAGCGGCAGTAGTTGAAAGTTTCACTAGAAAAACCTTTACCCACATACCTGCCAATAATGTTGTCATTGGCATTGTCTCTGATGTGAGCTCAACATTTAACCTCTTAGTTTTGCAGTGGAGCATCAGTGCTGCCGACCACAATGTCAGACTAAGTTCTGCAGCCACTGAGTTAAGGGACGTCAACCTGCATGTTTGTTTTCATTTTCCTAAAGATTCCCCAGATTTTCCCCAGATTACGCCAGATGGGTGTAGGCGCAGCTGAACAGGTGGGTAAAAGCATTATTCACTCAATTTTAGGCTAGTGGACAAACAGGAGGGGGTCAGGTGAAGGTTCTCTCTAGAACCAGTCAGATCAAACAGTCAACCTTCAGCGTGTGAGCAGACTAGACCCATCATGTGGACTCAATCTAGTGCTGCCACCTGTTGGATGATTCAGGTAACTGCTCCACATGTAACAGGTCACATTTGAGAGTTTCATATTCTGACTGCAAAGAAACCAGTTGAGTGAAACATCATTTTAAAAATGGATAAAACAGATGAACTTGAACTGAATTTAAGTCTTTTGTTCAGCACAAATAATATCGCCATAATAGTATCATCAAAGCATGTTTCAGTGTCAGCTGGAACCAAATCTATCAAGAACTTCCCATTAGACAATTGAATAGAAAACACAAAATCACATTTGATTGTTTTCCTTGGATACAATATGACATGTTTATGCTGAGAAATGTTGTAGTTTTATCTGTTAGGAACAGAGTCATGTTAACCATTGTTGTAAAACCTCCTTTTCTAGCTACACTAGATAAAGAACAGACCAGACGCTTTGCTTGTGTAAAGTTTATTTTCTTTTCTTATTAATATAGTGCAGCTGGTCTGAGGCTTCCTTTGTCATGTCCTAAGATTGAATCATGTCAACTGGACTTGTTTCTACTTGGTTAGAAATGTTTAGCTAATTATCCAAGTTTTGATGAAGAACAAAACATTTTTAAAATAAACCTGGATGACTGAGAAGTTTCACAGACTCTTTTATGACTGGATGGCAGCATATGTTGCTCCAAAAACATTATCATCGTTTGTAAATGTTCTGCACTTTTCTACCTATTGGCACTCAAAGCACCTTACACTGCTTCTTATTCAGCCATTCACACACTGATGGGGGAGCTGCTATGCAGCTGGCCAACACTCTCTGGGAGCAACTAAGTTGGGGTTCAGTGTCTTGCTCATGGACACATGTGACCAGATGAGCCGGGGATTGAACCAACAACTGCTCTACCTTCCTGTGCCACAGCCAGCGCTTTCAACAACAGCAACTTCACAGTACATTTAAGAGAAGGTGGTGGCATTTCTGGATCTTGCTTTTATAAGTTTGTATTTTGCATAGTGAACTTTTAAGTCCATGAAGTGATTTCCAATAAAGAATCATGTTAATGCTGTGGCCCCTGAGGGCCCAACAATGACTGCTACAGAGCTTACAGAGTTTCTTTTCATGTTAAAAAAAGGTGGGTGACAAAAACAAAACTGTTGTTCCACTCTGATCTGGTGTCTCAATGGGTAGATCTTTAGGTTTAGATACAGAAGGTGGTGGGATTGAATCCCACCACATCAGGTGTGGGCCTGCACAACAACCAAAGGGCCACCTTGGTGCTGGTCCTAAGCCCGGATAAAAATGGGATGGTTGTGGCAGGAAGGGTCTTTTTTAAGGTGTTTTATGCAAAAATTCAGAGTAATGAACCTCAGCCCATATTTAGTTGCTCTTTATAATTAATGATGCTGCCTGTAGCTAATAAACACCATAAGTTCTAAGCTCCTGAATTACACGAGTTTTTTTATTTTAATCACAGGGGTCTGTGACATCAACATTGATGATGCTGGAACATGAGTGTGATCTCTGACTTTTGAATTAGCATCTCCTGGTTTTGGTTTGTCCCTTCAGGGGTCGCTACAGCAGAACATGTTCCATAAATCCTCCTTTTGTTTACTGCCTTTTCAAAGCCTTTTGTACAGTTTTAACACTGTGAAACAAGTGTTGTCTCATTAACAAGATTTCACCAATGAAATCCTGTGATTTTTTTATTTAATATTTCAATGTTTACTTTATCCTTTTTGTTGATTGTTCTGTTTTACAGTTTATAATAAATTGCTGTTTTTGCTGCTCTCTATTAAGACTCACACTCTAACACATTTTATGTTCTTATATTTTATAAAAAATACAAGGAAATAAAAAGATATTAAACTCATTGACATCAGTAGAGGTGGATGAACAAATAAACACCTGAGGTGGTTTTAAATCCAGTCCAGAATTCAAAATGAACTAAGCACTAGGAAGACGTGCATAAGATATTACTTTTATTATTAATTATGATAATTATACACTTTTTTGTGACTTGGCTGTGGTTTATTGCCGCTGGTGTTTTCTGTGGTGGTTTGGACTGAACATGGAACAGATTGATTTGATTGAGCTTGTCTGAAGTTATGTAATTGGATGTATGGTTTTGTTTTTGGAGGGTAAGTGGATCCACAGCCTCATAATCTGTCTGTGACCCTCAGACTCAGGGTCGGTTTCTTGTGTTGGGACAGCTGCAGGTAGCCCACCAGTCCCAGGTTAGCAGGGTCGATTTGAGAATTTATTATGAAATATTTTAACAGTGTCAGTCATTTGATGGTTTAACTCTGTAAACTAATGTAACTGAGCTATTTCCTGCCACCTGTTGGAGAGAAACTGAAAGGCCATAAAAGGAGGAAGTAGGGGGCTTCTTTGACCAAATGTGTGATGATCTCATATCAAGTCGTACAATGGACCCAACATCTCTTCAGTTTTTCCTCTGTAAGTACCATCTGTATGATATGAATAACTAGAGCTGAAGAATGTTGAGGGAGTTGATGACAAGTGGTGGTGAGAAAAAACGAGAATTAAACAATATTATACTTATCAACATCAAGAAAGAAGGTAACAGATCACAATATGCAGGGTAACAAAATGGAGGGAAAATGTTTTGTTGAGTAGCTAAAGTAAAAAAAACTTAATGGTCACAGTAGAACAACATTTAAAAAAAGCTAATTAATGTTGTGTATGAAAATACTGCAGTCAGCTACATCAATGAAGCGTCGAGGAGCGACTTTTAAAAGCATCAGCAGTCACATTGGTCAAAAGCTCCAAACCCCATTTTCAGAAAAACGGGACACTGCATGAAATGCAAATAAAGATAATGCAATTACTTGAAACCTCTTTTAATAGTTAATAATACAAAAACACATATCAATGTTGAAACTAAGAAATTAAGCTAAGAAGTCTTTTTCAAGTAATATGCAATAATTTGGAAAAAAAAAAACAAATATTAAAAAACGAAAGTTTTTACTAAAATGCCTTTTTTCCTAATATAAGAAAACCTGTGTTTTACAGTGTCTCTGCTCTGTAAAAGATAAGAGCAGCATGGTTTTTTATTTGGCATCAAAATATTTGACAGTGTCCTGACTGACCACACACATTTCTAGTATGAGGTACCTCACAATAAACTACTCTTCATGTATCTAAGTCAGAGGAAATACTGATTATTTTAGAATATTATAATACAAATCAAATGTAAAATAAACGTTTTTAAAAAGTCATGGTCATAATTTTCTCCGAGCACTTTAAGGGAGTTGTTGAGTGCTTAGTACTAGACTATCGTCCTGCAGTTTGCTCCAGGACAAAACATAAAAATAAAAATTAAATGTATAAATAAAAAAAAAAAAGTTAAATAATAACTCTATAAATAACTATATAATGAAAAACTAATGGTTTAATGAAAACTTCTATATGAAATATATCAACAGTACTTGATGAAGAATGTGTTGACTTACACTATACAGTATTATTCCATTGTGTTGTTTGGTTTTAGTACTTGAAATTTGTAAATTTCTATAAACTTATTTATGCATAAAAAAGTTTATTAGATTTGCTGTTTATAATATATTTGTTGTAGATACATTGTTCGATGAACTCAAGCATAAAGTTACAATTGTAAAAGCTGAATGATCCAAATAAAAAATGAAGAAATTACTTTGACTTTTGTTTCTCTGCAGCTGTGACCTCAGTGCTGTGCTGCACAACAAACCAAGGTGAGTGAACTTCAAATATTGATATATTTTCACTGATGATTTTACATATTAAGATTAGTTTCTTCCTGGTTCATGGCTGGTACTAACCCTGTAAAACACATGTTATTAAGTTTGAAAGGTGCAGTACAGGTGCTGGTTTCTCACTAACTCTGTCTAATTAATACAATGTAACCCAGACAGATAAATCAGTGTTTGAACTGATCAGGGTATCAGCTGAAATTGATACAGAGATTTTTTTTTCCATCCGTTTAACAGATTAGAGAAAAGATAATGAAGAGAGTCACTTTTTTTTCCATCTGACTAGTGCACGTTCATTTTCAACTAAAATCAAATGTTTCTTGGATCTTTTCACAAAGCATCACTGATGTCAGATAACTGATCTCATCCATCAAAGATACAGAAAATGAACATTGTCTGGTCATTTTTATTCACCGGTTAAAGCATATAAGTTAATTTTTGTAATAAAAAACATTATACTAGGACTTTTTAGGTAAAGTCCTAAACCAAATTTCCCACAGCTCGTCTGACTGTGAGTCCCAGTAGATCTCAGCTGTTTAGAGGAGACTTTGTCTCTCTGAGCTGTGAGGAGGACGACAGGTCTGCTGGATGGAGAGTGAGGAGGAACACAACCAAAAGACAGAGGACTCAGTGTGGAGATGGTTGGGGAGAACCTGCTGGTTCTTCTTGTAACATCAGCCATATCGTCCCATTGGACAGTGGAGTTTACTGGTGTGAGTCCAGAGAGGGATCAACCAGTAACAGCATCAACATCACTGTCACTGGTAAGATCAGACTGTGGAGTTAGTGTTGATGAAGCTGTGTGGAAATGGATGAAATGCTGTAGTTTGTCTCTGTGTTGAGGTGGAGCAGTGATCCTGCAGAGTCCTGTCCTCCCTGTGATGGAGGGACATGATGTCTCTCTGCACTGTCAAACAAAGAGGCCTCCCTCCAAGCTCCCAGCTGATTTCTATAAAGATGGCTCCCTCATCAGGACTGAGCCTACAGGTCACATGACCATCCACCATGTTACCAAGTCTGATGAAGGCCTCTACAAGTGTCACATCAGCAGTCATGGAGAGTCTCCCCCCAGCTGGATCTACGTCACAGGTCAGGAGTGTAAATACATTTCTTTTGGTTCGTTTCCTGTGTTGATCTTTTCAGGTTTCTGCATTGGCTCAGTGTTACAGAGCTGTTGGAGATGATACAAAATAAGTTTCAGTAGTCAAACCTATTTTTAATGTAAGTGATCTTTATAATTATAATTACTTTTAGACAAATCCACTACTTCAACTGCAACTACCACTATACCTTCATCAATGTTGTTGTCTATTGCATCTGTCTGTGGTCTGGTTCTTCTGATGTTGTTGGCTCTACTGGTGATACAATGCATTAAGACGAAACTTAAAGGTAAGACACATACTTCTGAATTCTACATTTACTCATTTACTCAGAGCCAGATGCTTTGGATAAAAACTTCTGGCAGTACAAAAAGCACACATCTGGTGAATCTTTGAGGTTCAGTGTCTTGTCCAAGAACACATCAATATGTGAGAGAGGATCAAACCACCAACCCATCTTCAGACCTTCAGATGTTTTTTATGCCTAATTGATTCTATGTTAACCTATTCACAGCAATATTTCAGTTCCAGAGTAATTGCTGGGGCTGTGTCCAGGTGCTGCAATAATGGACTCTTTGAGCTTTGACATCCTCACTGGGCAGAGAAGGCCTGATACAATTTTTATATTTTGCAACAGGATTATTAGTAAACTTACTGTGAAGATCCATGGTCTAGAAGTGTTGGGCATGATCCTCTGCAGCAAATATGTTTAGCCCTGTAGTTAGAAATGTTAAACTACCAAATCCATGCAGCTTCTTTAGTCTGAGTGATAGTACTTTATCACACATGCACTGGAATCCTGAACTTCTCCAAACTTCACCCTGAGGCGGTATATTTCCTGCAGAGTTTAGCCCGCTCGTACAAATTCTGGATTATCTGCGTAAGCCTGTGCTTGAATAGAGTGTGCTGCTCTGTCTGAAAGTATTGAGGGATTTAAAGCAAATGAATGGACATGTTGACAATGTTTCTATCGGGACTGTAACACAGTTAAAAAATATTTTCACTGCTGTGATGTACTGTAAACAAAACCCTGTTTACCCTGAGTACTTTTTCTATCTATGTTGTGCCTACTACTATCAGGAGCTCCAGACATTGTCCTGAGTTGATATGCCTAAAGAACAACCTAAAGTCATGCAAATGCAATTAAGACACAGAGAAGCAAATTCAGTCGCAAACCAAATTATAAATTATTATTATTATAATATTTAATAACTTAGAATTCTCAACGAAACCTCACACTAGTTATATCCTCCAGGCTTACTGTTTGTTTCTCACATCATCTGAATGGCCTTGTTGGGTGTACGATAGAGGAGGTAAGAATAAAGTGGGGTCGTAACAATGATGAGTGCTAACAGGAATCTGGGGATCATCTCTGACAACAAAGTGAGCTTTACTGACCAAATCTCCCAAACTTCTCTAGCAGCAGATTATTCATCTACAACATCAGAAAAATCAGATCCTACCTTGCTGAGTGTGCAACCCAATGGCTCAGGCTGGCACAGGTCATATCTTGTCTTGACTACTGAAGTATCCAGCTGACAGGGCTACCAGCATGTACAAACATGCATCAATTCACTCTAGATGATCTAAAATCAGCCAAGAAGAATATCTCACACCACTGTTCAGATCCCTGCACTGCTCAGGTTTAAAGCTCTGACATTTGCCTACAAAGTGATCAATTCAAGCTAAACACCCTCATACATACGTTTAAAATTCCCCCTGGACACCTTGCTCTGCCAAAGAAAGAATTTCTGGTCGTCACCACACAGCAAAAGCTCCCCAAGCAAAGAACTTCAGCTCAGTGTTCCCACAATGGTGGAACAAGCTACAAAACTCTACACACTTAGCACCACACTAATATTCAAAAATCTAATGAGGATTGAATTCTTCTGCAACTTGCTCTAGGCTTTAAATATTGCCACAAGTAGGTTAACATAGGGGTCAATTGGACACACTTTGTATCCTTAACCAACAACAAAGGGTGTGACAAAACACCCGAATAAGAAACTTTACACCTTGGGATGAGGATGGGTTGGAACCAATGATCCTTTGGGTAATGGATGACTACCAATAGAGCCATAAAGGTCCTTAGGTTCTGCTTTTTAGGCCAGTTTATAAAAGAAATGTGAATGTTACTAAAGTAATGTTTCCATTACTTTAATTTTAGTATATAATACTCTCGAAAAATATTGGAATGGCAAAGTTAATTAATTTCGCTGTGCACTGAATCAATTAGGTCAAGTTAAAAACATTGATATAAGGAGAAAGTTTAGAATTTCAGCTTTAATTGGATTGAATTTAAACTTCCATATCTTAAACAGTATAGAATATGCAGTAACATATTTTATAGCAGATGACCCATAGTCATAGACCTGACGCTTCACCCCAATTTCTTCCGGGCTTGGACCGGCACTGCATAGCTGGGGAGGGGAATGGCCTATTAGGGGTTCAGTGTCTTGCCAGAGACACTTCGACATATAGCTGGGACCGGGGATCGACTGCCTTTACCAACTGAGCTACAGCCGCCCCAGTCATAGACCTGATAAAAACTGCTATGTAATCAAATTTTAACTTTTATTGAATTTAATTGATCATTCTGTTTTAATACTCCTATACTCCTAAACTTTTTTCCACATGTTTTACATGAATATATTACTGTATATTTTTTGCTGTGTTTCTCAATCCAAAATATTTCTCCACTTTTTAAAATAAGTTAGTGAAAAGCTATTGAAACTAAGTGTACATTAGTCCTTAAAGACTATGGCATGAGCTGGTGAACCTAAATGAAATTACGTCCCCACATATTCTGCCATCCCAGTATGATGTTTCCTTACTTTTTAGTTCAGTTTGGATTTAGGCTTTATTCCTAGATGGCACCTGCTACAGATTGTAGGTTCCAGCATTCCTTGGTTGTACAGGCCAAGTTCAGGCCTTGTCACTGCCAGCCCAACTCCCTGATTAGACATAATATAAACATTTATTACAATTCCAGGATTTTAACATATGAATCGATTCTGTATCCATCATCAAATGATCGCCACATTAACCTCATTCTGCACAAGCCCTGCATTAATCTCAGTCAATACACTCTCATTTAATCAATCAAGTGTTTACCCATTGATCTAAACATCAGCATGTTACATACATGGTTTTTTAGATGTTTGAAGTCATATTTCCTATCCTAAGAAAACAAAATACACCACGGCTACTATGCTGCTAAGGTATAGAGGTGTAAAATAAAAATCAAATAACAGCTAATTTTATTCTCAACTTTTATCTGATGCTTATCATTTGATCCTCAACCCAAACGTTTTCAGTGCACAGTAAATAGTCTTGGTGTTCCAATACTTTTGCAGGGAATTATATATTGTATGTTAAACAACCCTTTTTTCAGAGTTATTTCAGATCTAGTAATTATAAGAAATTCCACAATTCAAATGCAATTCTAGACAGATTTTTCAAATGTTACCTCAGTTAAGATTGTTACATTCTAAATTATGTTGCTGTTTACTTTGGTTCATTGCAGCTGGCGAAGTAGCGGTTGGTGAAGATGACATCACACATGACATCACATACAGTGATGTCAAAATATTACATAAAAAACATCCAGTAAGAGGCAGAAGCAGAGGTAACATTTTTGTTTTGTGTGCTCTGTACAGTATGTGGGGGCTCGTAATATTCATTAGAACCATTTTCAGCACTAAACCATTGTTTGGACATTTTCAGCTGGTCCCCAACTAAACCTGGATGACTGTTTAAAGGTTTGGCAACCTACTATAGGGGCTAGGTTCAGTCAGGGTCCTCACAGCTTTAGACAAAGCCAAATTATATAGGAATATTTTGGATTGGGGACATTTTATAAAGTAAAAAAAAGGAAATTGATGGCACAAAATGTTACAAATTACTACCAAACATTCTTTAAAATATACACAGTACATTTACAGAAAACATTTTGAAGGCACTTATCAAAAACAACTTAGAAGTAGGGGAACCACACATGGCAGCAACCATGAGTTGAGTGTCTTCATACTGCTAAGCGTCTGGTTGGTGGACAACCTGCTCTACCCCCTCAGCCACACTGGATTGTAAGGACATTGTAAAGGTATTTTTGTGAGGGTTAATTTAAAATGTTAAGCTGATTGATGTGTTTGGATAGCAAACATTTGTTTACATGGTAGAAACAACAGGAAAAACTGAGAACAGAATATTTTAAGGTGGGAATAATAGGTGGGTACAGTAGGGAATTATGTAACATGTTATACTGTCAGCAAACATGGTTATTGTAAGACCATACTGCATTTACATTCACACCTGATACGCTCACAGTTTATAGTAGCTAAACAGCATGTGTTGTACTTTGCATGTTTGTACCGTGTGCTGAACCTGAATCCGGTGCTAACAGCTTTGTGGTCGTCCAGTTTCCTGTTTCTGATAAAAGCACCAGAGCTGAACAATGATCTACAGAATATAATCATTTGTATGTGTACAGACTGCACACATGCCAAAAATCCAAAAATGTGGGAACTGATGTAATTTCTTTAAGGTGCATAATAATTACAGAATCTCACTCTGTAACATTTTTGTTTGTGTGAGGTTTGAGTAGTGTATTGCTCTACCTTCATCTTTGAAGTACTTTGAAGTAAGGAGTTGTACTTGGTCATGTGATAGTTAGATTTTTCACACTTTCTGCAGTCAAGCAGCACACTGCACACTTTCACCTCCATGTGTCACAGTGTTGAATATGCAATCAATGTGGTTGTCCAGGCCAAGTGCATGCCAGAAATGATGGCCCCCATCTGATCCATTTCTTCATGGACAATGTGAAGAGGCTGACTTAATGTAATATGTGAAACACCATTTGAAACGACTTAAAATGTGTTATTCTGTTTTTAAATCAATATCATTTAGTAAGAAGAAACCTTAGCCTTTTCTGTAGTCTTTTTCTGGAATACTTATCAAATATTTTCAAACAAACATTAAGTCCTTTACTGGCCATAATTAGATGTATAGTAGTAGTATAAGTAGCAGTGTTCCCAGTTCCTTTCACATTATGATTAGTGCTATAGACAAAATTACCTGTGGTTGTGAACTTTTACACAACCATCTTGGTCAAGTTGCAATGTTTGCTGCTGTGTTTGTTTTAGATTGATTTAGCAGTAACAGTAGCTTCACTTATTACTACTTGCAGTAATATATTCTAATCTCTGTGTCTGGTATTTTGCAGAGACTGATCCAGCTGCAGTCTACTCAGCAGTGAAAAGAGAAGATGACAATTATGGTCAAATAGTCATCAAAAACATCAAATCAAAGAGAAGAGGTAGATCTGCTTTTCTTTTTCTATATCAGATTTGAAACCTGAGTCATTAATGCTTTAGTGTTTTACTTTAGGGGCTATTTGAGGGGGAGGTAATATTACTTTATGTACAGGTATTTTAGTCAGTGGTTTCAAACCTAGGGGTTGAGTTTTCCCAAACATTAATCTAAGAGGTTGCAAGATGACTGCAAGATTAGAGATGAAGAAGAAGCAGAAAGACACTGTTCGGATGCATTCTGCTTTCAGTACAGACTTATCAGTTAGTCATTTTGTGGTTCTAAACTTTGCATGTAAAACCACAAGTTCCTCCCGTTGGTAGTAAACTCTGATCTTAAGCTGCTGAAAATCCTCACTATAAATTTTGATGCTGCATATATACAGTGCCTTGCAAAAATATTCATACCCCTCAAACTGTTCCACATTTTGTCACATTACAGCCATAAACATACATTTATTTGATTGGGATTTTATGTGATAGACCAACACAAAGTGGCACATAATTGTGAAGTTAAAGGAAAATTATAAATTGTTTTCAAAATTAAAAAAAAAACATCTGAAAAGTGTGAAGTGCATTTGTATTCAACCCCCTTAGCTCTGGTACCTCTAACTAAAATCCAGTGGAACCAATGTTAATTTAATCTCAGTATAAATCCAGCTGTTCTGTGAAGCCCTCAGTGGTTTGTTAGAGAACATTAGTGAACAAACAGCATCATGAAGTCAGAGGAAAACACCGGACAGGTCAGAGATAGAGTTGTGGAAAAGTTTAAAGGAGGGTTAGGTTATAAAACAATAATCAAAGCTTTGAACATCTCATGTAGCACTGTACAATCTATCATCTGAAAATGGAAAGAGTGTGGCATCAAGCTACCAGGACATGGCCGTGCACCTAAACTGACAGGCCGAGAAAGAAGAGTCTGACTGAGCTTGAGCTATTTTGCAAGGAAGAATGCGTAAAAGTTTCATTCTCTACATGTGCAAAGCTTGTAGAGACTTTCAAAACTTGCAGCTGTAATTGCAGCAAAAAGCTGATTCTACAAAGTATTGACTCGGGGGAATATGAATATAAATGCACAACACACTTTACAGATATTTATATTAAAAAATGTTGCAAACCATTTATCATTTTTCTTTTACTTCACAATTATTTACCACTTTGTGTTGGTCTATCACATAAAATCTTAATAAAATACATTTACATTTGTGATTGTAACGTGACAAAATGTGGACAATTTTAAGGGGTATGAATACTTTTGGAAGTCACTGTATATACTGTGCAGTCTGCTAGTTGCCATCCATGTGTGTTTTGGAAAAAAAATACACCAGAATTTCTCACAGAGTTAGCAGATTCTTCTAATGTCAGTTATTACTGACCAGTTTTTTTTTTTTTTGCCCCTGCTGTCTGACTGTCACCACTATTGTCTCTTTAAGGCAGGCGTTTCCCTGCCAACACTATATCCTGTTGTTTGAACTGTGTGTTTGTGTTTAGAGCTTCCACCAGAACCAGAGGTCGTCTACTCTTCACTGAGGTCTTCACACCTTTAGTTCAACCGCTGACATCGGCCTGCTGACTTCTCCTTAAGCCAAAATACATAAAAGAAAGAAGTTGTGGTGTTTGCTCTTATGATGTTTCATACTCAAAATTCAGTTTTAAAGTTGCTCTTAGCTACCTTTATTTTTTCGGCACTGAAACTCAGTCACGTTCTGTCATATTGTCTTTTATCCTGGTAGTTTGCGCTGGTTTGAATCAGTGAATCATTTTGAATACTTGGCCTTTTTTACCTTAGTTGCAATTAGAAGCGTCTGCTTACTGGTTAACCTGATCTGGTGTGGGAACATGAAAATAAACAGATGAAAATGATTCTGTTCTTTACCAGTAATTATATCCAGTGGTACAACTGCACAATTAGTAGTTGTCCATAAACTGTGGTGATTATTGGGAAATAAACCAATTAAACTATTGCAGTGGATGCTGATTGTACATCTAGAAAACACAACACCTTTTAAAACTTGAGTAAAATAAGCTGTTTCAGCTAGATTGAGGGGGGATCACATTCTCACCGCAGATAAACTGCTCTATAGTTCATTTGGGACTGGACTCAGACCCCTGAGTGAGATTGCTGTGTTCAAATCTGAAAACACTCTAAGAAAAACTTGTGTGTTTAACGTCCTCATTAAATTTACCATGTTTATATTTTATTGTTAATTTTATTGTTTTTTGGCCCCACGTTTTTTTCTGCAGTGGTCTCGATTGTCTGAAGCATAAATAAACTTTAGCCTCATTTGTTGTTTGTCTCGTGTGGTTCTGTGGCTTTCACTAAACTGTCAGGTGGAAAGTTTGACTTGTTCCATTTTGGTTGTGGCTAACAGATTCAGGCCTCCTTCAGTGCAAAAGAAGAAACAATCAAACACCGCAACTGCAGACTAGTAACATAATGGACATCATTGTGGTTGGAAACTAAACAGAAAAAGCTTCAAAGTAAAGAGTCTCTGTGTTTACTTTTAGAGTTTTGATTATTTAATATGTAAAGTGTTCTAAAGGTTTTAAAGTAACATTTTTTGATGAGATGCAAACATCAAACTGTTGAAATATAAAGTTGAACTGAGTTGTAGACTGGATACTAGATATGTTACTTAGATGTTAGAATAAAATGTGGATGACACATGAGCTGATGTGTAGACTCCCAGGGTGTTGCTGGCTTGTCAGTGAGCTGTAGTGACTGGAAATGAAACGGTCGCTTGTACATGTGTGAAAGTTGAAAAGATGAAGGCAAAAGTTTGGGGGACACTGGGTTATTATTTTGATTTTAAGAATGAATTTCACTGTGACTATTCGTGAAACCATTTGAAGATGCAAAGCTAAAAGGACACAGATTGATGTTTTAAATTGTCCTGGAAAATAAAGATTTGTTTTAGTCATACTCTACATTTACTCTAAAGGAATGTAGTTCTGCAGGTTATGTTTGTTATTGAAACAATGAAACGTTGGGATTTAAAAATGTGTCATAGATAATCTCTTTATTACAATAATTATTTTTTAGTATATTGTTTAACTTGATCAACTATGTAACAGGGCCATGTAGTTTGGCTCCATTTTAGAACATGTTGGCGCAGCTGTCAAAGAACAACAATAACACCACCTGGTGGTTTAAATAGAAAATTACGTTTGTTTTTTTTTCAGAACAAAGCTCCACCTTTACCAACAGTGACCTTTGACCTTTATGTTTTATTAATTACTGTACATGTTTTGCCACTTTTACTTTTGTATTTTAATGAACTGTAGATAATGTAATTTACTGCTTTGTGGGGGCGGCTATGGCTCAGTTGGTAAAGGCAGTCATCCATGGACCACAGGGTCACAAGGTCAGTGGTTTGATCCCCAGTCCCAGCTATAGGTTGAAGTGTCTCTGCCAAGACACTGACCACTTAACAGCCCATTCCCTTCCCCAGCTGTACAGTGCCGGTTCAAGCCTGGTAGAAATTGAGGAGGGTTGCGTCAGGAAGGGCATCCAGTGTAAGAACTCTGCCAACTCAACATGTGGACAATGATCCGCTGTGGCGACACTGAACTCACAGGATAAGTCAAAAAGACAACACTGGTTGTGTATTAGTCGTTAATGTCAGGTCTAAGCACCTAGAACATTTAAAAATAACATGCAAGGAAAGAAAGACAAAGGCGTTATTCAGATTTACTCATGAGGAGAACAAGCATAGATGCAAGACAGTAACGTCTTCTACTCGCTCTGAAATGCATCTATGTTGCTGCCTCTTTTTATTCACGTTTAGGGAGGTTTCCTGTTACATTCCTTTTTAAAGGGAGAGGGATCACACAGCATTGCACCAAGATAACACTTTGAAATTAAAACAAAGTTCAATGTAGTGTCTGCAGGTGGATGTGGCTTTTTATCTAGCAACTCCTCTCAGAGAGGTTTCCGAAAGGTCCGTGGGATGTGCCTCCTGTTTTTCTCATAAAGCAGAAATGTTAGTTAGACAAAAACATGCACATACTGTTTATTAAACAAAGAATATATAAAACTTAAGTTGGCCACTAAGAGAATACAGAAAATGAGATAACTTTATATACATTTATTCCAACATTTCCCTCCTGTTTATCACATTTTCTTCTCAAATTCTCATATCACTTAATCAGTCTCTTCATTAGATTTTCAACTGCAAGGTCATTTTTATGAGTCTCTCGAAAATGTTTACACTCAGAGGGAGTGGAAGTCACTTACTCAGGTTACTCATAGTCATCAGGATCAGGAAACAAATCAGACCAATTATCTGATTCATTTCCAGTGTTTTCCTCGTTCTTTTGTTGCTGTTGCAGAAGTGGATACATCTGCATTTGGTTTAAGCGGTCTTCCATAGGTGTGATGATGTGGTGATGAGACGAGTAGACAAAGAACGCAGACACGAAATACAACAACATCCACACAAGGTTAATATTGCAGCAAATACTGCTAATGATATTAAAATTGAGGACACCAGGGTTCGATATCTTCCAAAGGCATCTAGCCAGGAATCCCACATAGCGGTGTCTACACCAGAATGATCCTTCATCTTACCATTCAGAGTTTTCAACCCTTCTATGGCTTTGGTGAGACAACCATCCGATGCTGTGTTGTTAGGGATGAAAGTGCAACACTGTTCTCCGAACATGGCACACACCCCTCCTTTTTCTGCAAGCATCATATCGATAGCTATGCGATTCTGGAATGACATTAATGACATTGAGGAGAGCTGTCCATGAACAGCCTCAAACCCAGTCTGTGTTCAATTTCCCAATTTCTGTACGTTGTAGTGAATGTAATTGATTCGGTCTACATTTTTGTTAATCGTACACCACCAACAGAGCAGTGACTCAAACCCAGCAGCCACCTGATCTGCTATTTTGTATTCGTCTGGAACACCTCGTGGAACTCCTGTGGCGTCTATATAAGTGGGGTCTTCGTTAGAACTCCAGGAAGAGGAGCGCTTCTGTCTCTTCCAATCTCTAGGAATCGCACTAGTCATATATAAGTAAAGATCATCAACTGACATAGGATACACTTTTACCGGTAGTATCAAGGTCACTAATGCACATAATCCAGTAAAGTTTGTGGGTAACCTGTCATATATTTTTTCTTCTCCGCACCAGCACCAAATGTCAGCTCGAGACACTGGGTAGAAGGGAGACTTCATGGGAACGGTCGTTTGGCATGCTGTTGTTTCTAACCTGCCCAGACGAGGTCCCTTTCCGGTTATATTAATACACGAGAAATTTCCCGAAGCAACATGCTTAGAAAATATTGGTTTTATCTTTGTCTCTTTTACAACAGGGAACACATTGTCCCAATCGCTACAGTTTGATTCTGGAATAGTTTTGCTCATGACAGCCAATAGACATTCAGTTGGAACCGGTGCCGGAACTACTTGCAACAAGGGGCGGGGGGCCCATGCACACAATGCAGTCTGTTTTAGTTGCATTAGCTGCCTGTTCCGCCATTAACAGCCAATTGTTAGTTCTCCCTGACACTCCGGTAGTTATCTGAAACCAGTCATCTGTTGTTGGCTGGCCATTAATAATTTTCACTCTTTTGGCTCCTGAAGACCTGGGTCCTGGAGTGAGTATGTCAGATGCACTGACAGTTTTATTCACTTTGCTTATTTTATTACTGTTGATTAAGTGTGGTTTTGGATCAGTCTTACAGAATCCTATTCTCCAACAAGGGTCATATCCTCGGGCCCAAGCACACACTAATATTTTTGTGCAATTTCTCTGTGTAATCGGAAAAGGGGTGTTTGTTGTGTTAAGTCGTAGAAACACTTGTGATTCTGTGACTGTAAAGTTAGTTATTATGGATGCCCAGTTTGTCGCTCGCCACCCATATGACCCTTTTTTCCAAGTCTGAGGGGAGGCAGCAAAAACATATCCCCAATTTCCACCTCCAAAATCAGGGTTGTGTCTCAGTTCTAAATACCACTGATACCCTTTCCACTTATCAGATCTACCTATCCATGAGGCTGTGCTTACAAGGGCGTTTCTGGGAACTTGGAGGGAAGCATCTACCGTACCATTGTAGCAGAACCACAATGTATCTTTGCCTCCATGTTCCCAAGTGTTGGTATTTCTTTGTGGATCACACGGCCCTTGAGGCGTATGGTTGATTGTGGCGGATCCAATACTCCAATACTCGATACTACTATCCTGTCCTGTCACTACAGTAGCGCAGACTACCATATACAGTATAATCTTTTCCCACGGTTTGTTCATCTTATTTATTTTGGTTTGTCGTCTCTTCTGAGTCTCCTCTAAAGGTTTGGTGTCTTGTAATACTTCACTGACTTTCGGGCCTATCCAGACTCTATACGTCTAAATCCGCCCTATTATCAGACTGTGATTCACCTCCCCCAGCGGAGCGGTCAAAAGAGATGACTTTTTTACAATGTGTTAGGTGCACCCAAGTTCACCTTTCTGCTATCTTAACAGCAGTAGGGGTGTTTAACAGTACCTGATAGGGCCCTTCCCACTTAGGAGAATGCCAATGTTTTCTTTTAATGCTCCGAATCAGCACCCAATCTCCTGGTTCCACTAACTGGAGGTCCTGTTGGGAAGCAGAAGAACCTTCATCAGTCTGTTTCTTTTTCTGGTTTTCTAGCATTTTTCTCATGTAATCTGCTAGATCAGCCTCATTGTCTGTTTCCCACTGATTTTTAAAATGTGGTAATCTATATGGTCTCCCAAACAAAGTTTCATATGGTGTCAGTCCAGAAGTACTAGTGATATTTATATACATTTTTACTAAGTCTACACATTGAGTCCATGGTCTTTTAGTTTCTTCGATGCATTTCTTTAGGCGGTTTTTTATAGTGCCGTTCATTCGTTCAACCAGTCCAGCGCTTTGGGGGTGGTATGCACAATGGTTTTTCAAATCTATGTGAAACATTACACCTATCTTCTTAATGAGTTGGTTTGCAAAATGAGCTCTATTATCGCTGTATATTTTCTCCGGAATACCATATCAGGGTATTATGTCTTTGCACAGGGCTTTGGCTACTGCTAAAGCGTCTGGATGTTTTGTTGGAAAGAGTTCTATCCACTTGGAAAAGGCATCTATGATGACCAAACAATACTTTTTCCCTTCACTCTGGTTTAATTCAATGAAGTCCATGTGCATGATTTGGAATGGGTATTGTGGTGAGGGAAAACGCCCCCTTCTGGGTCTTAGATTACCTTGTGGATTATGTTTGGCACATGTTAAACATGCTCTACAAAAATTTTTTGAATAAGTGTTAAATCCATAGGTTGTATAGTGTCGGTCTACCTGTCCCACCATCCCTCCTGTTGAGACATGTGTAACACCATGGCTCAATATTGCAGCCCATTTGTAAAGGGAACGGGGAAGGATAAGTTTATTGTTTTGTCATACATAGATATCATTCGAAAGTCGTGCGCCATGCTTCTGCCATAAGTCTCTTTCTTGTTGCGGAGCTTGTTGTTGCATGTCTCGGAGGATGGTATTTTCTAATGCACTATCAGGGGTTATTGAGAATTAATCAGGCCTTCATCATAATCATTATCGTCGTCTAGTCGCGGTTCCGCATCGGTTACCGGCTCTAGTCATGCTTGTTGTCTATTTTCTGGACAATCTATAGCAAAATGTCCCTCCTTTCCACAATTCCAACATCCTTTATTTTTCTATTCACTCGTCTAAATCCTCCTCTGCCTCCTTTACTATGAAACCCTCGTCCTCTATGGTTTCTGCCTCTTTCTCTATTTTGGTTCTGGTAAAACACTTCCTCAGTTTCAGCCTCACCATAAAATACCCCCATTGTCTTCTTTTTTTTTTCTTTTGTCACTTTTTCAGCATGCAATGCATGGTTTATGTACTCGTCAAGAGTACCGGTTGACAACCCTATGTAATGCTTTTGCACCCAGCTTCGAATTGCGTCTCTGGAGCCGGCATGTAATGCATTTTTTAGTTGTTGTCTATATGCTCCTTGGTCATTATTGTCGTCAGTCAGTCCCGAATGAACTTTAAACACGGTAGTCATACGGTGTCTGTATTCATCGAAGGTTTCATCATCTTTTTGTCTTGCCCTGCTTATTTCAGTATAATTTGCTTTTTGCCTAAACCTTGCTATGGCTCTTCTAATCAAGCCATTCACTCTATTCAGCATTAGCTGGTGATCCCACGGTAAGGGACCATCAGCTGTCAACTTTAGGGGATTCCAGTCCCCTCTAATGTTATGCCAGTCTGGTCCTAGGGCACACATCCAAATCTGCTGGACCTGTTGCCCATTAAGATGGTAGGATTTTCGCACATTTTCCATGTCAACAACGAATTGAGTGACATCCTCTTTATATTGAGTTATTCCTTCTATGGCCTTTTTAACATCATTCATGTTCCAAGTTCTATAAACTAGGATAGTTGACGGTTGCCCCTGATCAATGTTAGGGTTTGCCACTTGTATCATTGGGTATATTTCTGTGCTGCTTACAGTGGCAACTGGTAGGGCTGAGGGATCAGGGGAGAAAACACAACCCAATTTTTTAGACCAATTAAGTCCCACGGTTCCTCGTTGTGTTCTTGGGGACCTCGTGGGTGTTTCATCATAACTTGGGGGAAGATTCCGTGGTAATGAAGGATACACACGTCCTGCTGCAGCAGCATCTGTGGTTCCATCATTATTGTCTATAACTGTTCTTCTCCCTACTGGTCCTGTCTCATTATCTTCCTGCCTGTGGAACATTAACTGTTATTGTTGCAGTTTATTATCTGTTTTTTCTTCTTCTTTTTCCTTCCTTTCTTTCTGTCCTGCCTCACGTTTCTCAGCCACTTTCATCCAAAACTTGGTTTCCTCAAAGTTCAGACACTTTCGTGGATATTACAGTAATTGCTGTGTGGGTCCCTGTATAAAATTTAAGTGTATTTTGATTAATTAAATTCACAGCTTTTCCTGAATAACAACTTTAACACTAACATTGGTTTAATCATATGCTTGAAGTCAAACTCCCATCCAGTTTATTTTCCATTGGCCACAAGTCTATATCAGCTTGCTCTTCTAACTCATAAACGATCCTCAGCCTTCCCTGGCTGGGATCTAGCTACTTTTGCTGCTGACTGACAGCTTAGGATGTTAAACACACAACAGATGCCTTAAAACAAAGCTGACATATACAAAAAAGTACCTTCATTCCTCATAAGTTACATATTCTGTGTGAACACCTTGGAACATGGATGAGTTGAATCGGTAGACGTCAGACAGCTTCATTCCAGATTTGAGTGTCCAACAGAGATGCAGTATTAGCTCACAGCTCTTCCACTGTGTTCTAACTTCACCCGCAGCCACAAAATGAGAACTGCAAAAGGTTTTAATCACAGACGAGAAACCTGTGAACAGAGACAGCAAAGCTTAAAGGGGAGAGCAAACTGCTAAACAAACAAAACATGTTACATTTTTTAAAAATGGAAATAGTTAGTTTTAGTCTCTAATCATAAAGCTTTGGTCATTTTTTAAAAATCATTTAATCATTTTTTAAATCATAAAAAAAAATATTGCAGTGAAACTATTATTTCACTGCAATAATTTTTCCCGATTTCAATACTAAAGTATAGCTCACACATTAGTTTTATCTGATGGCATAATTAAGAAACAAAATAACTCTCTGCAGCTCTACACTGCACAGATTCAAGTTAGTTAGCTACCACACATGATTCTGCATGTTCTTCAGAACAGGTGTTTAAACGTTCAGTTTCCTGGGTGGTTGTCATGTGACTCCTCCCCCTCCCCTCAGTCTGGGTGTGGTGTACAGGTAGAGACAAAACCGAGACAGGACAGATCCTCTTACTAGCTTTCGGTTCTTGTCACAGCCTTTGTAGAGTAATTAGGATTTCTTCATGAAGCTAAACTCCTTTATACAGCAGAAGATGTCAAAGAAAGGATGTTTGCTCTAAGGTTTGTGTGTCTCCTCACATGTTTCCTGAGCTGTTCTGTCTCTCAAGGTAAGCTGAGCAGATTTTCCATTTACTGAAAAGGCAGTTTGTTCACTGAGCAAAAAAACAGAACAAAAGCACTTGTCTGGCTCTGTAACTGTGATAACTTTTATAAGTTCAGGTCTTAGGTTGTGAAGTTAAATGAGTGAAAAAAACTGTTACCCCTCTGGAAATTGGCTTGATGATATGTTTAGTCACAGATACACTTTCACTTCCTTCTTATTAAAGTTAATATTGGCACTAGTGTTCTTTCATGTAATGGCGGCATCTCTGTTGTTCTTCGTCAGCAGTTTAATGGCGGATGGTGCACACACTAAGCAGTAGTATCTGATCAGAGTTACATATTTCCATTAAATAATGAAAATCTATTTATCAGCCCAATTTCTTTCAAGTTTGTGACTTCTAAAGATTTTTTAACCTAAACCTTGAAATCAACTAATGACTGTGAAATCATGACTGAACCTAAAAGGGTCCTGTTCCAGAAAGCCGGTTTGGTCTAAATGCTGAGTTATTTAAGCCTGAGCTGTAGAAAGCTGAGTTTTACTGAAGGTCACTTTAACTTTAACTCGTTTTATCAACCATACCTGCTCTGAGTTTCTCACCTCCCTTCCTATAAATCTGTGTGATTGGCTGTTTTCTCCCTCATTTATTCACATTAAATGTCTATAATTTACATCAGGAGATAAAAATTCTGGTTCATCCTTTTAGTCTGGTTGAGCTTTTTAGTTACCCTATTATTAACCCAATGACCCACTTGGTCACCTGTTTAAACAGAGAGTGATCTCTGTCCTCAGAATTAAGTATAGAAATTACACATTCAAGCTCAGAAAAAAAATACTATTACAGAATCTGTAATCGCTGTTACGCTGTGTCTATGAATAATGTGTCATGTCATTATTGACATATTGCTCGCTGATGGAGCAATATTGATATATATGAATATATGAATATGTGGAAGAAGCTAGTCCAGCTAAAAAGTCAAGAAAGGACAGATGACAAAATTCATATTAGAATCTCACAAGTAAACTAATTCTTGACTTGTTTTTGTTGTAGGATGTTCTGTGAAAAACCAACTTTCGTGAGAACAAAGTTTGGCTCTGAATATTTCTGGGTTTAGATTGTAGAGCTGTTTGAATATTAATTCATTGAAAATAAAAACATGTTATTAAAAATATTATTGACTTTCATTATACTTTCCTCTATTTTTTCCCATTTGTGGGTCAGCTTCAGATAAGGTGAATATGAAGACTGGTGAAAATTTCACTCTGCCATCAAACTGCTGGAGTGGACTAAACCTGACATGAAATCAGAAGAATATGTCTTCTTCTTCAGAGAGATGAAGCCACGTGAAGACTACCAGCATCCACATTTTCATGGTTGAGTGGAGCTGGTAGACCCAGAGATGAAGAATGGAAACGTTTCTGTGACTCTGAAGAACGTTAACATCAATGATACTGGAACATATGAGTGTTATGTTGCATCTGGAAACGGGACTGAACTAATTAACACCATCCCCCTGACAGTCAGAGTCTCAGGTGATGCTGTAGGAGACAAGGATGGAAATGTTGGACTGAAAGTTGGTCTCTCAGTTGTTGCTCTGCTTGTTGGTGTTGGTGGTGTTGTTGTTGGTGTTGTGATGTATAGAAAACGTAAAGGACCCAAAGAGGAGACTTCATACAAAGCTGCTGATGATAAAGACACTGACCATCAGTTGGTGTAAAATGTCTCCTCAGTTTCCTCAGTGACTAATTCACTGATGCAGGACAAACAGCAGTTCAGGCTTCAGCCTTTTTCTTTTTATCCCACAGTAAATTTTTACTATCAACAATGTGATGATGCATTTCTTAACATTTCTTCCTCAGTCTCTGTGTTTCTCAGCTCTAAACAGACAAGTGTCATTTTAAACTCGACATTTATTAACTTAATCTAAGGAAACAAGGTGACTTTGTTTAAGACTGTTTTTATCTACAGGACAGTGAATGTGGACTGAGACAAACAAACTATGAGAAATAATACACCCCTGTCTCACCCTCACACTCACAAACACACACACACAGACACATGCATTCTCTTGACCTCGTCTTTGAAGACATTCACATCAAAAAATGTTGAAAATCAATGGTCTTCATCCCCAAATACACATCTGAGTGGCCACTTAATGTGGGTAGAGTTTGAAGGTTCCTGTCAAAAGTCAACACCTGCATTCTCACACTTTAAAGACGAGGTCAAGAGAGTGTGTGTGTTCAGTGTGTGTGTGTGTGTGTGTGTGTGTGTGCGTGTGTGTGTGTGTGTATGTGGTGTGAGTGTGAGACAGGGCTGTATTATGTCTCGTAGTTGCAAAGAAACAAATAGTATTTGACTGTTTATAGCTTCTATTTTGTCGCCGGGTCAAATTGACCTGAACAGTATCTTTGTAATATAAACATGTAGGAGGGTTACAAATATGTGAACTGAACCATTTTTATTTTATATGTTGATTACACTAAATAAGCCAAGCAGGAGAAGTTTCAAAGTGAAAAAATACTTTTAAGTCCCCCCAAAACTACATTTCCGTACAACTACATTTTGAATAAATTCGGTGTAGTTTTTTTGACTGTGCTTGTTTGGAGATAAAAACCTGAGGTGGTTTTAAATCCAGTCGGGAATTCAAAATGAACTGAGGACTAGAAAGATGCACATAAGATATTTTTTTTATTATTAATTATGTTAATCGTACACTTTTTTGTGACTTGGCTGTGGTTTATCGCTGCTGGTGTTTCATGTTTACTTTTCTGTGGTGGTTTGGAGTGAACTCATCTGTAAATGGAACAGATTGATTTGATTGAGCTCATCTGAAGTTATGTAATGTGATGTATGGTTTAGTGTTTCGAGGGAATGTGGGTCCACAGCCTCATAATCTGTCTGTGACCCTCAGACTCAGGGTTGGTTGCTTGTGTTGGCGCAGCTGGAGGTAGCCCACCAGTCCCAGGTTAGCAGGGTCGATTTGAGAATTTATTCTGAAATATTTTAACATATTTTCTCCGAGCACTTTAAGGGAGTTGTTCAGTGCTTAGTGCTGGACTATTGTCCTGCAGTTTGCTCCAGGACAAAACATAAAAATAAAAACTAAATGTATAAAAAACTTCTATATGAAATATATCAACAGTACTACATGAAGAATGTGTTGACTTATACTATACAGTATTATTGCATTGCGTTGTTTGGTTTTTGTACTTGAAATATGTAAATTTCTATAAACTTATTTATGTGTAAAAAAGTTTATTAAATTTTCTGTTTATATTATATTTGTTGTTTTCTATGAACTCAAGCATGAAGCTGAAGGAACCAAATAAAAAATGAAGAAATAATTTTGACTTTTGTTTCTCTTCAGCTGTGACCTCAGTGCTGCGCTGCACAACAAACCAAGGTTATTAAAGCAATTTTGATATTTTAACATATTTTCACTGGTGATTTTACATATTTAGATTAGTTTCTTCCTGGTTCATGGCTGGTACTAACCCTGTAAAACACATGTTATTAAGTTTGAAAGGTGCAGTACAGGTGCTGGTTTCTCACTAACTCTGTCTAACTCTGTTTTTTTTTTCTCCATCTGTTTAACAGTTGATAAGAGTAAAGTAAATGTGTCTAGGTGGAAGCTACTTATTTTTTCCATCTGACTAGTACAAGTTCATTTTCACCTAATATCCAATGTTTCTTGGATCTTTTCACAAAGCCAGACCAATGTCAGATAACTGATCTCATCCACCACAGATACAGAAAATGAACATTGTCTGGTCATTTTTATTCACCAGTTCCAGCATATAAGCTTACTTTTGTAATAAAATACAGTATACTAGGACTTTATAACTAAAGTCCTAAACCAAATTTTCCACAGCTCGTCTGACTGTGAATCCCAGCAGATCTCAGCTGTTTCAACATGGCTCTGTGTCATTGAGCTGTGAGGAGGACGACAGCTCTGCTGCATGGACACTGAGGAAGAACACAACCAAAAGACAGAGGACTCAGTGTGGAGTTGACTGGGGAAAATCATCTGGTTCTTTGTGTAACATCAGTTACATCTTTATAGAAATCGTGATTTCTATACTAAACTGTCGCTTATCCGGGTTTTCACTGTGCTATTGATCATATCAGCAGACTCTGAAGCTTATGTTGTTACTAACATAATGTCCTTGTCATTGACTGTTAACGAGCACTTAAGAAACCTGGCTACTGTAAATCTGCACACACATGCAACAGTAGAGTAATGTGATTACTCAGAAATATTGTAAATAATGTTATGTACAGTACAGTAACAGAAGATGCTTTGTGTCTGTCTCTGTGTGTACTACATGGGGAAAGTGATTTATTTAGAATCTTAATGGTTTATTTAACATTAGGAGGCAGTGCTCTGTGCAGTGATCTTATCTTTTCGTTCAGTCTTTCACTCAGCTGTGTGTTCCTGTCTGCAGCCTTTTGTTCCACACATGCACTGTTGAAGAAAGCTGATTAGAAACCTGGTTATGCAGACAAATGTGTTTTCTGGTTAAACAGTTAACCTGAAAAGTTTTCTATATTGGTCTTACTTTCTCGCAGGTTTTCAAAGGGTTGTTTGATGGTTTAATCTCAGTTAAGATTAGGTTATGGGTAACTATTTGGCTGGAATGGTAAATTCAATTCAATAAATTCAACTCAAGGCACTTTACAAAACAGTCCACACTATACTAGAAGGCAGAGGCAGCCCATCAATTCCCCCTGGATCAAGCACTAGGCAACAGTGGAGAGGAAAATCTCCCTTTAACGGAAGAAACCTCCAGCAGAACCAGGCTCAGGGTGGACGGCCATCTGCCTTGACCGGTTGAGGTGAGTGGAAAGTGAAGAGAGAAAAGAACAGAGTAACAAAGGCAAAAACAAAACATCAGGCAGGTTGGTAGGACCAGTAGCTGTACGCTGGAAAACACACAGCTTCAAAGCCGAGGACACCTGCAGACAAAGACAACTACTAGAGAGAAAAGACACAAAGTTAATAGCATGCATTGGTGACATAGCAACTAAGAGCTAGTTTAGGTTGACTGAGCTGCTTTAACTATAAGGTTTATCAAAGGAAGGTTTTGAGACTAGTCTTAAAAGTACAGAGGGTGTCTGCTTCCCGAATCTGAACTGGGAGCTGGTTCCACAGGAGAGGAGCTTGATAGCTAAAGGCTCTACCTCCCATTCTACTTTTGGAAATTCTGGGAACCACAAGTAGGCCTGCATTCTGAGAGCGAAGTGGTCTACTGGGATGATATGGTGCTATGAGGTCTTCTATATATGATGGAGCCTGACCATTCAGAGCTTTATATGTAAGAAGCAGGGTTTTAAATTCTATTCTAAATTTAATGGGAAGCCAATGGAGAGAAGCTAGTGAAGGTGAAATATGATCTCTCTTGCTAGTTCCAGTCAGCACTCTTGCTGCAGCATTTTGGATTAATTGAAGGGTTAGGGCAAAGGGCCACAGAATGCATAAATTAAAAGTGTTTTTACAAAGATGGCCATACAAGAGTGTACCAGTGTACTGTAAAACCTCTGAACCAGTCAATCAGAGACCAGTGCCAGTTGCTGTGGAAGTTGAAAATGTTATTCCAGTCATTTAACCTCTCTGCTTTGTGTCTCTACTTTATTCCTGACAAACATCACAGCTGAGACTGGAGAAAATATCACTCTGCAATGTCGAGATCACAGCAACACCCCCATCACAACTGTGAAGTGGACCATGGTTAACAAAGAAGATTACGTGTTTTTATACCGTGATGGAAGGTCTATTCCTGACAACCAGGATCGAGGTTATACGAACTGGGTGCAGCTCAAGGACAGTGAGATGAAGGATGGAGTAGCGTCCTTGATTCTAAAGAATGTGATGAATATTCACAGTGGCACATACGAGTGTTGGATCAATCAGAGAGACAAAAAACAAGAAATATCATCAACCTGTATGTTAAACCACCAGGTGAGTGTGTGTGTGTGTGTGGATCAGAGGTGAAGCTGCTTCCTGGTTGTTGATGTGAGAGTGAACCCTCACAGATCAGATGTTTGTGTTTTCTAAAGATGTTGCTGATGAGACTTTGTAGCAATGTCTGACAGGAGTTTGAAGAAAAAATGGATTCATCACCTACCTGACAACTCACACCTCACATCTCATTCTCTTCTCACAGGTGCTGGAGCTGGAATGCAATTGGTTGGAGGAGACACTAACATCAATCTTGAACTGGCAGTTGCTCTGCCACTTGTTAGTGTGCTTTTTGTTGTTGTAGCTGTTGTAAGTTTTGTTTTGTTTTTCCCCAAAGTTTGTTTCACACATGGAAAAACTCATATGAACTTCCTGGTGATGAAGCAGGTGCCTATCAGCTAGTGTCCAATGTCAGATCTCTTTACTACTGAATCTCCTGCTGCTGTTTCAACATGTAGAATCAACTAAACTGAAGCCAACAATGGTGAACACCAAACAGTTAGTGAAGAGGCTACAATCATCATCTGAATGTTACTTCAAGTTAACCTTTGTGTTCTATTCTGTTCAATTACAGAACACATAGAGCTTATCGATTTTCATCATTTGAGCAAACACTATAAAGTTAAGTAAGATGTCCTTCCCTGTTCAAAAACTTGCACATTTAGTAAAGATTTCTTTATTTCAGCTTCAATCTCAATTAATAATGTAGCTGCAGGGTTTATGTTTCGTTTCTTTCTAAAATCTTCCCAGTAGAACCAGTCTGACCTGTTCTACATGTTGATGCAGGTCTGAACTGAGCAGGAACAAAAAGCAGCCAAACCGTCACACAGCAACTGAACATTGCTCTGTGTCTGAAAACATGTAGCTAATGATAAAACCTCAGACCTGGTCACTGATCTTCTTTAACTGTGACTCTGAAACTTGGGAATGAAGAATGAGTCTGATCTGACATTGGAGAGCAAACAAAGAACATTTACAGCTTTAATTTAGAAGATGTTCACTTTGACATGAATATAAAGAGTTCTTTTATTTTTTTTAACCATAGTTACAGGTGTGCTTTGTTTAAGCTGCAGTATAGGATCTGTTTCTGGTACATATTAAAGACAATAAAGGTAATATAACTGGTTTTTAAAGTCTATTTGTCATTTCCTTGTTTTTGGAACTCCTAATGATGAAAAACTCCTTTGGGTGATGTCATCTGGAGGAAGTTTTTAGCTAGAAGCAGACAAACATGTTAATATAGGGAAGTTAGAGGGAGGTTTAAAAGCATTAATGTACATTTACACCCTAAACTAAAGCCATAGAAAGCAAGTGGAAAATTGGTGAAGTTGCCGTTTAAACCAGAACTGATAATTCATTTATTGGTTAACTAGCTTCACTACTGAAGTTAATTCTTTGAGGAACTTGTTGGTTATTGTGTCTCTGTGGTCTGATACAGATTGATTTTAAAGGAGGATGTTGTACAACCACAGATGTTGCAGAAAAAACAGGTTAGACATCTTCACGGATTATGTCACATTACTTTTACTCACACTATTTTTCTTTTGTTATCATATCAGTTTTAAACTTTAAAATAAACTAAAAACTAAAGAACAATCAACATCCTGACGTCTGCCATCATTTCAGCACCAACTGAAGCAAAACTGTGAGCAGGGGACAGTTTGTATGTACAACTAACAACTCTCAGGTATAAAATTTCAGAGTTACCATTTACTTTACTTTTACATTTGGCTGAACAGGTTGGTGGTCCTGCATCTTTTGTGCTTGAGCGTTTGTAGCCATCATTTATTTTGAAACAGTGGAAATATCCCTGTAAATGAGGATCAGGAAAAATAAAAGTAAATGACTGCTACAGAGCTTACAGAGTTTCTTTTCATGTTATAAACGGTGGGTGACAAAAACAAAACTGTTGTTCCACTCTGATCTGGTGGCTCAATGGGTAGATCTTCAGGTTTAGATACAGAAGGTGGTGGGATTGAATCCCAGCACATCAGGTATGGCCCTGCCCAGCCACCAAGGGCCACCTTGGTGCTGGTCCTAAGCCCGGATAAAAATGGGATGGTTGTGGCAGGAAGGGTCTTTTTTAAGGTGTTTCATGCAAAAATTCAGAGTAATGAACCTCAGCCCATATTTAGTTGCTCTTTATAATTAATGATGCTGCCTGTAGCTAATACACACCATAAGTTCTAAGCTCCTGAATTACACAAGTTTTTTTATTTTACTCACAGGGGTCTGTGACATCAACATTGATGATGCTGGAACATGAGTGTGATCTCTGACTTTTGAATTAGCATCTCCTGGTTTTGCTTTGTCCCTTCAGGGGTCGCTACAGCAGAACGTGTTCCATAAATCCTCCTTTTGTTTACTGCCTTTTCAAAGCCTTTTGTACAGTTTTAACACTGTGTTTATTTAGTATTTCACTGTTTACTTTATCCTTTTTGTTTATTGTTCTGTTTTACAGTTTATAATAAATTGCTATTTTTGCTGCTCTCTATTAAGACTCACCCTCGAACACATTTTATGTTCTTATATATTATAAAAAATAAAGGGGAATAAAAACATATTGAATAAACTTATTGATATCAGTGGTTGTGAATGAGCAAATAAAGACCTGAGGTGATTTTAAATCCAGTCCAGAATTCAAAATGAACTAAGGACTAGGAAGACGTGCATAAGATATTATATTTATTAATAATTATGTTAATTATACACATTTTTGTGACTTGGCTGTGGTTTATCGCCGCTGGTGTTTCATGTTTACTTTTCTGTGGTGGTTTGGACTGAACTCATCTGTAAATGGAACAGATTGATTTGATTGAGCTTGTCTGAAGTTATGTAATGAGATGTATGGTTTTGTTTTTGGAGGGAATGTGGATCCACAGCCTCATAATCTGTCTGTGCCCCCTCAGACTCAGGGTTGGTTGCTTGTGTTGGGGCAGCTGGAGGTAGCCCACCAGTCCCAGGTTAGCAGGGTCGATTTGAGAATTTATTATGAAATATTTTAACAGTGTCAGTCATTTGATGGTTTACCTCTGTGATCTAATGTAACCGAGCTATTTCCTGCCACCTGCTGGAGAGAAACTGAAAGGCCATAAAAGGAGGAAGTAGGGGGCTTCTTTGACCAAATGTGTGATGATCTCATATCAAGTCGTACAATGGACCCAACAACTCTTCAGTTTTTCCTCTGTAAGTACCATCTGTATGATATGAATAACTAGAGCTAAAGAATGTTAAGGGAGTTGATGACAAGTGGTTGTAAGAAAAAATGCGAATTAAACAATATTATACTTATCAACATCAAGAAAAAAGGTAACAGATCAAAATCTGGAATGTAACAAAACGGAGGGAAAATGTTTTGTTGAGTAGCTGAAGTTGGTCACAGTAGAGCAGCATTTGAAAAAAATAGATATATAAATAATCTCTTAAAAATATAAGATATAGATAAAACCTCCGTTATGATCAATGTCCACATTTTACTTGTAGACAGATTAAAGGTTAAGTAAGTAAGTTCTCAGTCATCCAGGTTTGATTATCTGAAGGTTGAGTCACGTCTCATGGAATTCTTTCTTTCTGCTTGATTTAGAATCTCGGTTGTTCCGAAGTTAATTGCTGTATTTCTACTTCATAGTGCTTCAAATGTCTTCGGTGGCTGATTGTTTGACTACTGAGCAATGCTGCTGTAATATGTGCAGAATATGCAAAAATAAACTAAACTTAACTAAAAAACCTTTTGTCTGGATTCCAGCACCAGCTTTTTAAATGCATTAGCTTTAATGGAGCCTTCATAGATGTGTACAATACAATTTGTAAAGTTCAACATTTAATATTTACAATCAATAATCAGTTTCAAGTAATATGCAATAATTTGGAAAAAAAGAAAACCTGTGTGTGGAATACTAGAAGTGTTCCTGCTTTGTAAAAGATGAGAAGCATATTTTTATATTTGGCGTCAAACTATTTTACAGCATCTTGAGTGTCATTATTTTAGAAGAAAGTTCTAGTACGAACATTTATTCAGATGGTTGCAGTTTTATTTTAATTAATCTTTTAAAGAAGGTAAGAGAAGTTTCATCTTGTCCTAAATATTTTAGTATTGAGATGTGAGCTGCTATTTAAACATAAATTAAAATAAATTCAATAAAATTTCGTTTAAATACTGCAGTGAGCTTCATTAATCAAGTGTCCAAGAACGACTTTTACAAAAACTTATCACAAATGGTTTAAAACCATCAGCAGTCACGTTTCATAAAAGCTCAAAAACCCATTTCCAGAAAAACTGGGATGCTGCATGAAATGGAAATTTAAGGCAGAAATAAATTAAACTGAAAAACATTTTGTCTGGACAACAGCACAACCTTTTGAAATCCATTAGCTTTAATGGAGCCTTCATAGATGTGCGAGGAACCACATCTGTGTAAAATACAATTTCTAAAGTTTAACATTTACTATTTAAAATCAATCAGTTTCAAGTAATATGCAATAATTTGGAAAAAAGAGCTCAAATGCCCTTTTTTCCTAATATGAGAAAACCTCTGTGTGGAATACTAGAAGTGTTCCTGCTTTGTAAAAGATGAGAAGCATGGTTTTATGTTTGCCGTCAAACTATTTTACAGCATCTTGAGTGTCATTATTTTAGAAGAAAGTTCTAGTACAAAGTACCTCACAATAAACTACTCTTCACGTGTCTAAGTCAGAGGAAACTGTTTTTAGGTTATAATATATTAGAAATCAAATGTAAATGATATGTTGATAAAAAGTCATGGTCTTCATTTTCTCCAAACACTTGAAGGGAGTTGTTCAGTGCTTAGTGCAGACATATCTGGACTATTGTCCTGAAGTTTGCTCCAGGGCCAAAGATAAAAAAAAACAGAAAAAGATGTTTAAAAGAATCACAGCAAGAAATCAGCAGTGTGCTGTTTTGTTATAGTACTAATATATGAACGTCTATGTATGTGTAAGAATGTTGATTACATTTGCTATTAATTCATTTGTTGTAGATCCATTTTTCTATGAGCTCCAGGATAAAGTTACAATTGTCAAAACTAATAGATCCAAATAATAAATGAAGAAATAACCTTGAATTTTGTTTCTCTTCAGCTGTGACCTCAGTTCTGTGCTGCACAACAAACCAAGGTGAGTGAACTTCAAATATTGATTTTTTAAATCATATTTTTACATTTAGATTAGTTTCTTAGTCCTGGTTCATGTAATACACATGATACGAAGACCTTTGTGAAGGTGATGGGGGAAGAAAAAACTGAAGGGGTGTTTGTCCACAAAATCCAGGAACAGATTTACACAAAAAAGGTTTTCAGTAAATTGTTAAAGAACGCGAACATGCACATGTATATCTCATTCTGAACTTCTGCCCTGTTATGCTGTTTTCAAAAGTATATATGAATAAACAATCATAATTTACATTTAGTCATTTAGCAGTTGCTTTTATAAAGCGACTTACACGTAATCTTGCAGCACCACTGATTTTTTTCCTGAATCCACACTTCATCAAATTATGAGTATTATCCTTATAAAGGTTTCTCAGTTACAACACACTCTGTCCAATTAATGTTCTCTGACCCAGACAGATAAATCAGTGTTTGAACTGACCAGGGTATATGTTGAAATTGCTACAGAGTGTTTTTTTTGCTCGACCTGTTTATCGGTTATTAAAGTAAATGTAATGTATGTGTCTTGGAGAGAGTTACTTTATAATTAAAGTCCTAAACCGAATTTCTCACAGCTCGTCTGACTGTGAGTCCCAGCAGACCTCAGCTGTTTAGAGGAGACTCTGTGTCTCTGAGCTGTGAGGAGGACGACAGCTCTGCTGGATGGATAGTGAGGAGGAACACAACCAAAAGACAGAGGACTCAGTGTGGAGATGGTTGGGGAGAAGCTGCTGTTTCCTCCTGTACCATCAGATTGACAGTCCCATTGGACAGTGGAGTTTACTGGTGTGAGTCCAGAGAGGGATCAACCAGTAACAGCATCACCATCACTGTCACTGGTAAGATCAGACTGTGGAGTTAGTGTTGATGAAGCTGTGTGGAAATGGATGAAATGCTGTAGTTTGTCTCTGTGTTGAGGTGGAGCAGTGATCCTGCAGAGTCCTGTCCTCCCTGTGATGGAGGGACATGATGTCTCTCTGCACTGTCAAACAAAGAGGCCTCCCTCCAAGCTCCCAGCTGATTTCTATAAAGATGGCTCCCTCATCAGGACTGAGCCTACAGGTCACATGACCATCCACCATGTTACCAAGTCTGATGAAGGCCTCTACAAGTGTCACATCAGCAGTCATGGAGAGTCTCCACCCAGCTGGATCTACGTCACAGGTCAGGAGCTTCACTTTGATTTCAACACTTATTTCATCCACATGTTCACCTGAACAGGTGATTTTCTCTACAGAAAAACCTACAACCACTACCCAACTCACCTCCACCTCCTTTACTTCATCTCCACCTCCACACCTCACAGGTTAGTAGGGTAAAGCCAGGAGGAATTTGATGTTTTTTGTTTCATTTTAGACAAACCCACTACTGAAACTACAACTACTACATCTTCCTCGATGTTGTTGTCTGTTACATCTGTCTGTGTTCTGGTTTTACTGATGTGGTTGGTTCCACTGGTGATACGCTGCATTAAGAGGAAACATAAAGGTAAGATGTTTACCTCTGAATTCTAAATTCACTCATTTGTTTGCAGGCAGATGCTTTGGATAAAAGGTTCGGTCAGTACAAAAATCCCACATCTGGGGCAACGTGAAGGTTCACTGTCTCATCCAAGAACATTTCAACATGTGGCCAGTAGTTGATGAAACCACCAACCCTTCCTCAACACTTGGCATATTCACAGATGTTTTGTTAAGTTTAATATATTCTGTGTTTACCTACTTGCAGCAGTATTTGATGCTAATATTCCATAAGTTATTGAAAACAGAACTCTTCTACGACTTCCTATGCATTTAAACTGTGTTTAGGCCTCTACAGGCAGAAACATGGTTGTGCCATTGGTTCCCCAGTGTCACCTATAGTTGCCAAATTGTACATGGAGAAGAAATAATACAGACTCTACTGTGAGTAGGTTAATGTACAAGTCAGTTGGACACCCTTTGTATCCTAAAACAGCCCCAAAGGATTTGACAAAAGGCCAGAATATTACACTTTAGAAAAAACTGATGCCATGTGATAAGGACGGGGTGGAACAGGGTACATGGGGTGTACAGCAAAAACTAATAAATTAGTCTTCTTGTTCCAATACTTTTGAAGTGTATATCTTATGTTCTAGATTAATTTATTAAACAAACTGTACTCTCCTTTAAGATTGTTACATTGTAAATTCCATTGCTTTTGGTTTATTGCAGCTAGTGAAGTAACAGATGCAGAAGATGACATCACACATCACATCACATACAGTGATGTTAATAAGAAACATCAGCACCCAATCAGACGAAGCAGAGGTAATGTGTTTGTTTCTTGTGCTCAGTGTGTCTTTGTGTGTTTGGGCTCCTTGGAACCATTTTCAGCTCTAAACCATCGTGGTCACAACATTTTGAACTGGTCCTCATCTAACACTGTAGGACTGAACATCTGAACACACTGTGTTTTCAAAAAGCTGAATTCTGGTGTTACAGGACTAAAAATGTTACATAATGAGTGATGGAACATAACTCAGCTTCCAGAAATTGCAGTTAAGGTTAGACCCTCAAAAGGACAGGACAGGGGGCCATTCTAAAAAAGATGCATCACAAGACTTTTCAAAGCAAACAGCTTGTTTTTTCCATTTGATGCTTTTAATGTGTGATACAAATAGTGTTATAATCTTTGCTTTTTACAGTACACAACATTCAAACCATTAATTCAAAGTTAATGTATTTTAGTTCTTAACTCTTCAACTGTTGGTTGTGTTTGAGTTGAGGACAGTGTGTTGTACTTTGCACCTTAGTCAGTTTTTACTGTGTGGTGAGTCTGAAACTGATGCTAACAGCTCTGTGGTCGTCCAGTTTCCTGTTTCTGATGAAAACACTTCAGCTGAACGTTGACCTGCATGTTTCTCTGAAACAAAAAAGAAAAAAATTGGGGGAAAGAAAGAATCTGAAGTGTATAATAATTTGCAAAACATATAAAAATGTGGGTCTGTTCCTTTGTGTGATCACTAATTACATGAAGTCACTTCAGTAATATACAGTTTTCTCTCTAACATTTTCATGTGTGTTCAGTCCTGTCTATTATAAATTATGTCCAAAGCTGCAAACCTGATTATGTTTTTGTGAATATTTTTTGAATAAGTGAAGCTTTACATTCTGTAACAGCAAGCGACTTACCATGAGGGAGGGTGGAGGGTGTTTAAAGATCAGGACTGTGCCACCACAAACTTTTAGAAGCTTTTGGACTCCTGCAGTACCGGATCAGCTCACTCCCACATCCATGACAGCAGACACTGCAAAGTCACTAAAGTTGTCCAGTGTTCTATTGAGAAAATACATGAAAGATACAATTGTAACTGATTGCAGTAAGAGCACAAATAATCTATTTTGTAGTTGTAGTATTTTAATCTGCATGTATGTTATGTTGCAGACTGTTATTCATCTGCAGGCTGCTCAGCAGGATTATAGATGATGTCATTTGTGGGAAAATAGCCAAATAACTGCTGCTCCTCCTCGTCTTGGTCAGATTTTCATGTTATTAATGCTTCTGCAGTGTTTTACTTATGGTGCTGGCTAATGACTTTGTTTCATTTCAAACATGTGAGTTGGGCTGTCAGCAGAGATAAATCTGATTTTATTGTTCACACAATCCTGCACAGACTGAACAATTAAGTTTATTTAATTTATTCAGTTTTATTTATACCACATCAAATCGCAACAGACTCATGTTAAGGTTCTGAACAACGTAAGGTCGAGTCCTTAGATGCTTTAGAGAACCTTAGAGAAAAACCCAGCAAACCCTCCATGAGCAACCCTGGGTGAGCCAGCAGGTACAAACCCTGAGGCACCAGTTGAAGGTTACAGCATATAAGCGAGTTCTACGTTTGGATGTGAAACTGAAAGTGAATCATGTTGCAGTTGTAAAATTTGCATGTAAAACCACAACAGCTTTTACTTGTAGGTCACAGTAAACTGTTTTAATATTTGCAGTAAATGTACTAACACTAGTGGTATAAGTTGTAATAGTTGCATTAATGTAATTTGTATGTTTTTTGCTTTGTTTTATACAGAATTTGATCAAGCTGTAGTCTACACAGCAGTGAGAATAAGAGACACCAACTATGGACAAATAGTCATGAGAACAAACAGGAGCAGAGGTACAGTTTGTCTTAATGTAAAGCCAGTGAGCCATATTTAATACAGAAATATGAAATGAATATGAAACCTCTAACCCTAATCGTGATCAGAAGTAGCACTAAATAGGGGGATGAATTGGTTGTCATCACCGCTGATGAGATGCTGAATAGTGATGGGTGGTCTGGTTCGGTCTTGGTATTTATGAAGACTTAGATGACCAACTCTTGAAGAATAAAGCTCTTTTAGGCAGAGTTGGCTTAGCTCAGCTATCAAATGTTGTTCTCCCACATTCTACCTGTTGGATTCTCTCAGTGCATGAAGAGTAAAAAGATCAACCTCAGGAAGTAACTTTTTTTTTTATTTTTTATTTTTTTTTACATCAGTGTCTCACTTTGTTTGAACTGTGTGTTTTTGCTCAGAGTTTCTTCCGGAAACAGCCCGACCTTATCTGAGGTCAACATTCACCCCCTCACACCAGTTCAATCGCTGACATCCAGCTTCCTGTGACTGGTCATCAGAGCTCATTGGATCAGAAAACATTTGTTTTTAAAAAAATGTGTTTTGCCGTGTTCTCATGATGTTTATTGAAATGTTAGATTCAATGAAACAGTAATTTCTGTTTGCTTAAGTTTTGCTTATGAATCTAAGAATCTATGAAATGACTTTGAGGTACTTTACTCTTTATGTTTTATTAATGTTTTGGATCCTGCTGTAGCTGCTGCAGCAGCATCTTGTTTCTTTGCAATAAATCAATAACTCTTATTCTCATTTGTTTTTTCTCGTGTGGTTTTCTAGGTTTTATAAAAAAGCCAGATGGAAAATTTGATTTGTACTTTGGTTGTAGCTCACTGATTTGAACCATGTGCAGAAAGAACAAGAGTACAAAAACCACAGCTGGAGGTTTGCATAGTGGCCATTGTGGTTGGAAAGTCAACAGAGTACAGAATGTCTGTGTTTCAGGACTTTGTTCTTTACTTTAATTTGCTAAAACACTAAACCAAATCTCTGAAGCACATTCTCAGGGACCTCAATTCATTTTTCAAATCAAACACTCTTTTGGCCAAAATTTAAAAAATGTTCAGCTTTATCAGACGCAATCTGCAAAGCTCATCGTTCTTTTTTGCTAAACTTTAAACATGTTCTCAGTCACCAAGCACATTTCACATTGTGATACACTGGCAGAAAAATGTGAACACAACTCCAACATAGTTGTGACCTTTTACACACAACAACTCAAAAATGAACACACACGGTTCTAATGACCAATCAGAGGTTAAATGTCAGTTCAGTGGCACAGGTGGTACATGTGCATCCATCTGCAATGGAGAGAAACGCAGAGGAGGAAGAGTTGGTATGAAAGGTGATGGATGAGGAGGAATCTCCCCTTTAATTCTAAAATACTCTGTGGCTCTGTGTTAGGACCAATACTTTTTACTTTATATATGTCTCCTTTAGGCAACATAATTAGAAAACACTCCATAAATTTCCACTGCTATGTTGATGATACCCAGCTATATTTATCTATGGAACCAGATGAAAATAATCAGTTAATAAAGCTTCAAGCCTACAAGACATAAAGGCCTGGATGTCCCACAATTTTTTACTTAAACTGAAGTCATAGTATTTGGTCCCAAAAATCTCAGAGATATGATGTCCAACCATATCGTTACTCTACATGGCATAAGTGTGGCCTCCAGTACTACTGCAAGGAATCTTGGAGTTATTTTTGATCAGGATTTGTCCTTTAACTCACATATAAAACAAATCTCTAGAACAGCCTTCTTCCACCTACGGAACATTGTCAAAATTAGGAGCATCCTGTCTCAAAGTGATGCCGAAAAACTGGTCCATGCATTTGTTACTTCTAGGTTGGATTACTGTGATTCCCTACTTTCAGGATGCCCCAGTAACTAAAGAGCCTGCAATTAATCCAAAATGCTGCAGCAAGAGTGCTGACTGGAACTAGCAAGAGAGATCATATTTCACCTTCACTAGCTTCTCTCCATTGGCTTCCCATTAAATTTAGAATAGAATTTAAAACCCTGCTTCTTACATATAAAGCTCTGAATGGTCAGACTCCATCATATATAGAAGATCTCATAGCACCATATCATCCCAGTAGACCACTTTGATCTCAGAATGCAGGCCTACTTGTGGTTCCCAGAATTTCCAAAGGTAGAATGGGAGGTAGAGCCTTTAGCTATCAAGCTCCTCTCCTGTGGAACTAGCTCCCAGTTCAGATTCAGGAAGCAGACACCCTCTCTACTTTTAAGTCTAGGCTTAAAACCTTCCTCTTTAATAAAGCATATGGTTAGTTATAGTTATGCTGCCATAGGCTTAGACTGCTGGGGGACCCACCCCCCAATGCACTGAGCTCCTTTCCTCCTCTTGTCCCTCTCTCCTCTCACCCCACAATTGTCACCACTGTATGACATTAACTCTGTCTGTTTTCCCCCGTAGTTGTCTTTGTCCTTCTCTGTCCCCCTCTCTCTGTCCCTTTCTGCAGGTGTCCCCCGGCTTTGAAGCTGTGTGTCTTCCAGTGTGCAGCTACTGGTCCTACCAACCTGCCCGATGTTTTGTTGTTGCTTTTGTTGCTCTGTTATTTTCTCTCTCCCCTTTCCACTCACCCCAACCGGTCAAGGCAGACGGCCGTCCACCCTGAGCCTGGTTCTGCTGGAGGTTTCTTCCGTTAAAGGGAGTTTTTTTTCTCTCCACTGTTGCTTAGGGCTTGTTAAAGGGGGAATTGTTGGGTTTTCTCTATACATTTTTATAATCTTGACTTTATTCTGTAAAGTGCCCTGAGATGACTTTGTTGTGAATAAAGTTGAATTGAATTGAATTGAATTAAATTGAATTGAAGAGGATGACAAAGACCAAGAACAGTTGTTACTGATGAAAATAGAGCGACTGTTATAAAAACAGAAGGCAATGATTTGCAAATCTAATCAACCCTTATTTTATTCACAATAAAACATAAACAACATATCAGATGTTGAAAATGAGACATTTTACACCAACACAGCAAACAAAAGGCTACAAAAGTATTTGCAGCAAATAAAAAACAAATCAAAGAGCATTTGACAACTAATCAGGTTAACTGGCAACAGCTCAGTAACACGACAGGGTATAAAAGGAGCATTTCAGAGAGGCAGAGCCTCTGGAATGTAAAGATGTGCAGGAGTTTCACCATCTGTGACAAACTGTGTCTAAAAATTGTGGAACAATTTCAGAAAAATGTTCCTCAATGTAAAATTGTGAAGACTTTGAAGATCCCACCATCTACAGTTTATAATATCATCAAAAGATTTGGAGAATCATGAGGAATCTGTGAGCAAGGACAAGGTCAAAGGTCAAAACTGGATGCGCTTGATCTTTGGGCCTCAGGCAGCACGGCATTAAAAACAGGCCTGATTCTCTACTTAACATTGCTTCATGGGCTCAGCAACACACAGCAGAAACTGTGGACACAGTTCGCTGTGCAATCCACAAATGTAAGTTAAAGCTTTCAGCATCAATCAATGTTTGTTTATGTTCTGATGTGAATAAAATATGGGTTGATGACATTTGTTAATCACTGTATTCAGGTTTTGAAGAAATCTCTGCGCTGGTTGTGTGATTGATGAGTTTATTCATTTTGAGAAATCATCCTGAAGAAAGATGACAAAGCCACACTACTTCTACATTCACTTCATCAACTTAGCTCAGTTATTGTTATGATGCCATCTAGTGGCTCCAGCTGGTTCAAGACCAAAGCTCATCATTCTTAACCTCTGATGTGTCTGTGGAGCCCTGAGCAGACTTTGTATACAAGGAGAACTGACCAAATCTGAAGATCAAATTAATTACTAATATTACAAATGTATTGATTTATAGATTTATTTGTATTTATTATTTGTATTTATTTATTTTTAAGTACAATGTAACCAGACAGATTATCTCTGCCAAGGATCACCTGTTTTTGTTTTTTTTAATTATGTCTTCAGGACTATTTGGAGTAAAAAAAAAAGAATACCTTAAATATGTAAGTCAAACATATATACATACATAAGTTTAACATTTACCAAAGACATGTGTCAGAGATGCTGCTAACCGCTGTTCTGCATTCAACACTGCATTGGTTACTAAACTCCTCGACCTGGGCCTCAACAACACACTAAAGACATCCTATGTAAACACCCACAGACAGACTGGGTTTGCACCTATCTACCAGTCTGTCCTCTTCACCGGTGCACCAGAAAGGCTGTGTGCTGAGTTTGTTGCTTTACTACACATATGACTGCATCTCCACGCACCCCTCAAATGCAATATTAGAATTTCCTGATGACCCTGAAACCACCTGGTAGACTGGTAACTCGGTGCACAGAAAACAACGTAACCCTAGATGACAAGAAAAGTCTCACTGCTGTTATACAAAGATAAAGAACAACCAGGAAGATAAATCATGTTATTTATGTTGTTTCTATGGTTTGATTCTATGGTTTATGAAACCGACTTGTTCTGTTAAAATCCAGAACCTGAAACTGTCAACAATTTACATTTATATATTTGACCAGTGGTAACAAAAGAGATGGGAAATAAATTAACCAGAAGAAACACAAGATGAAGAGAAAAGAGGAAATGTAAATACATTTACGTCTGGAGCTTGATGGGTAATGCGGGCAGGAAATACTTATATTGTTTTTATTGGGGCCATTGATTTATTGGGGCAGCTGCTGAGGAAAAAGACTGATGGGAGGTTTTAATGCTGCTGCCTCAACACAAACGGGGGATCAGATTTAAGGACATGACGAGGAGCAGAGAGAATGAAATGGGGACTGACTTAATACTGCTAAAGGTATGTTAGAATGACTTTTGTTGAAATACGTGATTAAGTGTGTTCAAATAGCGAGTTATTTAAGTAAGTCTGCACTTTGGTTTTGTTTAATTCAGCTGTGGCTAAAATAAACCTGGGAATTTCTGGTCTTAATGTAAATTAGCCATTCAGAAAACGAAACAAAAAAAATTGTTTAAAATGGTTAAAAAAAATAAAAAAGTAAACTGTATTGTGCTTACAGCTACTGCTGTACGAACAACTTTCAATAATTACTATAGTATTGTAATCTGAAGTAAAAAAAGTATTGTACTTAGTCCAAATTACAATTTCTTTCATGGTAAATCATTTCCAGATGTGGCAATTTAGCTGCCAGCAGATTCCATGTTGCTCAAAAGATTCCACACAGAGATGGAGTTTGTTACTGGTAACAAGGAAACGACAGGACTCTGTCCTGTAACTGTCTACTTCCTAAGATAATAATTGTTGAAGCAAACTATTGTTCTATATTATATCAGTAACCTACTTGCATATGCACCTGCTAAAGCTCACTAATTATAAAAGCATTTATTATAAGTTCATCTTCAACCAACATCACACTCTTAAAGATTATAATTCCACAGTGTACATCACATTTTGGGTCACAGTACTTAAAATTGTGCGTTGTCAAGTGGTACGACAACAAACAAGTACTGATGATGTCTGTTGTTCATGGTGTGAACATGTTCCTAAAGAAAAGGGCATTGCCAGTTTTTCATGCAAAATGCTTTCAATGTTTGAATGTTGAATATTTTGTTTTTCTCTAAAACTACATCATTTCAAAAGGTAATGCTTAGTTTTTATACTTATGAAGTTCCAAAAAGCCCAAATAGCAAAGAGAAATAAAAAGTGCATATCAAATTACAGCTTAAGAGGTTTAATGATGTAATTTTACAAACCTGTGATGATGTGGACAATTAGAAAATGTGCCTCAGGAGTCATTGATTCTTTTTAAGACTTGCTTCCTTATTTTTAATCAGGTTTTGATTATTAGTGCACATGATAAAACATGATGATTAAATGATTAAGGGAAGAATATAACAGTGCTGACATAATTCATCTGGCTCCTGGTATTAGTCTCTGCATTTAGTAGGTAACTGTGATAGCATCACTAATTTGCACATGATTTCATATCACACAAAAATGTGCATTTTATATGTTTAGTCTGCATTTATGCCACATTTGATTTAAAGCAACAGGGTGAGACTGCAGCTGCAGAGCTCAGATCAGCAGTGAGATTAGTCACCAAGCTCAGACCGGGATGGAAGGAGGAATTTCAAAATAGACTTTTTTTTGACTTGTTTTTAAGAATTTAACTAAAAGGGTTCATTCCAATAAAGAAAGACTTTTATTTTAACCTAAAACGTTAACCACCATTCCCAGAGACTAAAGTGGCTTAGTGATAAAAGCAAAGTAACCTGGTGCCTCATTTATTTTTTTCTGATAAAACTAAAGATAAAAAGTTTTCAAAAAATACTTTTCTTCACCAAATGTCTCAGTTATTTCCTTGTAAAGCAACTTCTCCAGGAAACAAAAGGAGCAGAGTTTTCAGTGGAAGATGTTCTTTTATATTTGTAATTTAATGTTTTTTTGACCGTACCTTCCATGTCCATCCAACATCTGGAAAAGGCATTCACCCAATTCCTCTACTGTTAGTTAGTTAAAGAGAAGTTAAAGTACATAACAATATTGTCTGGCATTGAATTAAATACGCCCCAACTAGAATTCCAGCACCATGCCAGAGAACTCCTTCTTTAAGGGAAAGATCTGCTTGTAGGCCAAGATAATTGGCTTCAGAGTGACCCCATTTCTGTTTTGTCCAGAAACAAGAAGCAGATACATCAGGAGCTGACAACAGCAACTACAGCTTTGTTATAAATGTAAAAATGTGTGTAGATTTGTTTTACCTGCAGTGTGACTGAGCCCAGGTACTTGATGCACAAGAGCTAAAGCTTCACATCACTGGTTCCAATACAGACATGCTCGCTGTTTATCATTGTATTATTCTTCACATACTTTCTCATAGCTTGTGTGAGTCTCAAGGACTTAAGAGATTAGGTGAAAGAGGCAGAGCCCTGACTAAACCAATCATGATGGACAACAAGATCTCTTCCCCGTAAATTGTAGCTCTTCAAAACCATTAAAGCCCTGGCAACACCTGAAGCGGCTAATTTTGAGATCAAGACAGAAAAAAAAAGCAATTACAACATAAATGGCCTGTATATAGTTTTTTCACCAAACTTTCCATTATTATCATTTCAATTTGAAGCTTCTGCTGAAATTATTTTAGGTGCCTGTTTGTCAAGGTTTTTACTAACTATTTCTATTAGGAATCAGACCACTGACCCAATAGTTTGTGGACAATCTCTTTATCTTCTCAGGAAATTTAGTAACCTGTCTCCTGAATATGTTAAAGTAGATCAGCTGTGAGAGTTGAAACACAGATGTGAGAAATTTTATAGAGCTATTAAATTAGCCTAAACCATCTAGGGTCACTTTGTTTTTTGTGCTCTGAGTGAGGAATAAACTAGAACAAGACTCCTCATAAATTGCACACAAACCTCAGCACACCACATTGATGGGGTCAGTTGCTAGGCCAAGATAATTGGCTTCAGAGTGACCCCATTTCTGTTTTGTCCAGAAACAAGAAGCAGATACATCAGGAGCTGACAACAGCAACTACAGCTTTGTTATAAATGTAAAAATGTGTGTAGATTTGTTTTACCTGCAGTGTGACTGAGCCCAGGTACTTGATGCACAAGAGCTAAAGCTTCACATCACTGGTTCCAATACAGACATGCTCGCTGTTTATCATTGTATTATTCTTCACATACTTTCTCATAGCTTGTGTGAGTCTCAAGGACTTAAGAGATTAGGTGAAAGAGGCAGAGCCCTGACTAAACCAATCATGATGGACAACAAGATCTCTTCCCCGTAAATTGTAGCTCTTCAAAACCATTAAAGCCCTGGCAACACCTGAAGCGGCTAATTTTGAGATCAAGACAGAAAAAAAAAGCAATTACAACATAAATGGCCTGTATATAGTTTTTTCACCAAACTTTCCATTATTATCATTTCAATTTGAAGCTTCTGCTGAAATTATTTTAGGTGCCTGTTTGTCAAGGTTTTTACTAACTATTTCTATTAGGAATCAGACCACTGACCCAATAGTTTGTGGACAATCTCTTTATCTTCTCAGGAAATTTAGTAACCTGTCTCCTGAATATGTTAAAGTAGATCAGCTGTGAGAGTTGAAACACAGATGTGAGAAATTTTATAGAGCTATTAAATTAGCCTAAACCATCTAGGGTCACTTTGTTTTTTGTGCTCTGAGTGAGGAATAAACTAGAACAAGACTCCTCATAAATTGCACACAAACCTCAGCACACCACATTGATGGGGTCAGTTGCTAGGCCAAGATAATTGGCTTCAGAGTGACCCCATTTCTGTTTTGTCCAGAAACAAGAAGCAGATACATCAGGAGCTGACAACAGCAACTACAGCTTTGTTATAAATGTAAAAATGTGTGTAGATTTGTTTTACCTGCAGTGTGACTGAGCCCAGGTACTTGATGCACAAGAGCTAAAGCTTCACATCACTGGTTCCAATACAGACATGCTCGCTGTTTATCATTGTATTATTCTTCACATACTTTCTCATAGCTTGTGTGAGTCTCAAGGACTTAAGAGATTAGGTGAAAGAGGCAGAGCCCTGACTAAACCAATCATGATGGACAACAAGATCTCTTCCCCGTAAATTGTAGCTCTTCAAAACCATTAAAGCCCTGGCAACACCTGAAGCGGCTAATTTTGAGATCAAGACAGAAAAAAAAAGCAATTACAACATAAATGGCCTGTATATAGTTTTTTCACCAAACTTTCCATTATTATCATTTCAATTTGAAGCTTCTGCTGAAATTATTTTAGGTGCCTGTTTGTCAAGGTTTTTACTAACTATTTCTATTAGGAATCAGACCACTGACCCAATAGTTTGTGGACAATCTCTTTATCTTCTCAGGAAATTTAGTAACCTGTCTCCTGAATATGTTAAAGTAGATCAGCTGTGAGAGTTGAAACACAGATGTGAGAAATTTTATAGAGCTATTAAATTAGCCTAAACCATCTAGGGTCACTTTGTTTTTTGTGCTCTGAGTGAGGAATAAACTAGAACAAGACTCCTCATAAATTGCACACAAACCTCAGCACACCACATTGATGGGGTCAGTTGCTAGGCCAAGATAATTGGCTTCAGAGTGACCCCATTTCTGTTTTGTCCAGAAACAAGAAGCAGATACATCAGGAGCTGACAACAGCAACTACAGCTTTGTTATAAATGTAAAAATGTGTGTAGATTTGTTTTACCTGCAGTGTGACTGAGCCCAGGTACTTGATGCACAAGAGCTAAAGCTTCACATCACTGGTTCCAATACAGACATGCTCGCTGTTTATCATTGTATTATTCTTCACATACTTTCTCATAGTTTGTGTGAGTCTCAAGGACTTAAGAGATTAGGTGAAAGAGGCAGAGCCCTGACTAAACCAATCATGATGGACAACAAGATCTCTTCCCCGTAAATTGTAGCTCTTCAAAACCATTAAAGCCCTGGCAACACCTGAAGCGGCTAATTTTGAGATCAAGACAGAAAAAAAAAGCAATTACAACATAAATGGCCTGTATATAGTTTTTTCACCAAACTTTCCATTATTATCATTTCAATTTGAAGCTTCTGCTGAAATTATTTTAGGTGCCTGTTTGTCAAGGTTTTTACTAACTATTTCTATTAGGAATCAGACCACTGACCCAATAGTTTGTGGACAATCTCTTTATCTTCTCAGGAAATTTAGTAACCTGTCTCCTGAATATGTTAAAGTAGATCAGCTGTGAGAGTTGAAACACAGATGTGAGAAATTTTATAGAGCTATTAAATTAGCCTAAACCATCTAGGGTCACTTTGTTTTTTGTGCTCTGAGTGAGGAATAAACTAGAACAAGACTCCTCATAAATTGCACACAAACCTCAGCACGCCACATTGATGGGGTCAGTTGCTCGGGTGAACTCCATAAACTGACTGGCTGTTAAGCGGAAGAATGAAACATGGGGAATAAATGTTGTGTAGAAAAAAATGAAGACATAACTTCCTTATCTCTAGAAGATAAGGAGGATAAAAATACAGAAGAAAAAAAAACAGACTAGACATAAAATCAACAGACCTCAAATAACTAAAGCAAATTACTCAGTGACAGAGCTTTGCTGCGGGTTTCTCTCTTTAAGGAAAGTGGTGTGATGGGAACATCTACAACCAGATAATTGGAGATGATTTTATGAGGTGATTAAAGAGTAAAAAATTTCCACTGTGTAGCTTGACGTAGCTGATGTGACATATTCACTTGCAGCCAATTTTGTCACACGTCTTTTATCACCATCCTGAATCAACTGAATTGTTCGTTGAACAAGTTTATTTTGCACATGCAATGAGTTACATACCCATTCACGGTTTTGTTGTGTTTAAATAGTCTGGATAAAAATCACTAAACACACCACCAGACTGTAATTTACAAGCAAAGGAAAGGAAACATTCTGGACATGTGGTGTGTGGTTATTACTGATTAGAAGCAGTGTGAGATGCCGGAAACAAATAAGACGCAGTGGTTGAATTGGTCTCATGATGCTGTTGCATCGAGGATTTTTATTTTAGGTTTTGGTTTACTTATCGTCTGACGGTCCTTTGTGGGTGATATAGTTAGATTGTGTGTGATTTTTTTTGGCATCCACTTGGTCTCTAGTGTCACAAAGGCTCTACAGTGATTTTCCAAGCTTGTATTGTAAACTAAGTTTGGCTTTGTGTCTGAGACGGAAAAATGCAATTTTACAGATGAGTTGGACAAGTTTCCACACATTCCAAACATTGTGACCACAGAGGGTAATACTGTGGCCAGAAAAACTGGTGGGGGCACCAATTAGAAGGGCTTTCGGTTTTGGTGCTGTTCTTTGAACAGGGACTCAATGCTAGCCTGCCTGCCTGCACTAGGATCCTGTGAAAAGCTTCCTCTGTCAGCCTGGTTTGGTCCCACCCCCTCTACCCTTCCCAAAATAAATCAGTTTCTTACAGCGCAGTGTTGTTAGTTGCATCGGTTTATCCTCAGGAAGAACAATCTCAGCTCTGACAGCTGCAGCTGCTGTCATGGCGTCATTAACACCTGGAATATCAGCGGCACTTTTCACATTTTTGTGGATTTTTGTGCTGACAGAAAAAGGTAGGAACTGTGGTTGTTATTACCAAGACAGTTTAGTGGGTCACCTTTGCTCATGAGTCCACCTTTAATGCAGATTTAGGTTCTTGTAGTTTACTTTAGTATTTACTTGTAAAGCCATTTTATAAATGTAATCAATTACTGTTAAGATGAGTTGTACTTTTTATTGCTTTACATTCATTATTGAGTAACAAGTTAAGACTTATAACATTAGTTCCTGACAACTGGTCCTATGAAGTGAAATGCAAGCTTTTAACAGCACGGCTAGATTAAGTGTATGTGATGATAGATGGGGTGCACGCAGGAGTCAAGCAAAATTTCCTCACGCTGATAAGCCAGTGGCTGAAGCCTGGTTAATGTGGTGAGGAGTGGCACAGGCAGGTGGGTGTGTGTGAAGTTGGAAAGTCATAAGCGAGTAAATGGTGTCTTTGATGAGCATCCGATTAAGTGAGTGTGGCAGGATGGAGAGTTGCAGCAGCAGTAAACGGGACAAAATTGAGGATGGGGGAGGTCAAAGGAGGGAAGTGGTAGACAAGGTCAGATGGTAAATGAGAAGCACAGGTAAACAGGATTATTTAAAAGGGCTTCTTGAGAATTTAAACGCAGGACTTAAATGAGATCTCAAGTTGATGTCAGAACAAGTCTGTAACCAAAAAAATCAAAGTCATCCTTTATCAGTCCAGACAAAAAAAGTCTTTGGTTATCAACACGATTCGTGGCAGCACTGTTGTCAGACCTGCTCCATGTTATGTGGGATGATCAAAGGAGGATTTATGCCCCAGTTTAGTTTGACCTCATCGACTGTTTTACTGATGTTCACTTTGTGTTTTGATCTGGATTTTATGGTTTTTGTTAAGACTACCAACAGATCACAGTGAAGACTGGAGATGATGTTACTCTTCAGTGTCTGGATCCCAGAGGTGGAGACATCGAACTGTTAGAGTGGAGGAGACAGGACCTGAAAGAAGACATCTTTGTCTGCAGACATGGGAAGAATGACTGCAGCACTTCACATCCATCTTTTAAGAACCGAGTGGAGCTGAGAGATCCAGAGATGAAGGACAGAAACGTTTCAGTGATTCTGAAAAACATCACCATCAATGACACTGGAACATATGAGTGTCGTGTTAGAAACAGCAACACAGAACCACCACCTCAGCTCATCAGCACCATCAACCTGACAGTTGTCAATTCAGGTGAGAGAGTGTGTGTGTGTGTGTGTGTGAGAGTGTGTGTGTGGATCAGAGGTGAAGTTGCTTCCTGGTTGTTGATGTGAGAGTGAACCATCACAGATCAGATGTTTGTGTTTTCTAAATATGTTGCTGATGAGACTTTGTAGCAAACAGCTGCTATGAGTGATGGGATCAAAGTGCAGTAGATAATGTCTGACAGGAGTTTGAAGAGGAAATGGATTCATCACCTACCTCACACCTCACACATCATTCTCTTCTTACAGGACCTAAAGTTAGACGCAGTGAAGGTGGAGGAGACAAGGATCCTGGAAATAATGATGAAGATCACCGTGGACATTCTGGACTGGTAAAGGTTTTGTTAGTTAGTAACATGCTTCTTGTGGGTGTTATTTTTATCATCTTCATAAAACGTAAATGGTGTTTGAGGGAAGCGTCAGAAGTTCCTCCTCCTGATGAAGAAGCTGATCAAGAACCGAGATGAAACATCTCAGGTCTTTTCAACCCTGAATGTCCTGCTGCAGATATACAGAGATAAAAACTAAAACCCACAAAGAAACTGAAGAAGGCTCAAGTTATTGTTTGACTCTTTCCCAGTTCATTGGACAGTTTCTTTTTAAACAAAGTTCTGCTTCCATCCAATGTTTCTTACCAAGATGCAGCCTTCCCAGCCTTATCTGTATGTGTATGTGTTGGATTTACCAAACTCCTCTCACTGCACAATCATGCTAAATTGCTCCCTTTGGCCTGACAAGTGAGCTGAACATTACAGAGATTTTGTAATTTATGTAACCATTAAATGTGGCTCCCATGCACAGTGTGTTGTGAGAGATAATTTGCTCTGAACAGCCAAATACAGGAGCTTCCAGTCCTTTGGTGAAACAAAGCCAGTTGCTTTGTTGGAGCTGAAAATGCAAAAACAGCTCCTGAGGTTTCATCAGCCACAGATGTCGCCAAGACGTTGAGGGCATTCTGTCATTAAAGAAACACTTTCAGAGCCTAAAGTTCTGTGTTTTAAATCAGAAACAATGTAACACTGTAACAACAGCGTCTCCTCAAACTGAACAAACAAACCAGCAAGATCTGACAAGAAATGTCTTATTACAGGCCATTTACTTTGACTGCCTGCAGTAACTGAGCTGTTTAATGATTGTGGGACCTGTTAAAGGTTAGAAAAACTGTGATTATTTTTCAGCCTGATGTTTTTTTAACCTTTTTGAAAAACCAGGATTGTTATGAAATTTGAAACCAAAAGGTTTTGTTGTGTAAGTCTCACACTGACACTGTGGGATCAGAGTCTTTCGCATCATTTACTTCAGAACACAAACCTTCAAGTGCAAAACTCACAAACGAGATCACATTGGTAGTTGAACGTCATTTTTAGAACACAGAGACGATTGCGTATTGAATCCGACACCGCTGTAGGACATGAGCCAAAAGAGACTCTGAATGAAACCAAATGTAAAACTCCAAGCACAAAGGTTAAGCTATCACATTAAATACACATAAAGGTTGACGCGGACCTACGCAGAGAAGGCTGTTATGGGTAACTTTAGGTCGCAGAGGCCTCAACGTGCACACCTCCCCAATGTCAACAACACGTTGTGCGGAGATGTGCGTCAACCGAGCTGACTGGATGATGCCGGAACGTGGGTTCGAAACAAGAGAAGGAAAAAGTAGAACAGGAAATGCAACCGTTCATAGCTGTCCAGATGTTCACACAGATTTTATACAGTATTTTTACATGTTGTTTATTATATCCTATTTTTGTAATGCTGCTTTATTGAGTCTTTAGTGTGCTTGTTTAGTTTTTGTTTTGAGATGTGTATTTCATAACATTACATTGAGACTGTTGTGATTTGTAGAACGCGAACATTTAATTGCTGTTTCCAGATAGTTTTTTTTCATTTCCAGCTAATTGAGGTTTGTCAAAGTGACGCTGCCCTCTTGTGGACGGGTACGTCTGCCATTCAAGTATAAAAGAAACAGGTGCAAACATGTCCGAGTGTAGGTCCACGTTGACATTTACGTGTATCCACGGAGAGCAGAGAAACTGTGGTGTAGTGGTTTCACTCAACCACATTTTTCATTGTTGTTATTTTGTTATTAAGAATCAATCATTGTAATTCAACCAAAAGTTGCCTTAGTAAAGCTTTGCTGAATGCGTTCAAGACTTGTTTTCTTGTTTTAAACCCCATTTGACCCATCTGAGTTGAGCCATTTCATTATAGGCTGCAGCTGTCAACTGTTGGGATTCACCTGTGTTGCGTTTTTATTGCTTTCACATTTGGTTTATTTTTCCAGCCACCATGACTGTTAGAAGTCATGGTAGAATACTTGTAATTGTATTCTTTCAATCCTCTGTACAAGCAAAGTGTACTTCATTCATGTTGGACTTGAGGTGTAAATGTAATATACTGCAAGTACACAAGTGGTCATGACCCGAGTTGTGCAACAGAATCAAAAAGCAAGAATCCACACGCTTTATCACACTGATATTTATGCAGACCGTCGGTTAGTTTACAATACAAAGTGTGTGCAGCTGAAACTAAAGACAAGACAAAAATAACTGAGTGCTCTGCACTGAGTGAAAGAAGTAGGAGAAAACTAAAGGAGGAACTGAGCCTGACAACATCTCAGATTACAGTAGCAAATTAACATGTAGGCAGAGGGAGGTAAATAATGTTCATTATTAGGTTATAATTTTTGGTTCTAGGTGATTTTGGGATAATCATATATTTTGTTTCCGTGATTTCCATTTTCTGTAAATGTTATCCAAAGCTGTGTTACTGTTAAATATATTCAATACTACAGTTCTAACTGTTTTCACTGGGCTGAATCCCATAGTATATTTGTGGACTTAGATCTGTGGAGACACTTTGTCCTATGTTTGATGTTACTGAGATCTCAGTGACAGAGATTATTCTTTGCATGACAGACCTGACGTGGAGTAGTTTGTGTGTGAAACTCTTTAAGCCTTAAAGAATGTTGAATCTCTAAGTTGGTTGACATCCCAGTCACAGTAAACTTCGCAATTTGTGACTTTTGACACAGGCTTTCACCTTTTCATTTTTACCCTGCAGATGCATTCAGACTTAGACCGACTATACATTTTCTGTTGTCAATTGGTTTCACTGTTAAGGTGACATAGTCTATTCCATATGCACCGGCGGACACACTGCCAGAAGAGTAGTTTGGATTCTGTGAGAATCATCTGCTACTTAGAAAAGTAAAGATAAAGACAGCCGGCCTGAAATGAGCTGCAGAAGAAAGGTTTTCTTAACATGGATGTGGCTGTAGGACAGTCCACATAGACTGCATCTCTCACAGCTCTCCAGGTCTCAACACCTGACAATCAGCCACGCGAGGTAGATGTGGTGGTCTACAGGCTGGACATGTGCACACTACCCTACCTAGTGCGCATCAATAACTTTCAGGTTGACCTTAAAAGCCTGTAGCTAAATATCTGACCTCTTCATTACATATTACCCTCTGCGTAACTGCAGATCCCCGACATAGGCTTTTTATCTTTTCCTGAGGTCCACTTTTTAGTTAGAGCCTAACACTCTAGTTTTTTACCCATTGTGAGGAGCAGATGTAATGAACCATTGCTAGTTTTATCGGTAGTTGAGAGTCCTAAAGCCCATGAAGTTAAACACTGATGGGAGCCTGAAGAATATGCCCGTTCGCATCAGCATCTGGAGCCAGTGTGAGTTCATGTTTCATCTTCTACTGTGAAATCTAACTTTGTCACAGATAAACCTTCACTTACGGTAGTTGACTCCATGTTCAAAAACTGCTGTTCACAGCCGAGAAACCACAGTGGCGACAAGCAGAGGGGCGATTGGGGAAGACTCAGTAGGTTACAGCAATTGTTTCACTGTGTTTTCAGTCAGTGGTGATCAGGTTGTGATGTCATAAGAAGAAAACACAAGCCAAACTGGTGTTACAGAATATGACTCAAACATTTGGGCTTCATTTAGGGAGAACACAAGTGATGCTCTGCGGTGACATTATTATAGTCCAATCCCTGCTCAGCCTGCGAGGGCGGTGATGCCACCATGGAGACAGACATGTGATCCTTGTATAAATACCGTGCTCTCTGCTTCGATGTTGTCCAAAGCCCTTTACAATTATAACTAGAAAAGACAATTTCCAAGGAAATTACGTGGGAGAGCTGTTAAGTCGCCCAGTAGAGGCCGACCGCTCAGAAGCTGCTGAGAGCAGAGGCGTTTGCATGTTCAAAGCCGCAAACGCTGAAGAGAGATAAATACAAACAAAAAGAGAAAGAAAGAAGATAAAAGTAAAAAATCCAAAATCCCAAGAAAAGTTGAATTCAGAAAAGAAAAAAAAATGTAGAAAGTAACAATGCAGGAAGTAAATAAGTAAAAAGTTGATGTTTAAAGTGAAAAGAAACAGAAAAAGAAGCAAAGTAAAAAGCTGCTATTAAAAGTGTAAAGAAAAAAGGAAGAAGTGAAAAAGTAACAAGTTGAAATAACAAAAGTTAAAAAAAGTAGTAAGAAACAAAGGAAAAGGTAAATATTCAAAGTTAAAGGAAACAAAGAAAGAAGCAAAGTAAAAAAATTGCTATTAAAGTGTAAAGAAAAAAGCTAGAAGTAACTATTTAGCAATGAAAGAACCATTTTAATGCTGAAAAACTGTTAAAAAGTTGAAAAGAGCTTTCAATTTGACTGCTGCCTGTCTGCTGAGTCATGTGAGCCAAATGCAAAGGCAGGCTGGGAAAGTACTGAGACTATGCCTCGCAAAATGCTCAAAATATGAAAAAGTATTAGTCCTATCAAAAAAATTCAAAAACTGTGAGCTGCAAAAGGCTTCAATGAACACGCTGATGTATTTATTTGAAGATACCCCATAAAATGAAGGCATGGTGGCGATTTTAAAACAGCCCCCCGTTTGTGATTTGAGTAGAATTTCAGAACCTCTGTTATAATGGGCTCCAATGGGAGTTTTAGACAGCACTCTCTCTGCTTCTGGACACTTGGAGAAAGAACCGTCAGTCCTGTGACTATGAGAGTTACATTTGTTTGTTTATGTAAGATTAAAGTTGACGGAAAAGAAGGAAAAACGTTGCTAAAAGTGGAAACTGAAAAGTTAGCGTGCATGTGATGTCACCCACTCTAGCTGCTCCAACATTCCGCAATACGCACTAATGGAAAAGTTGAAAAAGCTCCAAAAGGTGCCTAAAACTAAAACTGTGATTATTCAAAAAGTATAAAAAATACAAAGGAGCTGATCCACCCAGAAAAAGTTGAAAGGGACTAGACCCGTATACAGTTTAAATGAAGTTTCTACCCCAAAGTATGACAATACAAGAAGCAGATGAAAAGAGACAAGTTGAAGGGAAGTTTTAAGTGGCTTCCATTCATTTTCAATGGGAAGAAAAGTTGATAAAAAGTGAAATATAATAAAAAGTATAAAATTTATTAATGAGAAAAGTAATACCCCACATGTCCTTAAAGAGACCTACTTTTAGGAAGTGGAATGGAGTTTCTACAACAAACCGTCTAGGAGGAGATAGTGACCGAAAAACGGCATAATAAAAATAATAATAATAAAGATAAAGGATCTCATAAGTTACACAGTTATGCATTTACACACACATCCACACGCCAATAACAGTGGCTGTAATGATAGGTGATTAACAAAGCTTTTAGATGTGTCCAGGAGGTAGTTCGGTTTTGGTTCTTTTGAATGAAAAGTTTCCTCTGACTGAAGAGTCTGGATCAGATTAGAAATGATGCTCTGTGCTGACATCATCATAGTCATCATCCAGTCCCTGCTCAGGTTGGTTGGGTGAAGTCATTACCATGGAGACAGGCAGGTTTCCTACAATAAGAGCAGGTTAGGAAAAAATGTAGACTATATTTATAAATAGATTTATTGATTGATTGATTGTTACCTGTGGGTCTGTGTCGATATAAAGACACCATGAGGACAGTGGAGATGAAGTATGGAAAGAACACGAACAGGTGGAGGAACAGTCTGAACCAGAGATGGAGGGAGGTTGCAGCAGGGGATGGTGTTGATATAATGGGTGTGGTAGATGGAGGTGGTGTTGTAGTTTTATCTGTAGAGAGAATCACCTGTTCAGGTCAACATGTGGATGAAATAAGTGTTGAAATCAAAGTGAAGCTCCTGACCTGTGACGTAGATCCAGCTGGGTGGAGACTCTCCATGACTGCTGATGTGACACTTGTAGAGGCCTTCATCAGACTTGGTAACATGGTGGATGGTCATGTGACCTGTAGGCTCAGTCCTGATGAGGGAGCCATCTTTATAGAAATCAGCTGGGAGCTTGGAGGGAGGCCTCTTTGTTTGACAGTGCAGAGAGACATCATGTCCCTCCATCACAGGGAGGACAGGACTCTGCAGGATCACTGCTCCACCTCAACACAGAGACAAACTACAGCATTTCATCCATTTCCACACAGCTTCATCAACACTAACTCCACAGTCTGATCTTACCAGTGACAGTGATTGTGATGCTGTTACTGGTTGATCCCTCTCTGGACTCACACCAGTAAACTCCACTGTCCCATGGGAAGATGTGGCTGATGTTACAATAAGAACCAGCGGAGTTTCCCCAGCCATCTCCACACTGAGACACTCTTTTTCTTGTGTTCCTCCTCAGTGTCCATCCAGGAGAGCTGTCGTCCTCACAGTTCAAAGAGACAAACTCTCCTCTAAACAGCTGAGAGAAGCTGGGACTCACAGTCAGACGAGCTGATAGGAATTTGTAGAAGTTATTGTTTTTTTTAACTAAATTACCAAATCGTTGATTCATTTATTTATTTTTTTGTTTACCCAGAATCGAATCTTGTTGATGGAAAAACAAATTTATGCCTCAAAACATTTATTTATTCATAATATTGAAGTACTGACGGCAGGTGTAGCTGGTTGGAGTAGAAAATGCTGTGTGTTTGTGTGTGTAGCTTTTTTATGACTTTGTTTTAAAAATATTTTTTTAAATTTAAAATTGCTGCAATTAATTACTGCCTATATGAGGGTTTCCGCATGATGACAAGGAAATAAAACTGAAAGTGATAAAAGGCTAATTTAAAATAAAAATAGGTTTTAGATAAAATTTGCCTCTTAGCTGAGCATTTAGTAAGAGAGAAAAAAGAGGGACACAGTATTAAAAAAAAAGAATGGATTTTCTAACTAAAATGTTTTCAGCCACTCGCAGTGGCTGCTAGATTGTCAGCTCCGGAAACATGTGACTCAGATGTAACGTTTCAAACTTATTTACTAGAGATTTTTTACCAAAGCACTGTGTATTTATAACAGCTGTGCACTTTGTTAACCCTTAGGTGTCCATGATCACATCAGCATCTTATAATGGTGTACAAAATCAAAGATCTTCAAAAACTATGGCAAACTCCTTAAGGGTTAAGCTCAGCTTATTCGACTGTAATCAGACTAGTCAATAGGACATAATAAAAGATTTATCAGCCTGTAGTTGTAGTTCAATTGGTTCATATAGAGACACCATCTACTTGTATTACCAACGCAGTGTGTGTAGTACCTTCATTTAACAGAAAAGTCTGCTCAGGCAGGTGGCTGTGGAGGGTCGCTAACAGTAAATGATTGTACTCAGTATTTGACAGTTCTCAGTTAAACCTGACCTTTGTGTTTCTCTGCCTAAACCTAACTATGTCGATTTAGTGCCCAGACCTGAGAAGAATGTAGGTCGGTGTTCATTTTGCACAGGACACTGCTAAAACGTCTCGTTTGGTTTTTACCTTCTGTGGCATCATAAGAGCCTTCTGAACTATCTGCTAGGAGGTTTTTTCCTGAATGGGTATAAAATCATTATCTTAAGTAAGTGATTAAGCTTCTAACCAAACCTTTACAGACTTTGGCAAAAAAAAAAAAAAAAAAGTCAAATTCCCTTTTCAAAACTGACCTTAATCAAAATAAAATGAAGCTGAAAACCAAATGACAAAACCGTTTCCTGACTGACATGTCTCAGTGAGTTTCAGGCATAAGACGTTTACTAACCTTGGTTTGTGTTGCAGCTCAGCAACGAGACCACAACTAAAGAAACAGGAAGTGAATGTTTGACTTACATCAGATAAAACAAGAGTTTAGCAGAGATAAAATCAAGACTGAATCCCTGCACCTTCCAGCTTAACGATGGGTTGTTGTACTTTTCCAGAACTGAATCTTTGGTTTAAAAACATATTGTTAATAACTATCTACTGCACAGATGTTTTAATCTGTTGCCACCTTTTTTTCTTGAGGTTTTATTGATAACATTATCTGAATGCAATGATTTTCTCTATTGGGTCTGATCTTAAAACAATGTAGGTTACACAGAACGCAGTACACAGTACGCAGTACACAGTACACAGTACACAGTACACAGGCTACTGCTTTTTTACGCACACTGATCAATAAAACGAATTGTAAAAATTTCTGCATTGCCCTCCATCTCACCTTTAGTCTAATAATCCAGCACAGCAAATATCTGAGAATGGAATTACTGAAATGTAGACAAAACGGACTGCACTTACACACGACGCTCAGAAGACACGTTCGTCCCATTGTATCGCTTTGTGACATAAGATCAAACATAGGCAGAGCAAAAACCACCATTTCCTCTGTTTTGTTTGCCGTAGCAGTCACTTCATTTCCTTGCAGCTGAAAGATGTTCTCTTAGTTTAGAGTCTCTTGCTTGTTTCTTCTTCTTCCAAGCGTTTTTATTTTGCATTCGAAAAGTTAACCCTCACGGCTGTTCTGTGTTCTGCACATCATTTCAATCTTAAGCCTCACATCTGGAGTAACCTCCAAGAGAGGAGGTCTACAAATGGAAGATATTTGATATATTTATATAATTAAACTGTATAATAAATTCCCAGACATTACTTTGGATGGCTACCGCCGCTTTCTGCTCCAAAGCAATAAAAAAACTGAACTACAGCCAGAATAAATGTGACTGTTCATGTGTTGTTCATCTGCTGACGTTGCACTGGGCACTTAACAGTGTTCAGTTTCTGGCTGAACGTGCCCATGTGGTCAGACCTTGTGCATAGGGTGGGACGAGCTTTCCAGAAGTGAGAGGAGTTTAGAGAAACATCTGCTCTTAACTACAAAAAAAGAGTCTATCTTGATCCCCTGAGAACAGACACATAAGAAAACAATGGACTGTTTCATCTAGTTGATGAATGTGCTCTCAGAGTGATAAGTGATAAGGGACAAGTCTGGATAAGTGCGTGTGTCTAAATCTGACCCTCACAGATAAGTTGTTCCCATTTCAAAGTTACTTTAAAATGATCTACAAACCAATGGATTCCTACGACAATGCTGCATGCATTTCAGCTTTGCATGAGGGGAAACTGTGACAAACCTCAGGTGACTTACTCATGCACCACCTACACATACTGAGCTTATTTTTTTTTCATGCTGTAACAAAAAACAGATGCAACGGAACCTGACTGTGTGTGTGTGACCATTACATTTGAAGTTAAATGTGATTAGTTTGACAGTGTCATAGAGGCAACCCTGGCCCCCACTAGGACGAGGATTCAACACAGCTAAGTGACATAAATCAGATTAGGCAGTAGAGACATGTTGGGACATTTCACATTTCACTTTAACCGACTTTTTACCGAAAGTCACTGATAAAATCCCAGTCACACATGACTTCAGAGTTTTTAAAGAGAGTAAATGGTGCTAAAGATATTGCAGCTGTTGCAAACTGTTCAGCACAACAGTTTTTTCCTGGTGTCTGTGTCATCACTCAACCTTCCTCTAAGTTATCAGGCTTCATCCTAGAGAACTTCTCCCACACTGCTGCCTGCAAAATACAATTAAAAGATAATCAAGCTGATGCAGCTGCTAAATTCGACATATGTATTTCTTAATGAAATATTTCACAGGGAAGTGTTTTACATCCTCTAATGTTTCTGACCTAGTAGCAGAAGAAGAACAGATTGGATCAGATCAGAAGTGATGCTCTGTGGTGACATCATCGTAGTCATCATCCAATCCCTGCTCAGTGTGGGTGGGCAAAGTCAGCACCTTCGAAACCAGAGGATGAGTTCCTACATTTGGAGCAGGTTAGAAAGGATCAGGAGAAAACTTCTATGCTGTTACAGACTGATGATTGATTGTTGATTGATGTTTGTTTGCTACCTGTGGATCTTTGACGATATAAAGACACCATGAAAAAAGTGGAGATGAAGTATAGACAGAACACCACCAGGTGGAGGAGCAGTCCGACCACAAGTTGGAGGGAGACGGAGGCAGGGGGTGGTGTTGGTTTATCTGTAGAGAGAATCACCTGTTCAGGTGAACATGTGGATGAAATAAGTGTTGAAATCAAAGTGAAGCTCCTGACCTGTGACGTAGATCCAGCTGGGTGGAGAATCTCCATGACTGCTGATGTGACACTTGTAGAGGCCTTCATCAGACTTGGTAACATGGTGGATGGTCATGTGACCTGTAGGCTCAGTCCCAATAAAGACACCATCTTTAAAGAACTTAGCAGGAAAGTTGGAGGGAGGCCTCTTTGTTTGACAGTGCAGAGAGACATCATGTCCCTCCATCACAGGGAGGACAGGACTCTGCAGGATCACTGCTCCACCTCAACACAGAGACAAACTACAGCATTTCATCCATTTCCACACAGCTTCATCAACATTAACTCCACAGTCTGATCTTACCAGTGACAGTGATGGTGATGCTGTTACTGGTTGATCCCTCTCTGGACTCACACCAGTAAACTCCACTGTCCAATGGGTTGATGTGGCTGATGTTACAATAAGAACCAGCAGGTTCTCCCCACTCATTTTCACATGGAGTCCTCTGTCTTTTGGTTGTGTTCCTCCTCACTGTCCATCCAGAAGAGCTGTCGTCCTCCTCACAGCTCAGAGACACAGAATCACCTTCAAAAAACTGAGAGCTGCTGTGGCTGACAGTCAGATGAGCTGTGATTATATTTTTAGGTTAATGACCAAATAAATGAAGCCCCTTTGGGCTGCAAATAGCAAATTGATTCAGATGAGACTCACTATTAGGTTACTGGAAAAAAACTACAAAAAACACCATGTTGCTCCTACTTGAAAACACTAAAACAAACACTTAACTAAAATTTTGTAAAGCACTGTCTGTTACACTTTCAATTTCACAACTTTCCGTTTCTTTCTCACAGTCCTCGTCTTATAAAGCCTCACAATATACTCAAAGACGTCCCTGCCCTGCTGAAGAATTAGAAATCACTTTTAGTATGTCTGCTGGACACTACGTTTGTGCTGCATCTCACAGTTAATCATTAAACTCTACTGGTGCAACTTTACGCACACACAAAACTGTGTTAGGGTTAAGAAGAGCAACTTCAGGATAAGGTTAAGTTAAGTTAAGAGACGACATGGGTGAGCATTAAGCACAAACACTTCAGGCTGAAGTTAAGTTAGAAGAGAAAGTACAAAAAAACTAAACACATACTTCACTATTGTAGTAACTACACCTTGCGTCTTGTTGCACCACCCACCACGCTGTCCACCTTTCTATTCTTTCTTTATATACTTTGTCATTGTTTTAGGTGTCAAACGTTTGTGGTTAACAGTCATCAGTGTTAAAAGCTCACTGCATCGAGCACGCAGTGCAAAAGGACTGGACGAGGCGGTGGTTCGGCTTTTCTCTCTGTCAACCCAAACACCAAATAAGATTAAATAAGACTGTGATACATATTTACTAACCTTGGTTTGTGGTGCAGCTCAGCAGTGAGGTCACAACTAAAAAGAAATGAAATTGCATCATTTGTGTTAGGTTTAAAGAGTGTTAAATACAACTATCCACAGCTTGCGGCAGCACATAAGAACTAACAAATACCTCTAAAACTACAATGTTACAATGGCTGTAGTCAGTGGTTCAACTCCCAGTTTTTCTGACTTTCTGTTTGTCTGGTCATCTTGTCTCTTACGCCTCACTTTTATCAGACCTACTGCTTTTTTGATAAATGCAAAGCCAAGCTGTTCCTTTTAAATTGGGACAACTGCAAGTCTTGTGACCAGACATAGAAAACGTTTAGAGTCTGAAACTACAGCTACATCCAAATTTAATGGGAAAACCCTTTAAAGAGGTTTTACTGCATGTTGATATTTCTCTTCCACCTTTAGTCCTAAAGCTTGTATTAGAGTGAAGTCACTACATTTTCCAAAATAATGATGTCTTCCTGTTTGATTATTTCATTTGCAGTGACAGTAGTTAAATTGTCCACCCAAGCGCAGCACACATACTGTAACAATACAATACAATTACTGATATTTAGACAAAGTAGATTGTACTTACAGATCAGACACAAAATACATGTTTGTCCCATTGTACCACTTGGTAATATGAGAATTAACACTTAAAATTCTTCATTTAGATGTGTGAAAAACAACATTTCCTCTGTTGAATTTGGTGTTGCAGTTGAGTTATTTCCTTCCTTGCAGAGAGGAAATCACATTATTGTCCTTTTAGATGTTCTTTGTCATTTAATTCTGTTGCCATTTTATGTTTGAAGTCATTTGGTGTCTAATTTTGGATAGTTTTAAGCTGTTCATCATTTTTAAGTCTGAATGTCTTCATGGTTGTTGTGCTTTTCTTTGTGTCAGGAAAACTCTTTAGTAACTTTATTGGTTTAGTGCCATGGACACTGTGGCCTCTGGACTCGCACCTGGTAGGTTAATTCAGTTATATATTTATGGTCCTAGTCTGTGCTTGGCTTTTTGGGGATATTGAGAGTAAAATAGATATGCAGGATATGAACGTACAAGCACTCTGCACAGTAACCCTGCATTTGTTGTGCTGTGCGTCCCCCCTTCTTTGCATTCTTTCTTTGTCAGTCTTTCCAAATCACAAATGTGGTAGATGGTTGTAAAGTTTCTGTGCAAAACCCCACTTTTTGCTCACATGTCAGTCTAATGTATGAACTAATGCAGACGATAACGTTAATCCCTGGTCCTAATCTGTGTTTCAAGCCCATATTGTGGGTGGCTGTTGCTATTGTTATAACGTACATTGTACTGATAGGCCCAGCTGTGTCAAATCTGGTGTTGACATGTTGTGCAACTATATAAACTACGTTTTCAGCAGCCCACCTCTCTGCCACACTGGGGGAGAACTGGTTTCACCAAGATAATTCTGTAATAATTGTAATCCTATTCTGAAAATCTCTATTAGGTCCTGATGTACAGCTGCTGCACATCTGTCCGTGTCCTTGTATGAGGCACAAAACGCACACACAGCAATCACTGTTCAAAACAGTTGGTTGAATGGAAAGTCAGCTGAAACAAATGTATGTAGTGAAAAGTAACACAGCCTCCAGAACACCCTCCACCCTGCTTTACCTATACAGGCTACTACTACTTCTACAGAGCATGTGATACAGTCTTACCTACAACCGCAATAAATAGCAATATGCCAAGTGCTGCGGTGACTTTAGCTATAAGTTTAAAATTGTTACTTAGTATTTACTTATTATGTATCAAAACTGAAACATGGCTACTAAAGGGAATCAGTTAGAAATTCTTTTTTTTACGTCATATAAGCTATATAAAATTCCATTTCTTGCTTTTAGTGAGCCAGGTCAAAGTGCAACTCAATTAATTTCTTCACAGTGCATTATTTATTTTTGGATCATTACATTGTTTGGATTTGGAGCTGGGTAAATTTGCAGGAGTCGTTTGGGAAGTTCCTGAGCTTTGTTAAATTTGGTTTGAATGACACTGTCATATTCAGACGACAAATGCCCTCGGCAGATCTCCAGTCATGATGCAATAGGAAGAAAAACCAACCCACCCACATCCACAGAGCAAATCAGCAGTGTGAGATCACCCTCAGGATATGTACTCATATCCTGTTTTCATCTAACTTCCTGTTCCTATTCCCCTGATAAACTGATATCTGATTACTTTCCTACAGTGTTTTCCATGTCACTCCCCTTCATCTCCTGCCAACAAACTCATTACAGCTGCACTGGATTCATTTTCCCTTGCACAAGTGCCGGTGGCACGACTTGTACACTGGCTCCACCTGTTTCTGCTGCCACACACTGTTGGTATTTATCTACACAGCGTCTCAGGTGTTTGATCTTCTCCCCAGGTAAAGAAAGATGCACGTTTGAGACAAGATATCCAAATTATGATTCAGTTGTCCATTGTTTAAATGTCTGGGTTCTCGATGACGAATAAAATAAACCACTGGACAAAACAAATGTTTCCACCTACCTATGAAGTGCAAAGCAAACATCTAAGTGAAACAAAGTAATTAGGTCCTTAAAATATCATTAACTCAGCCCAGCAACACCAGCAAATTTTCATTTTACACAAAACATGTTTTATCGCTTTCAAAACACATCCACGATCTTTCTCTAACCCTAACATCAGTGATGTTCTTGCTTTTCCTTTAATAAAAGGTTTCATTTATTCAGCAAATACATGGCACCGGAACATAATATAAAGGCCAGTTCACAATCTCCTTATTGTGGATTTTATTTATTGTCAGAAGAGAACCTGCTGCTTCTCCTGGTACTCTTCTAGTTACTCCTTTGTACTCCTACAATGCAATAGCTTTTGTTTTATCTGAAATTAAAACTTTTAAATGATATCAGAGTAAAAGAGCAATTTAGTCTGTGTAGTTAAGATTGTTTGGTGATGCAAACAATTGTAATAGAATTTTTTCCTCTTGGAAGAATTGTAGACAGAAATCAGCGTGATGAACCATCTCAGTTTAATACATGCTGGCATGGAGAAGAACACATGGATGTTGGTGTCTTCTGACTTGTATCTCTCAAACCCCTTCTATTTATACTCAAACCCAAGAAAGGAACCACCCTCACAAAACATGACTAAAGAAACCAGGTGCATGCAGTTGACAGTCATCACTCTTGTCCCTATCTAGGTTATCTGAAGATGTCAGTTGAGAAGCAATAAAACCCTTTTCATTGCACCTTCTTGTAGATCTTGTGACCCCAGGACTCACTATCTACTACATTGCTTTGGGCCTTGTAACAACAAAGTGCCTGCTGTGATCTCAAACATTCCTCCAAACACGACCCAGCCTGTGATCTCTTATCCTCTTTGTGACCTCTTCAATAGCCCATCTTGGTTGATTGTTTGCTAATTATCTAACCATATGACTAAATTTACTCTATTCTCTCACACAATCAGAAATGGGACTTAAACAGTTGTCAAACAGTTGTCTTTCAAGAAGGCTGCATCTTGGCAGAAGATACTGGATAGAGACAGAACCTTGTTCTAAAAAGTAAATGTCCTATGAACCAAATGATGAGCTTTGAAAGGAATCTCTGCTCAGAAAGAGTCAAACAAGTTGAGCCTGGATCACAGCACAAAATGATATTCTGCAGTTTCTTTCTGGTTTCTGGCAGTTTTATCTTTTATCTCGGTTTACCAGCAGCAGGACACGTGGATTCAGGACCAAAGAAACCTGAGATGTTTCAGGTCGGTTCTTCATCATCTTTGTCAGGAGGAAGAACATCTGAGATTTTCCTCACACGGCAGTTACATTTCCTATGGATCACACAAACAATACCAACTAACACACACTAACAATGAACACACTGACGACCAGTTTAAGATGTCTGTCCTTGTATTCTCCGTCCTCGGTGTCCAGCCCCATCTAGCTGGACACTGCTCAAGTATTCAAGCCAGTATTGTTGGTCTGAACAAAAACCATAAAATCACACAGCTCTAAAGACATGGATCAGTCCATCCCAGTTGTGTCTTTAGAACTGTGGGAATTTGACCTCATGATGTTTACTTTGTGTTTATGAATGATGAACCTTCTCATGTTCACTTGCACTTTTGTCTAACATTAATGGTTCAAGGAAACCTGCACCATTTAGACGGTTTGACTGTTTGAACTTTGGCTTTTTCTTTAGCTAGTTGTTTATTAGAAATTGCATCATCAGATCCATGAATAGAGAACCTAACCCATATGAGGAATGTGTTGCTAGAGGTTCTTCAGGAGATGTTCAATAGTAAAGTAAATACAAACAATGTAACAATGACAACTACAGACAAAAAATAACATTTCCTCAGGCAAAAAAAAAAAAAAAAAAAAGAAGTGCAGGTGCAGTATGTGTGCGAGGATGTAGTTGTTGAGTATTATAGAAAATGATTTTGCCCAGTGGGTCTTCAGAATGTCAGATCCTCTTACCTTGCCCTCCTAAAAGAACGAGCTCTTTTCCTGAGCACCTGGGGAGCAAGCACTCTGTGTGGTGCATCGGCCACAATTCGATCTGGGAGAACTCTGCATCAAGCTACCAGGTTACATTAGGAAGGTTATTAGGTTATTAAGGTTAAATATAAACAACATTATGATGTGAACATATCATATCATATCATAATCATGTGCCTGATTGGTGTGTATTTACTGGTTTGCTTTTTAATTCATAATAAAGCTTTGTGTTTCATAAGCTCATCATATTGCCCACGTTTGTCTCAACTGGTAAAGTAACTATTACTGTCAGATAAATGTAGTGGAATGAAATAGAAATAACATTAAAAGAAAATAAATGCAATATTTTAAAGTAAGGTACAAATACCTTAAATTTGTATGTAAATAATGTGCTAATGGCAAATAAGCAAATATATTAGCAACAAGTGACAAACGACAACCCACTAAACTGTCTTGGGGATAACAACCACAGTTCTGTCAGTATAATGAGCCACAAACATGTGAAAACAGCCACATCCGTTTCAGACGCCGATGAAGCCACGAGAGCAGCTGTTGCTGTCTGAGTAGAGTGATTTCACTAGTACAGTTGGGAATAAATGCAGCGGTGGGACCTTATCAGAGCTGATGAAGAGCAGTTAATTAGCCAAACATCTGTAACTTGACCTCGTGAATGTTGCTGTGGGAGGTTATGAGAACTCAACATGAGATTCCACACAATTCCAGTCGCTCACTTTTCTGGGCCTGCTGCTGATTTCTCAGTGAACAGTAGCATCTGTGAGGTGAAGTCTAACGTTGTTCTTCTGATTTGAAGCCAATTTTAAACGATTTGAGTTGCAAAGGATATTTGTTAGTGGTTTCCCCTCACGTGTATCTATGAAATGCTGATCTCCCCTGGACCAAACACATTTCATCATCAGTGTAATACATTTGTAACCAGTACCAATACATATGACCCGAATTATCTTTGTGGCCCACTGGCCAACGTGACTAGCTTGTTCTGATTCCCGGGGCGTTAGGAAGAGCTGCTTTGTACAGTCCCTTTGCGTTACACGCTGATGCTTAGGGTCCCCATTTGCATCAGTACTTGATGGAGCTTCCACTGTAGGTAATCAGAAACCTTAGCGCTTCAATATTTGATGCCTAATGATGTAAAACAGGACGAGAATAAGGCACATAGGGAAGTGAACGGGCTGCTGGATGGAACAACAAGACACTGGACTTTTTCACGGGAGCCCGGGCTTTGACTCTACAGAACACAGAGTCAAAGGAAGAATGTAAATTTTACTCTCTCTGAAAAAAGTGAGATTTTTAAAAAGCGGCTGCTCTACTGATAATTACTGAGTCACTTTAAAGTTGGTCAGTGTTTATGCAATGGTTTTGTCTCATTTTGAATTGTTTAGTTTACTCCATGGGAATTTGAAACCGAGGGGGTTTTACTTACAAGGAGGCAAGATAGCAGATGTTGAGGGTAAGAGTGAAGAGGCCACAAGGAAATCAGCTACTGCCAACTACCTACAAAGGTTAAGGCAAGTCCTGAGAAGTCCAGGCGATTAACACCTACGTCCTCCTGGTCATCAGGTATTTAGGCCATACATCTCCCTTTGTAGCATAAATTACAACTCATTTCTACTGAAGTGGATTAGAATTTTATATATTCTACTGTATGGTGGGTTATTATTTATTCTGTTTCAGCTGCTTTTTAATCCAGGAAGTTCAAATGTTTAGTAGCTCAACTACAGTTTATAATGAAACATGTTTATATGCAGATGCATTAATGATAATGTAAAATAAGGAAACAAGTCTTTAAAAGATACAGAAACTTTTAATAAAATACCTTTTCTCACTGTTTAAATGTTGTCTAAAATATGAATCAATACATATCTAACAAAAACAAAATCTGACAAAGCTTCACAAGACTGTTAGTGCTTGATAAACACAGTTACAAACCTCAGCACGTGTTAAACATGCTTCATGTCTGAACTGACTGATTTACATTAACACAGTGAGAACAACATGAGGTCAAATACAGACACATTAAATGAGATAATGTGACAGATTCCAGCTCTGACAAAAGCTTCAGTGAAGCTCCATTAACACACTGCTGTATTTGATCATATTACAGTAGAAATCGCATTAGAAATCGCAGTAGAAAAGTCGCATCCACCCACAAACATTCAACTGCTGATGGATGGATGTGGGGGAAGCCAAATCTCACATTACAAAAATGAAAAAAGAAAACAGAAGATCTTGTCTTGCATGAAAGATGGTGTGTCCTCAAGGTAAACAGTGAATTATAACAAAACAAACAAAGTGTTGAACTTTGGTCTGTATCTCTGCTGAGAAACAGTAAAAACAAAAAAAGTCAGCATCTTTTTTTAACATAGTTCAACAGCAGCAGGACACAATGAATCAGCAATAAATTGACATCTCAGGTTTGGTGTTAAACAGCTGCTTTGATGTCTGGGTTTTTCTTTACATGACCATAACATTTCCTGTAGATCATACAAATCATACCAATAAAAAGAAGCACGTTACAAACTAACAGAGCTACTACCAGTCGAAAACGTCCACCATCATCTCCTCCCTCCCCAGTGTGTCCACCTTCACCACCTGTGAGAAGAGAATGAGGTGTGAGGTGTCAGGTAGGTGATGAATCCATTTCCTCTTCAAACTCCTGTCAGACATTATCTACTGCACTTTGATCCCATCACTCATAGCAGCTGTTTGCTACAAAGTCTCATCAGCAACATCTTTAGAAAACACCAACATCTGATCTGTGATGGTTCACTCTCACATCAACAACCAGGAAGCAGCTTCACCTCTGATCCACACACACACACACACACACACACACACACTGCACACACACACACTCACCTGAGTCTGTGACTATCATGGTGATGGTGGTGATTAATTGAGGTGGTGTGATTTTGTTGCTGTTTTTAACACGACACTCATATGTTCCAGTATCATTGATGCTGCTGTTCCTCAGAATCACAGAAACATCTCCGTCCTTCATCTCTGGATCTCTCAGCTCCACTCGGTTCTGAAAAGATGGATGCTGGGGGTCTTCAAACATCTTCCCGTGTTTCCACACAAAGACGTTTTCGTTCGGGTCCTGTCTCGTCCACTCCAACAGTTCGATGTCTCCACCTCTGTGATCCAGACACTGAAGAGTAACATCATCTCCAGGCTTCACTGTGATCTGTTGTTGGTCTGAACAAAAACCATAAAATCCAGATCAAAACACAAAGTAAACATCAGTAAAACAGTTGATGAAGCTTCAGAACTCTATAGCTTCACATACAGATGAACCTGATAAGAGGCAGTGGCTCATTAACAGTGACTCTGTGTAGCACAGCTACTGTTGGTGATGTCTTGCAGCAAAATGCTCCAGTCATGAGACAGAGGCAGAGCTGGCAACACAGCTATCCAAGCATTTGTGATAGTGAAAGGATAAATGTGATATTCAACAAGGTGACCTGGGGCTGTGTGATGTTATACAGTGTGTACTCATATACACACTTTAGCAGTACTGGCAGCTGTTTTCTACACGATGTGGGTGCAGCAGTGTAGCAACAAACACATAGAAAAGAAAGTGACAGAACAGGAGGAGGTGCATGACACAATAAACAGGAGATTTTATCTGGCAGCAGCAGATAACGAAAACCTCAAAAGTAGGGCTCTGTGACATCACCAATTGAGAATTTGCACCCAGATTCTAAGTATATCAATTAAATTATATTAAGAAAAATCGCCTTTCCAATTAAATATAGGTCTATCGTGATATATATGTTGTTGTCAGGACATCAAAGGAAGTTTATCTGCTTATGTCATTTGAGACATTTCCCACATATCATAATCAAATAAACACATTCTCAATATGTGAACACCATTTGTTTTTTAACCTTTAAAATGATTCAAGGACAAAGCAACAAATCTGCACGTTTAACAAGCTGGAATCATAAGATATTTTAAGCATTTTTACATGAACCTTGTGTTGTTTCTCATCAGACAACTCATTGTTTCAACTTTTGAGCATCTTGATAAATAACAAAGTGTCATATTGCATCAGTTCTTCATATGTTCTCTGTGCAGTTTCAAAACTTGTCAAGTAAACTAAAACTGTTGTGCTGTAAAAGAACAACAAATAAAAACTGTAATGAAGAGAAAATACCTTCGATGTCTATTCACAGTAAGTGCAGTATTTAATCAATGAGGAATGAGTAACAATCCACCAACAATGATCCGTCCTAGTGATAACAAGCACAGTTTTTACCTTTTGCCAGAACAAAGATCCACAAACATGTGAAAAAGGCCACAGATGTTCCGGGTGTTGATGAAGCCATGAGAGCAGTGTCTGCTGTCGGAGCTGAAACTGAAAACAGAAACTGTTCTTCTTGATGGAAATATGAAGCTTTGCACCACTAGCTGGTGCATCAATTTTTATTGTTAAGAGAAAAGAATGACTGAGAAGGAATGGGCGGGATTGGATTTTCCAAGATTCCTAAGTACTTGGAACGTTGCATCCATATTGATTTTGTTTTGTTATCAAAGCATGTTGGAAACTACCTTTTCTTTCCCCTGAGTGTTGGAGGACCTACTAATCACAGCAGCTACACACCAAGCTACAAGTCAGACCTCATAGTGGGTTCATGCCAGATTCTATTTGTAGCTCAGTTGGTAAGGCAGTGGTCGGCCCGCGGTTCCAGCTATATATGGCAAGACACTGAACCCTCAACAGCACTTTCCCATTGTCAGCAGTCAAGCCTGGTAGAAATTGTGGAGGGCTGCATCAGGAAGGGCATCTGCCGAATTAAACTGTGTTAAATCAAATCTTAAAGTAAACGTTTAGTCCCCATCAGAGGGAACACATTTGCAAAAAAAAAAAAGAGAGAAAGAGCAGTGAGGGAAAACCCAGCTTCCAACAGCAGGACTCAGGATCAGGGCAAGAAATGTTCCCAATAATATACGTGTGTGGTCCTCACAATACACAGATTTAGTACCAGCAATAAAAATGATGACTCCTTTGGGAGAGGATTCCTATGTTGTCTGTTTCTTCCTGTATGACAAAGAAGGTTGTTGGGGAGATTGTAAAGGCCTCTAAGTCACGGACTGTTGCATACAGTTCACATGAAGTTCAGATTAAGGTTTTATAGATCAGTACGTGTAAAACTGGATCAGAAGAGAGTTAAGCCATTTTATCTTATCAGTACAACTTTATAATCAACTAACAACAGTGTGAGAGGAGAAACTAAGGAGTGTGTGTGTGTCAGACAGATTTGATTTCCTGTCGTTGGCTTTTGGATGAAGTGGCTGTAATAGGGACAGAGTGGAAAAGTCCCACAAATGTGGGAAAGCCCTCATACTGATACATGTTTTTCTGCAAAAACATGCTAAACTGCTCATTTTTAAATCATGTTTAAGTAATCACTGAAGAAAAGCCTCCAACTAAACACTGTAATATGTCAAAACGTGTGATAACAAGGTCTTGTAACAATCAGCTGCACACAGCGGGATGTTGTCAAGTACAAACAAAGAAGCTCTTCTTCTTCTAAATGAGGTCACTGTCATGGGTTGACTGAAAATGTGTGGAATGTGTTTGCATTGAAATCCTCATGGAGAGACCATATACTGGCCTCTAATTAAGACCTCTTTAATGACCTTTAAATTATTTCTTTGTTTCACTCATACATTTGGATGCATTTTGTGAGGAGTTAGATTACTGTGTTCTGTCTTGTTAATATGTTTACATTGATCTGAGTCAATAGGGAATTGCAAACAGTACAGGATGATTCATAGTCATAATAGTGTTGCTGTACGAGCATGTGATAACCCAAACAAACGTAGTGCTCTCCGGGACTTTCTCTGGATTCCTGTGGCGTGACAAATTCAATGAAAACAATCACGCACTGCTTGTTCAGAGCTACACACTGACCTTGCGTTCATCTCACTAATGCCCAGCTTTTAGACAAAGTGGGCATTCAAATGCAAGACTTGGATGGATCCATTACCATAAATAGAATACAGACCTAAAAATAACGGTTGTCCTGTGGTCCCCTTTTCACAGACAGTAGCCCAGAATGATCAAATCTAATGAATGAGGTGAGGTAAGCAAGAGTTGAGTTGGCAACTCTAGGAAAGTGACAGAGCTTTGAACCTGATGCAGGCAGCTACAGGAAGCCAGTGCAAAGATCTAAAGAGTGGTGTGACGTATGTGCTTTTTGCTGATTGAAAATGAGAATTGCCGCCTCATTTTGGATCACCTGGAGGGGTTTGATTGTGCTGCTGGTAGCCCCATTAAGATCAGCACCTGCACACTGAGGTGGGTTGGGTTGGCAGAGATGTAGCGTCTAATCTTTCTGAGGTTGTAGAGAACAAATCTCCATGCTCTAGAGGCTGAGGAGATGTGGTCCGTAAAGCTCAGTTGGTCGTCACTAAAGACTCCCCAGAGCTGTGGGTCATCAGCATAGCAATGATAAGAAAAGCCCTGTGGCACACTGGTACATGTCAGACACATGCCCCTGCCAGGAAACCTTAAATGTTTGTCCAGACAAGTAAGACTGAAGCCAGACCAGAGCTGTTCCAGAGAGAGCGGATAGAAGAAACTGATGGTTCTCCACAAACGATGCAGTCAGATTAGCGGTGACCCACAGCTTTTGCAGCCCACAGGGATTCAATGACTGTTTCTGTGGAGTGACCACTGACGAAAGCAGAGAGAATGCCGGGGTGGTGTGAGTGCGGCAGATAAGGAGAGAAAATGTTGGCGGATTGGTGAAAAAAAGTTGTAGAATAAAAACAATGTTTTCTTACACAAAAGCTGATGAATCAGAACAGTTTTCCTGTTTAAAAGTGAACTTTACATGCGTTAATTTTGTTCTAACCTGCTATAGGCAAGTGTTACTAATAAACTGTTCTTTCTAGCACAAATAGCCACTGTTCCTGATTTATTTGAATTTTATATGTAGATGTTAGAATTACTTTAAACACATTCACTGCACTAAATTAAACTGACTTTTAAACCCAACTCACAGCACCAGTGACGAATCATGAGGCACTTTAGAAGCAGTGGCATTTTTATGCACCAATTGAGTTTATTTTTTCCTGTAGTTTACTTCTTAGAAATAACTTAAATGAGCCATAATTCAGTGTAGTTAAAAAAATAAAAGCACACCTGCAATTGGGAAGGTGCCAACATTGAACAAACATTGTCGTTGTGTAACTGTGGAAGATGACGTCACATTTAAAGACCGCGGAACAGGAAATTGCCACTTTCCATTGCTGCTGTGAATGCAACTTTGAAATAAATACCGGATCTACACTAATGACCCAGACCAGAATAAAAAGAAAAACAAATCTAAATCCTTTTTTCTCAGTATTAACATCAGCAGCAGCGTGTAATGTGTGTAATGCAGTCATTGCATTTGCTTTAAATCAGACAGATTTATGATTCTAGTATTACTAGTATTATATACCTCAAGTCTAAACAACATAAAAAGGTTAAATAAAATAATACAAATTGAGAAGATTCCAGCTCTGACAAAGGCTGTTCTACCAAAAGCTCCAGTTTCATTTTAAAGTCATCCAATGAAGTTCTTCCTGTTTGCAGTGAACGAAGCTCATTGTAGCACAGAAACATGCTCGATGATCACAATAAAGCCAATAAAGTGAATATTAAATTGTAGCAGGATCCGAAAAGAGAAGGCAAGGGGAGGTCTGGAATGTGAAAAATGGGGATTTAACTCCAAAAATAAAACTCAAAATCATTCCTTAATGAGGGTGGGAATAATGCAGGAAGTAATAAAATCAAGTAAAACAGAACATGAACTTAAACACTCTAGAGGGAAAAGCTAAACTAAGTAACAGTGTCAGGGAAGCACTGGAACTAACTCAGAGACTGAGGGGAGGCAGACACGAACAAACCGAAGCACTGGCAGTCTGAAGGGAATAAAACATACATAAAACCAGAGCCAAACAAGTGGAGATAACGAAGCCAAACCTAAACACTAAAATAAACACAAAGCAAACCTCAGACCACAATGTTCAAGGATCAGGTGATGCATGGAAGGACAATGTCCAAACGCATCGCTTTACCACAGGAATGTTCTCAGAGGAGGAGGGAAAGACGATATGGCAGCAAATAGTGGGGAAAGCTGTGTATAAGTGCATGGGCGCACAGGTGAAAACATCAGGGTTAATGAGACACAAGAAGCTAAAGAAACTAACTGGGGAGTGGTGCTGAGGCTTAACAAAATAAAAGCAAGGAGCAGGAAGTAAAACGAAAGAAAACTGAAGTCCAAAAATGGGGACTGTGACAGCTAGAGTGTTTATTTAATTGAAATGAAATAAAAAAAAATACTTTTTCCATATTGACCATTTGGTTACATTAAAACATTCTCAGCTGACACACGGATCAGGTGTGTTACTATTTATTCTGTTTCAGCTGCCTCTTGAACCAGGAAGCTCAAATGTTCAGCGGCTCATCCACAGTTTATAATAAAACACGATACAGAAACTGTTTATTAAAAAACCTTTTCTCATCAACGTGAACAAGTTTAACAAAACTTTATAAACAGAGGATTGAAAAACTTTCCTTTGTGACTTTGCTTTAAATAATATCTAATATATTAAATAAGTACATAGTTTAAAAAAATCAAAAACAGCTACATGATCATGTTATTGCTTGATAAACAAGTACAAGTCAGACATGTTTTAGGTCTGAACTGATTGATTCCACAACATAAGGTCAAATACATAAATTAATAAGAAGAAAAAGCTCAAATGTGTCAAACCTTGACACGTTGTATTTGAGTATTTTGATTAAGTCTGACAGCAGTTTATCATTCTAGTCTCCGTTAAACATTTCAACATTTATCATCAAAAAGTGATGGGACAAAACTTTGATATGTTGATATGTCCTGATTTCTCAGTACTGATCTTTTCTGAAGCCACTTATCTAAAGTAAACTCCAGTTTTGTCAGTTTTTGGTCCCTGACTGATTGAAGACAGTAAAGTGAACTGCAATTACAAGAAGAGCAGAACAAGCAGATTTAATCAACATGATAAGCTCCCACCAACGCAGACATCCTAACAGACAGAAAAAGTTGTGTCTAACTCACAAAATAAAGTCAATATCGGGCTTAAGTTTTTTTTATCTTTGGAGTAAAGAGATGTTTGACGTTGATTCTTGATCAGTTGCTTCATCAGGTGAACGAATGTCTGAGTTTTTTTTTCACAATTATTCACATACATTTCCTGAAGATCATTAGAACACCAACAACAAACAGCACAATCGCAACTAACACACAGACTATGATACATGCTGAACTACATACACATCCATCCTTGTCTCCTTCATTCTTTTCTCCTTCATCCTCAGTGTGTCCAGCTTCATCACCTGTAAGAAGAGAATAAGATGTGAGATGTGAGGTGTCAGGTAGGTGATGAATCCATTTCCTCTTCAAACTCCTGTCAGACATTATCTACTGCACTTTGATCCCATCACTCATAGCAGCTGTTTGCTACAAAGTCTCATCAGCAACATCTTTAGAAAACACCAACATCTGATTTGTGATGGTTCACTCTCACATCAACAACCAGGAAGCAGCTTCACCTCTGATTCACACACACACACACACACACACACACACACACACCAGATTCCTGAATCTGTGACTGTGTCAGGTTGATGGTGGTGATGAGCTGAGGTGGTGATTTTGTCTTGTTGTTTCTAACATAACACTCATATGTTCCAGTGTCTTTGATGGTGACGTTATTCAGAATCACAGAAACGTCTCCGTCCTTCATCTCTGGATCTTTCAGCTCCACTCAGTTCTTAAAAGATGGATGTTGGAAGCCGTGACACATCTTCCCATGTTTCCAAACAAATATATATATATATATATTTTGGAATATATTTTATATTTGTCTTACAATAAAAAAAAAATGTGAAATGAATTGTAAGGAGCTGGACAGTAACTGGACAGATCTACTGTAAGTAGGAAATTATATTGTTGTTGAACGATAGATAGATAGATAGATAGATAGATAGATAGATAGATAGATAGACAGATAGATAGATAGATAGATAGATACATGTAATGTTTGCCTGGAGCCTCTGAGGAAAACAGATGAGTTGAACAGTAAAAAGCATCTGAATCCTGAAAACTAAACTTAAACATTAATGGTACCAAGTGACCACTCTGCTGCAAACTGCAGGGGAGGAAACCACACAGCTACTGCACCAAACTATGCAGAGGAAACAGTGGTTTTTATTGCTCTAAGTGTTTGAGCTCATTTCACTCAGTGACAGAATGGGACAAACATCTCCTCAGTGTCTGATCGGTAAGTTCAGTCTGTTCTCTCTACATTTCACTAACTGCATGAGATGTGCGGTGTGTTAAAGGTGGGAAATGAGATAGTTTGGAAAACATCAGATACTTATAAAAAAAAAAAAAAAACCTTTAAAAAAGATAAAACTAACATTACTGATGAATGTGCTGATCAATCCGGAAGAGAGGACGAGAGTTGAAATGCAGCGGCCCAGCAACTGGATGCATTTAGTGTGAACTTCTAATCTAACTTTCTATCAAATCAACAGTTCTGTAGGAAGCAAATAAAACTCAACTTGTCATTTTTCTCTAGTTGTGACCTCACTGCTGAGCTGCACAACAAACCAAGGTGAGTAAAAAGTCACATAAGACCCGATAACTATTCACTTCCTTCAAGATAAAATAATACCCCAACACACACACACACACACACAGACACACAGACAAAGTAGCGGGGAAAGAAAAGCTGCCTGGACGCAAGTTGTGAAAACTTGGCAGCTTGAGACCTGCAAACAGTATTTTTAGTATTAAAGAGTTTCAATACCAGTAGCAAGACTCCAGTCTTCAGCTATAGAACAATTATAGACCAGTGCACAAATCTTTAGTTATAAACTATCATTTATATCTAATATGTTTTCCAACTATTTGGTGCAACAAAATAAAATAAATAAATTCCATTGTCATATAATGGGGAAGAATCCCACTCACAGTTACACTGAAACTCTGGATTGAGGGCAGTGGTGCTGAAACTGGACAAACAAGACTCCTCTGTATATGGCAGTTTATCTTTAGTCCTTGTTGCTGAATCTTTGGGAAGTATTGCCATTGCTGACCTATCTGACATCTGTTGTTTGTAACAGTGCAGCTGCCTCCTCTGAACATCCTGTCTGACAGACTTCCCCTGATAAACTTTGTGCTCAAGAGTTTCCCAACAATATTGGGCACTGATTCAAATTTTCATCTTCACAGTTTGTTAAACTCAATGCTTCAAAGTAAAACATATGTTTTTGATTATTAAGCTAAACATTTCGCTAACAGCTCGTCTGACTGTGAGTCCCAGCTTCTCTCAGCTGTTTGTTGGAGAGTTTGTCTCTTTGAGCTGTGAGGAGGACGACAGCTCTGCTGGATGGACACTGAGGAGGAACACGACCAGAGAGACCAGAGCTGAGTGTGAAGACTGGGCAGAACCAGTTGGTTTTTCCTGTAACATCAATCCCACCACTACATTGGACAGTGGACTTTACTGGTGTGAGTCCAGAGACGGATCAACCAGTAACAGCATCACCATCACTGTCACTGGTAAGATCAGACTGTGGAGTTAGTGTTGATGAAGCTGTGTGGAAATGGATGAAATGCTGTAGTTTGTCTCTGTGTTGAGGTGGAGCAGTGATCCTGCAGAGTCCTGTCCTCCCTGTGATGGAGGGACATGATGTCTCTCTGCACTGTCAAACAAAGAGGCCTCCCTCCAAGCTCCCAGCTGATTTCTATAAAGATGGCTCCCTCATCAGGACTGAGCCTACAGGTCACATGACCATCCACCATGTTACCAAGTCTGATGAAGGCCTCTACAAGTGTCACATCAGCAGTCATGGAGAGTCTCCACCCAGCTGGATCTACGTCACAGGTCAGGAGCTTAACTTTGATTTCCACACTTATTTCATCCACATTTTATTCACCTGAAGATCTGATTCTCTCTACAGAAAAACCTATGACCACATCTGCAGACCCAAACTTATATACATCCCCACCCCCTGCCTCCACCTCGTTCCATCTTGTTTCCAGACTGATCCTCCACCTGGTAGTGTTATGTCCATACTTCATCTCCACTGTCCTCATGGTGTCTTTATATCGACACAGGCCCACAGGTAACACTCTGAAAAATTCACTGACCTTAAAAACACTCAACTCGAATCAATCATCCAATCAATCACTTTTTATACATTTTCTACTTTTAATCTTCTGACTGTAGGAAATCACCTGCCTGTCTCCATGGTGATGACCTCTCCCTTGGTCATCCAGGCTGAGCAGGGATTGGATGATGACTATGATGACGTCGTTAGTGACGCCACCACAGAGCATCGCTTCTGAACTGATCCAACATGATCAATGTGTTCTCCTTCTAAAATCAAAATGTCATTTTACCCCGACCTCAAAAGCCAATATGGCTGCACCGTTTGTCAGTAGAGTGAAATCTGTTGTAATATAAAGTCATTATCACTTCAGTATTATTTCGGTCTCATTAAAACATTCATACACATCTGAATATGTTGCTGGTGTATTTTTATGTACAAAGTACAGCAAAGCGGTTGTATGTACTAGCAGGTCAACTGGAATGCAAATACGTTTTATAACTTCTGCGGTGAATGGAACACACCAAAAGAGTCGAACCTAGGCTTCAACCAGACCTTTAATCAGTTCAGGCGTGAACTGGTTGGTTGATCACGGAGCAGGAGGAAGTATTTGTATTTAATCGACAAAGCAAAGGAAAATCACAACCTCAGCTTTGTCTTTTTTACAAAACGTTATTCAAACACGTAGGTACACGGTACGTAAATAAACATAACTGATACAGGGCCGCTTTAGATTAGACCCTACAAAATAAAAGAAACTGTGACAAGAAAATAAAGTAATATAATAAATCAAATGAAACAACCCTCTAAGACAAGGAGTCCGAGTTTTAAAGTTCAAGTCTTCTTCTTCCCCTGGGTCACACAGACTGCTGACAATACTGACCACCGTCCAGCCGACACCAGCCCAACAGACATCCACATCACCACATCCTCACCTCATCCTTCTACTCTAAAGTCTCCATCCGTTTTGGATCAGGAACGGCGACTAAAGCCGATCAGAGGATTTTCTAAACCTGCAGTAGATCTCTCTTGTAAGATTGGTACCCGACCATGCAAGTAATCACGTCAATCACGAGTTCTGTTTTTTACCACCGTCTGTGATCCCATTTAACGCATCCCCTGCTCGATAAAGGCGTCTGACGTCAGACGCTGAAGTCAGCGTGAACCCCGAGCTTCGGTGGTCGTGTTGTGATGTAAACGGTGGCACCGGAATTTAAATTTAAGTTTGAGCATTTTTAGTAAAAACGCTGGACTTTAAAACCGCGTGGACTGGAAAAGATGTTGGAAACCGCTGCAAACAGGTGAGTGAAGTTTGGTCCGTGATGAAACAGGGATGGATGTCTGGTCCGTTGGCTGGTGTTTAATCCGGTGTCCGGTATCCGGTATAGTCCTGATTTAACCGCGTTGGTGTTTGGCGCGCGGCCTGTGGAGGCCTCGCCAAACGCACCTGGCCAGGCCGCGCGCTGAGGGAGACGCGGGAAATTAGATTTGGCGTTTTGCTGTTTCACTCTGGTTTTGTGGCCTTGGCAATAAGCTGCCACACAGCTGGAGACAGGCAGGTGCTGCTTCTTCAGACTTTGCAGTGAGGCCTTTTTTAAAACCTGTCGTCACAATCTATTTCACTTAAACTGGTGACTCAGTACATTTTTCATCAGGTTGTCAAAAATAAGGCTTAAAGAGACTTTAAACATGGAGACTGGTTTGATGAGGGGCCTTCAGATACTGGATGACTGTAATAAAGTGAAGCAGCTGTGGACACAGGACATCATCTGAATCCACCCTGTTAATTTATAAAGCTGCACTTGGCCCTGATCTCACCGTTAACATTTAATCTACTAACCCCAGAGTTGGTTGTCTCCAATTTAATCGCTATATTACATTAAACTCTTAAAACATACACTTACTACAGAAATTTTTCTTTACCCAATATAATTTTGACAAGACTTAAAAGAATCAAATCTTTTCACTAACTGATAAAAGCAAAGTGCTCAGGGTGGAACTAATAGGTAACATCTCTTTTCATATATGCAACTATGACTCTATAGGTGGTGTCATGTTTTCAATACTGCTCAGGGCTCTGCAGAGAGATCAGAGTTGAAGGATGATTAGCTTTGGTCTTAAACCCGCTGGAACCACTAGATGAAAATCAACAGTAATTGAGCTCCTAAAATGAAGTGAACTTGGAAATCATGTGGCTCTGTCTCTTATTTTTTTTTTTTCCCAGGATTATCTCTCAAATGGATTAAACGCATCATTAAGACAACCAACACAGATTTCTTCGAAACCTGAAACCTTCAGGTTGGCCCATGACTTTTCTTTTCACAGGTGAGTACAAAGGACTCTGGACTAGTTTAAATGGTTTACTGGCACAGAAGTGATTAAGATTGTTTTGCATATTTGGACAAAGTATTTAAGTAAAATCATTAAAGTAGCAGCAGAGTGACTTTGCAACAGAAGGAGTTATGGTTGAGACCCACCTGTTAGTCTCATTAATCCTGAGTACTGGTGGATCTGTGGATGGCAATGAAAACTGTACCAAATTGCATTTTTGACTTCCCTCAGGCTAACAATTTTCTTCATTTTTGTTTTTTCCAGGTAGATCTACGAACTGTAAGTTATAACTATTTTCTTATTTTGTTTGGCTGCCATGCTGTCTCTAGCTCTGTCTCTAGCGCTGTCTCTAGCGCTGTCTCTAGCGCTGTCTCTAGCGCTGTCTCTAGCTCTGTCTCTAGCTCTGTCTCTAGCTCTGTCTCTAGCTCTGTCTCTAGCTCTGTCTCTAGCTCTGTCTCTAGCTCTGTCTCTAGCATCACTTCCATGGCATTGTTGTAAATATATTGTTGCCATTTTTGACCTGACATTAGTTTTTCCTTGGCCGCCGTGCCCTCTGTGTGGTTTGTACTGGCCGCCGTGCCCTCTGTGTGGTTTGTACTTGGCCGCCGTGCCCTCTGTGTGGTTTGTACTTGGCCGCCGTGCCCTAATTTATCTCCGCCCGTCGCGCATGGCCAACCGCCCGTCCGCCCGTCGCGCATGGCCAACCGCCCGTCCGCCCGTCGTGCATGGCCAACTGCCCGTCCGCCCGTCGCGCATGGCCAACTCCCCCATTCTGTTTAACTATTTTGAATAGAAGATGTAATGTATCTAGTAATAATTTTACTAGCATGTTACCTTGTCTCTACACTTACCTTACTGTCTGGTTAATCATGTTGGCTCTTTTTAATTAGCTTTTTGTAGCATCTTTTAGGGATGTTCACCTTGTTTCTTTGCTCAGTTAAGGGAATTGCCTGGGTCAACACCTTGGTTTGGCAGTTGTTGGAGGTTTGCATTTATTTCCTTTTGAGTGCCTAGATGGCTGACTTGTCATATCTGGTTTTAGTTGCTGTTTGTTAGCAGTTTTGCTTAGGATTTTTGTGCTAGATGACTTGACTTGGTTAGGTCTGCCTAATTTTAGGACACTTGGTTTGTATTTGAGAGATTACACTCTGCAGCCTGTCGTTGTATTGAAGTTACCTTGTACTGGGTCCTATGCCCCACAGGGCTTAAGCTTGATGGGACATCTCTTGCACACTTTCTTTCTTTCTCACCCTGCTTCTATCCAAAATGGCTGCCGTGCCACGCCATGTTTTCAATTTTATTGCATTAACTTTTTCCCCCCTAGGAACAACATCATCATTGGTAAGTCCCATATTTAATTTTTTCAGTTTCAGCCTTTTCTATCAATCCTTAATAAAGACCAAAAATCTTGTCTCCTTTCATTTGCTGTGTTGCTTGGCCACCATTCCAAGTTTGTTCTTTGTGTGATCTGCTGTACTCATTGCTAGTTCATCCCCCACCCACCCACGTCTTGTTGCTCTAATATAACTACCTTTTTACAATTTGTCCGACGTAATCGCCTGCCCGTCGTTAAATTTCATTTGCTTGGATTGATTTTTGGACCGGCCATGTAGACCAGGAAAGTCTACCACCACAGTAAGTGTCATAGGGTGCTGTGCATTTTGCGGTCTGCTGCTCCACAATTTGACATTTCTATCTCCGTCTACCCATCTAACGGCTCGGTTCGATTTACGTCAAACATTGTTTGACAACAGGCAGTTCACAAGTCTTCAACGTAGACCAGAAGGTCTACAAACACAGTAAGTCTCGTCTGAGGTTTGTGATTTTTGGTTGGTCATTATGGCCATGATTTTCAATTTACCTGCAAGAACTGCCTGTGCGTCGGTCCGTCGTTAGCCAAACATGGCAGCGCATCGGTCTAGCCATAATCTTCCCAACGCAAATTTAATTGGGAAAGCTACCATGTGAAAATGCTGTGACTCGACTGTTTTTGCTTGGCCGCCGTGCCACTCTTTTGCTGCTTTCTCTACTACATGGTTTTTGTGCTATGACTAAGCATTTGGTATATTTTATAATACTGGTGCAATAACCTATTTTTTTTTTCAGGTAGATCACAAACTGGTAAGTGCTGTTTTTATGTTTTTGCTTTGCTGCTGTTACATGTTGGCCGCTGTGCCTTGCTGTCTTTATAGCTCTCTTACCTATGGTGTAGTTGACTGACACACAGGATTATTTCAAAAAGCTGAAAGAGGACTCTAGGTGTCATATTACATGTGTGGTGGTTGTGTAGCTTGGATTTCTGCTGTTGATTCAGTGCCACTCTGTAGTGTAGCTCAGAAGGCTGGTGAAGTCTTGGGTAAATCTGTCAGTCGGGTCCCAGTCTGTATTATGCTTTTAACTGAACATTGAACAGGTAGATGTTGGTTACTTGCTGAGAAGTCTGCATATGGATCTGTGAGGCTGACTGAAAGAATTGATGATCCATGCTTGTTTCTGTCTTAGGTTGATACTTTGGCTTTACACACACACACCCACCCACACCCACACCCACACCCACACCCACACCCACACACACCCACACACACACACCCACACACACCCACACACACACACACACACACACACACACACACACACACACACACACACACACACACACACACACACACACACACACACACACACACACACACACACACACACACACACACACACACACACACACACACACACACACCTACACTGCACATGTTATCACATATTGCTCTGAATAAGACAATTTCACTTTAGTAAATTGAAATGCAGTAAAAATCAATTCTATCAACCATAAGTAATGAACCACAAAGTCAAATGGCTTTAAAATGAGCCTCTGTTGGCTGGTTTAAAATATCAGGACCATAAATATGCTTGCACTGCAAATACTTACTATATACTTTACTATATACATTTTGAAACGGCTGGCTTCTAGTGTTTCAAACCCAATTTCTATTTTCTGAAACATCAACAGTGACGTTCTTCACCTTGGCAAAATGAGTATAAAACTAAGATCTGGGGTTTTGAAATCAGACCAAATAAACCAGCTGGCTTAAAACTCAATCTTTCAGAGTAAGAGGATGCAGTAAGGGTGGTTTTTATTTAAACTTTAATCCAATGAACAAAAATGGCACAAACCTCCAAGGACCTTAAATGATTTACTTGGAATCCTTGGGTTCCAAGTAAAAGGGTCATGGCACCAATTTTAAGGCGCTGGGATTGTATAGTATAGCTGTCATTAGTTTTTACACTGGAGTGCTTCAGCATGTTGCAAACTCTTTGGCTGACAACATACCAAAGCTGAAATGCTCAAAACAAGCAATAACTGAGCAAAACTCTCAGTCTTCAAAGTTTTATAGTTCCCTCGCCTGCAAAAGAACAACATTTAAACTACAACATTTTCTTTTGATTCCAAACTTTAATACCAAATTGGAAAACGTATTCAGAGAATATCAAAAGTTTGCTTTAAATTTACTGAGGTCAATGTTATTAAAGCAGCAATGGGTCAGGAGGCAAAATAGGCCTCTCACTGACTGCAGGATGAGAGGTTTAATCCTCTTCTCCTCCAGTTCTTATGCCAAGGTGGTACTGATTGAATTCACTAAAGACAAGCTGGCTGTATCAGTGAGTCCCCACTAATAAGTTTTAAAGAAACTGTCACTTAAACGCAGACATACCTTCCGGTATGTTCCAGTAAGCCCTAAACCAAAAACTGCTGTGGTTTGCCTAAATTCAAAATCACAAACTGAATCTGTTTACAACAATTTGCAACCTGGTAGGTTCCAAATTTTAAACTGTTAAAATAGGGATATGTAGTTCAGTGGTATAATTAACATTGTTAGGACGGCTGTGGTTCTAGGTAGATCTGACTGGCCACTGACCGCAGGGTCAGCGGTTCGATCCTTTCTACTCCAGTCCACACGTCGTGTAAATTAGCAAAGATTCTAAACCCAAAGTTGCTCCATGTGTCTTCAGGCATAAGTCAGTAAGTAGATGAAGGCTCCTTAAATTTCGAGGTCAAGCAGTCACTGACAGAATATTTCTGGTCATGTTGGTTCATTTCTCATAGATTGATGTGAGATACAATGGAGAATCTAATTGGGTTACATTTAATTTGCATATCAAAATTTTAAATGGCTAAATTAGGGCTATGTAGTTTAGTGCTATAATTAGCATTGTTAGGACGGCTGTGGTTCGAGGTAGATCTGACTGGCCACTGACCGCAGGGTCAGCAGTTCGATCTTTTCTACTCCAGTCCACACGTCGTGCAATTTGGCCAAAATGATGAACGCAAATAAATGAAATTTAAGAAATGGAAGACTTTTGTAAAATTAAAAATGTAAAAAACCTTCCAAATTTTTAAATTGGACAAATATTGCAAATGTTGCTTTCTGGAACAGAATATGTAAAATAGTTTGCCAAACTCTAATTATACAGGTTACACAAAGTTAAAACAGGATTTTAAATTGATGTAACCTCATTCTCTGCTCATGTCTGTGTTACGCCAGTTAAATTCAGACTACTTTTCTGCTCTGCTTCTGTCCAGAGTGAAACTAAACTGCACAGCTGCTGCATGAAAACATATTATGGCTCTTTAGCGATTAATAAAGACATTTTCCTTGGATCTTTTCCAACACCTTTCAATGCTTTTTACTGTGGATGGGAGACATGAGCTGATAGCAGGCTTTATTTATTCAGTCATTCTAATACTTTACTGGCTTAATGCAGACATGTCTTGGTCTCTCTAACCACTTTCTCTTGTGCACTGAGTCACGCACTCTGTGTCTCTGTGTGTGTGTGTGTGTGTGTGTGTGTGTGTGTGTGTGTGTCCCTTCCAGGCTGTCTTTCTTTCAAACTTTCCTTCTGTAATGTCAGTGTCCATGTCATCAACTTGCAACAAACTTTTCAGGTTGATCTTCAAATAGTAAGTTTATTCTCACGTCTTGGCCACTGAATTTTACCAATGTTTCTGCATGCAATGCTTTGTTTCAAATGAGGTGCTTTGTATTGTCCTTCTGCATTTGCTTTGTCTCCATGACCACCCAGTTTCCCTCATGTCATCGGCCGTGAAACATGGAAAGTGAACAGGTAGATCTTCACTTGGTGAGTATTTTGTTTGCCATTTTGGATTTGTTTTTCCTGTTTGATGGGTTCTTTTAACACTAGGTGCTTTTTGCCCCCCCTTTCCCTCTTATGCAATATAAATATAGAAAATATTTACCTTTTTGTTGTTTAAATACTAAGGCTTTGATCACTACAGTTTTCATTTGATTTAAGTTTTATTTTGGGAAAACTTCCTTGTCTACTCTATTCCATACTTGAGTATATGGAAAATGAGTTGGCAACTTAAATGTGCAAATGCCTCATTTTTCAATTCGAATCAATGTTAATGCTGATAATTTTTCTAAATGAGCAAACATGGGCTTGGTATAAATTGACTGACAATCATAAAATGCCAAAATTGTTATTTAAGTTGACTTGTGCTGCTGTCAATCGCACCACCCAAACTAGAAAACACGTTAAGTTTCTTCTCACAGATTTGTGAGGTTAACTGCTGGCTCATCTCTCTGCCAAGTTTTGTTGTGTATAAATGGGCTTAGCTGGGTTACGTCAACATTTTGGTCTAAGTAGGGAGGCCTCCCAGCAGGGGAATTTACCCCACCCCTGCAAAACTTGAAATTATTTGCGGCACTGGCATTAACTGATGCTGGTATAGGGCAGCGTCTTAATGATGCTCGGGTATTTCGGCCGGTTTCGTCGGAGCGGTTACTTGGCAGGTGTGCGTTTTGCGCGTCGGCGGGCAAAAACCTGGCAGAGGGATGACTCTGACTGTAAAGGCACCCAGTTTGCTTGTACCATATAATCTATGGCTGTTGAGGATGACAGCAGCTTGACAACCTTGTCAAGTGTCAAGTTGGCACCATTTTAAACAATTTTGTACCAAGCACCATGCTAAAGATGGAGAATGCGAGGGCAACATAATGGGTTGCATTCTGTATAAAGTTAGAAGGTTAAAGGTAGTGAAGTACAAAAGTTTAATGCCCAATCAGCGGCTGGGTGAACAGGACAAAGACTTGTCAAACATTGCTATTTTAATTCTACTAGTGTTTGACATACTATACACTTTATACACTTCATTTACACACATCCCCCAAATCACTCAGCTTTTCTTTTTGTTTTCCTTCAATTTGTCTCCATCGTTTGGTACTGTGTGGGTTTTTTTTTTTATTTATTTTTCTCCCCACATCTGGTTCTCTTTATCTTGTCACATTAAGGGAAAGTCTGTATCTTCTTGGCTTATGTACGGTCATCTGTGGTTTATATTAACATTTTATGTTCCCTTAGTCCATTCAGGTCTCATCAGCTTGGAACAACTACTTTCCTGGTAACTCGATCAGGATGAATAAAACAGTCCACCAAGATAATTAACTTTTCTTTCAATTTCAGGTTGTTTCAGTAACTTTTTTTTTTTTTTTTTTTTTTTTTTTTTTTTTTTTTCCCACCCCCTCCTTTTTCAGGCTTTCTGTAACTCGAAACAAATGTCATGTTTATTTACCAAATAACTTTTCATTTCTTGGCTGCTGTGATCCCATCTCTAATTGGAATTTGTGCACAAAATATTTCTTTCCTGAGCATTCATCTAGGTCTATGATCCACTTGGAACCGTAACCTGCGTTCGGTAGATATTTAAATGGAAAGTTGCTGTTTTTTAAGTTTTTAGATGAAAATATTTTGGCCCTTTTTTACTTTCAGGCCTTTTCTCAAGTGTATAACCTGTTTTTGTTCCATAGCTCAGGTTTCAATGTGCTGTTTTCTGAACCACCTCGGGGTTTTAATCCAGCTTCCAGTACATTCCAAAATTGTTACAGGCTCAGCAGTTTGATCCTTTTCTTCTCCAGATCTTCTGCCAAGGTGGTATTGATGATTTCCCTAAACACAAGCTGGCTGTATCAGTACCAACTTGGCATAAGAATCAAGAGTTTGGTTAAATTCAAAATTAAACTGTTTACGACAACAATGCAACTTCCAAATTTTGACTAAAATGGGGGGATATGTAGTTTAGTGATAAAATTAGCATTGTTAGGACGGCTGTGGTTCTAGGTAGATCTGACTGGCCACTGACTGCAGGGTCAGTGGTTCGATCCTTTCTACTCCAGTCCACACGTCGTTTAATTTATTTAAAAAAAAAAAAAAAAAAAAAAAAAAAGATTCTAAACCCTAAGTTGCTCCATGTGTCTTCAGGCATATGTCAGTAAATAGATGAAGGCTACTTAAATTTCCAGGTCAAGCAGTCACTGACAGAATATTTCTGGTCATGTTGGTTCATTTCTCATAGATTGATGTGAGATACAATGGAGAATCTAATTGGGTAAAAATTACCATATCTACAATTTAAATTGATAAATTAGGGATATGTAGTTTAGTGGTATAACTTACATTGTTAGGACGGCTGTGGTTCTAGGTAGATCTGACTGGCCACTGACTGCAGGGTCAGTGGTTCAATCCTTTCTACTACAGTCCACATGTCGTGTAATTTGGCCAATATCCTGTAAGTTGCACAATACTTGATACAACTGAACAAAATTAAAACTGTGCACAATTCCACAATAAGGTCTAATGGTTACATTTATTCAGAGTGTCAGTCTAGTGATGTCTTTCCTAAATCAGCACTAAGACTAAGCTTTTTTTTTTGTTTGTTTTCTGTAGCGGTCTTCTGCGGATTTGGCCCTTCCTCCTTTTGTGTCCAGACAAATTAAATCATACTTCAATGGAAATGCTTTACTTTGCCTCTCCACTCTTCAGTGCTGAAGACTAAATCGGTTTGCCCTGGATGAAGTTTCCCAAAAGGTTGGTTTTCATTGACTTAAAGAACTTTACATGTGGACAAATGAGCCAAACCTCAGTTATGTTCATAAATACAATAAGTGGGAACTAGGCCACACTGAGTTCATTCATGCCTGAACACAGTCAAAAGGTGCTTTACTTTGTGCTGGTGATGTTTATGCTGCAGTTTCACTCTGTCCCAAATGTTACATTATATCAACTACAAATGAGATGTGCCTGTGCCCTAAATGATCCAGGAGTGGACGGTTGTCACTGACAGAGGCCTTGACCTCAAAATGATCAATTCACATTTCCAAAGGCTAAGTTGTGCCATCAACCCCACACTTCTGTGAATTTTCCCCAGCACTGTGCATGCATGATAGTTTGTGTGGAATTTTCCTTTTAACATTCTAACTTTTGAATATTGTTTTGGTTTTCAGTGTGATTTGAGTTTACCATGTCCTGCCACATCACCTATCCAAGCTGCTCAGCCTACAGGATCTTGGAGCACCCTGCCCCCTTAAATACAGCAGGTAAAGTCAAAGTTGTCTGAATGTTTGTAAGGCAAAACTTAGTTTAAGTACTACACTTAAATTTAGGAGCAGTTTGTTTGCTTGGTACATATAACATGATCAAGGATGAACCAACATGCTGCTCAGTCATGCTGGTAATGCCTTGCAGATGCATTCCAGCTTCTGGGTTGACTAAACACACCAGGTGCTAGTAATCAGCAGGATATATTGATAACTCAACAAAGTTATGAGCTTCCAACTTATGGTTAAGTTTCACTATTCGGTTACAGCTGAAGAATTGAGCAACCTGCATTTAATTAATCAAATTTTTTTTTTTTTTTTTAAGAACAGGATGAATCACCAGATGGATGGAGAGAGCATGATGTAGGTTTCAGGAGCTTGTCAAATCTACCCAGCAAGACAACTACTTCCACATCCTGTAAATCCCAATACAAGTTGACATTGGATGAGGACTTAAACTGACTAAACTTTCCTGGAATCTTAATACTAAATGGGCTACTTTCCAAGTTACATTTGAACTGGAAATATCATCTTGCTACTGTTTATTCCAAAAGGTTTAATCTAATTGCGAATGTCAAAATACTTTGGTTTTAGTTATAACCTTATTTGGGACTGTTGGCTTTTTTTAGCCCATGTGTACATTTTAAATCTCCATTGTTGACTGAGATACAATATCACCCAAGTGCACTCAAGTAACAATCTAAGGACCAAAGTTGGTTGTGGCCAGCTAAACGCATGTATGTATAAATGTGATGGGCATCTTCCAATGCAAGAGTTGTTCTCCTCGCTAAGTTTAGTTATGCTATGGTCAGTCATTGCTACCAAAATTATAAAGGCATTTTTGGGGAAAGTCTCTAATTCTGGGTAAGAGTAAATTGATACATGCTGGCTCATCTCTCTGCCAAGTTTTATTTCAAGGGGGAAACTTGAGTGCAACGTTGACTCGTCTGCTTTTTTTGGCCGTTAAGTTTCGTTTAGTTTTAACATCCGATACGATCTGATATATTGGGAGGCCTCCCAGCAGGGGAACTTATTCACCCCCTGTAAAGCGCGATTCGTTAAGTTTACGTAAGCAAACGATACTGGCGTATTTGGGTGGTTTCATACACAAGCGGTTACTTAGCAGAGTGCATTGCGGCGGGAGAAAACATGGCAGAGGGATGACTCAAAGTTTTTGAAAGCACCCGTTTTGGGTATAATATATGGTCTAGGCCTGGTGAGGATGACTGCAGCATGACTAAACCTTTTTGTGTAAAGTGTACCAGGTTGACACTATTGCTATGAAACAAACTGCACTGAGCTACACTGACAATAACACTTAAAATGGCATGGATTCAATTTCAGATTAGATTGGAAGGTTAACAAACTCGAGCACAAAGTGGCTGAACAAAAGACTTTAAGATTTTGATGTAGGTTTATTCCACATAACTGTATTGAGCTACTACTAGGTAATGACTGCTTAGACGTATAGGTTTATTTTTCTTTGTTAAAGCAAACCATACACAACTACTAAGAACCTGAGTGAATTATCCAGACCAGTACAACTTTATTACCTCCCAGAATGACCTGAATTTTGACCACCATACGGTCGAGGCAGACGGCCGCATACCTTGAGCCTGGTTCTGCTGGAGGTTTCTTCCTTCAAAGGGAGTTTTTCCTCTCCACTGTCGCCTAGTGCTTGCTCAAGGGGATTTGTTGGCGTTTCCCTATCAGTGTAAGAAATGGAATTTGACACCCTAATCCTGTCTTCTAATTTAGAAGGTGATTTGGCAATGTTTGTCACCACTCAGCTTCTCAAGTAATCGTGATTTAAAAACTTCCTACTATTGAACTGTCTGTATATAAATAAATTTGTATTTGCCAACTTGTACTTTATATTTGGCTTTTCATTGTTACAGAAGATTTTAGAAATGACATTCTTGTACACTTGGGAGTTGATCTATGAAAGCTGGAATGCCCTGCCAGACATTTACTCCTAGTTTCATAAATACAAATCTGTAGACCTATTTATGCTATGTAGCATTACTCTGGCTTTAGATTTGTGTGTACTAGAAATTGTACCTTCTATTGCATCAAATGGCAATAGTCATACATAATTCAAATGAACATCACATGACTTTTTATATAAACTGATGCAACTTCTGTTTTCCTCTGCTTTGCAAATCCATTGTAAACAAAGTAATGTCTGGTTATATCCCAATTGAATAAACAATTTGTCTTTACTGGCAGTTTTTCTTTTTTCTTCCCCTTTTAGAGCACACAACTCAGCAATTCTGTTAAATCTGCTGACCTAAATGGTAAATCTGTTATCATACTCGGCTAGTCCTCTCATAACTAGTCATAGTCTAGCTTCTCTCCACCAATTTGTCTTTCAGACCACTTTTTCCCTGTTGGTATTCAACTATCCCGATTTTGTTTTACCTCATAACTGGAATCAGTAGCGTTACAGCCATTTCAGATAACAGCAGTGAATTTGGTTTTCAGACAGCAGCCTCAATTCACTAATTTGATGCCATCATTATCCTATTTCATCCAAAAACTATTACATGTCTGCCAGACACACCCCTTCCCAGGGTGACTTGTTTCTGAATTACAGACCCTTTTATGTATTGTCAGTCTTTGCAATTACACCTTAAATGTCATATGCAGGTCACCGCAATACAGGAAGTGCTGAATCAGAGCAAACTGTGCTTCCGGTTTTAAAAATGGGCCACTGGTTTTGAAGAGGAAATGTCATCCAATGCTGTGTGTGGTTAATTTGGACCTGATTTGGGAAGGTGCACCTCTAAAATGCTGTAACGGACAACTCACTGTATCAGAGCAAAAGCCACAAGGTCAAAGAACCTGCCTGCAGTGCTCAAACAATTTTGTCTCTGATCTTTTTGACAGGAAAAATGGGAGGCAACAGACTCGAATTGCAGGGAACAATCACACCTGCATCTCTAAGAGATTCAAACACAGGAGTAATTCCATCAATAGCCTCCTGTTTTAAGGGGTCCTGACATTTCTCGGCCTGTAAGGTCGACTTTTATCAAAACTGGCTCACAATTCTTTATTTAACTTACATTTGTGTTTTGCCCACAAAGTTTCAGGCTCACTGTTTAATGCTGGTACGGTCACTGCCTCTGTTTCTGATAAAGTGTGTGTTTTCTCTGCTCAGGCATTAGTGTGTGCAGCATGCAGAAGAGAGGTGAAAGACTGTCTATACACACGAGCAGACCACGAAAACATCAGTTGATTCAGTCTCTAGTTGTTTCCAGTCATGCACAGAAGAACACTCTAACAAAATAACCTAAACTTTCCCATTTATCTGATTCTGACTTGGCCAGTGAGATGTGAGAAACAGCATTTGAGACATCAGACAATTTTGTTCCTCATTCAGAGAGACAGACGGTGCACATCTGTGATCAGACCAATATAAAACAATGCACTGTACAATGTAAATCACCGTCTGACATGAACCCTGTGCTAATCAGAGACACCAAAGCACGTGAGACAGCTGCAGCTTCCATTCATACACAACAAAGAATCAGGACTGTACTTCATCATGGTGTGTGTTTGCAAATCTAAATTACTGAGCACTTGTATGTCCACTGATGTCGACATCAAACAAATTCCAAGTTTAATCATCAAATACGTCCTAATACAAAGTAGGTTGACGGGGCACAATTTTAATAACATGAATGCATGTTTGAAATGTTGATCTTTACAATCAACACAAGACAATGGGTTAAATACTCTTTGGTAACTGTTTCTGGAAAAATGCAGTCATTTTAGGAGATATTGCAAATTCAGTTCCTTTTAACATTGACCTAGTTGCTCCACTGTCTAAAATGTCACCCCTTACTTTCAGAGTGTATTCAGGAAATGTATTCTCACTTTGACTATACTGAGTATATGTTTCTACAGGTGGTTTAAACTTGAATGAAACTCATCGTTCAAGCAAATTCACATTTATTGCAGCATGTGCAAGCTTGTTTGTGTCTAAGCAAGCATGTCCTCATTGCAGTGTGTGCATCACATCCCTCCTTTTGATCAGTCATCAGCAACCGTCCCTGAAGCACCAGCCCTTCCTCCTCCTGTCAGTTTGCCACTGGCGATGGTTTCTCACAATTTTTGGTCCATGTCCTCTGCAATGGCGATAAGGTCCAAATAATTCAGTCCAAATTTATCACATTCACCTTTGCCTACAGAGCCTCATCTTCTCAGACGCATAGGTTTCCCCTCTGACGTGTTTAGAATTGTAACGGTTGGCAGGTGCAGTTCACATTGGTCCCTCTCCTTCAGACTGAGTCTGAGCATGTATGGCATATCTCTGGACGTCCTCCAGTCTTGCACCTTCATCTATACCTATGCAGGTGTTGCGCACTCCCGCGGCAGTGTCGGGTAAAAGTCCTCATGAAGTGACTTGTGAGCTATGTTTCCCACGACCCTGGAAAATCACCCAAGTCCGTTGGATGTTCGATTCCACCGTGGGTATCACATTACTCAGACGATGTAGATAAAAGACAAGTCTCATTCTCATGTTGTTTGCAAGCCATTATTTTTATATGAATTTTCACTGGGAACTTTATTTTAAATTCTTCAACCAGATGGTTAACGGCTTCTGTGTATTGTGTTGTCTCCCTGCTCCCAATCTGAATTTTTACATCTGCAGTCGGCCTGTGGCAGCTTCGCCATGACTTTCTGCAGATCAGATGGTTTTGCCTTTGTCAAGTCGTCTCAGTTCAGCTGCTGTGGGTCTTAAATCTCTGCAGAACGTATAAAGTTCCTGAGCAAAAATGACACCAGAATCAGATGGATTAGGAAGGTCACATGATGGATCCAGATGAACTGGGCCATTAGGCTGCTTTTCTACTGACTCAGAACCACACAAAGAACCTTACAAATGTGACATTCAACAAGGTCACCTGGGTGTGTGTGATGTATTTAGAAGTAGAGTTCATCTACTTCTTTCTGCTAAAATTACATGCAACTAGACTGCTACTGCAAATATGGTCATCAGTAAACGGTTCCCAGACAGCATTTTTTTACTAACTAAACTATCTATGGTACAAAGTTTGTCTGACTTCCATGTAATAAAGATTTCATAGTTGTTTAACCTGTCACAGGAGAACAAATTAATGACCACCTCACAACCACACACTGTATCATTACCCGAAGAGCTAAACCAAAACATAAACCAGAGTCTGAAATCATTTAATTGTCTTCATAAATGTGATGTACTAATAATTCCAGCTTTAGTTGATTAACATTAACCATCCTGTTTGATATATTTTCATGTTCTATAGTGTGTTGTGTTTTTTCTCTCTTCACTTTCCACTCACCCCAACCGGTCGAGGCAGATGGCCGCCCACCCTGAGCCTGGTTCTGCTGGAGGTTTTTTCTGTTAAAGGGAGTTTTTCCTCTCCACTGTTGCCTATGGCTTGTTCAAGGGGGAATTGTTGGGTTGCGTCTACATACTTGTGTAGTCTGGACTTTAAGTAAAGTGCCTTGATGAATTTTTTTGTGAATTAAATTGAAAATAAAAATAAAGTTGAATTGAACTAGTGACTGACATCTGACCTTATTATACCCTCTAAGTTACTGGTCAAGGTTGTTGCATAAAATGCAAACTGCCTATTTGATGTGAAACCAATATAAGGGATCAGTGATGTCAGGCTGTTGCAGGTGTTGGAGTTATTACCCCTTCTTCGGTCTTTCATTTGTAAAACTGCAGCTTTGTTCAGAAACCTTCGAAACAGAAAGGGCTCAGAGGAAATGAACAGGCTTAACTGAAAAGCCATAATCATGGGTCTGCAGTAGAAACCGAATCTGAACTGTTGGGAGACATGGGCGCCATCTTGTGAGAAAACCCTGCATTTCTTTTTCATTATGGAGGCCGTGGTCTGACTTTCTGTAGTGATTGTGAAAAGCGTCACCACAGTGGGTCAGTGCTGCAGCTGTGGGAGGTCAGCACACATGCTGCTTTACCTTTGTCAGCATAACTTTAGCAGTTTAGCATTTCTGGCATAGAGCTACTAGGAAGCTGTTAATGTATTTATCATGACAACCCACAGATTGTTGATCAACCCTCAAAAGTCAGTTCAATAAAACAGAATTTAAAAATGTACTGTGCAATTAATCTTGGTGCATGTATGTGTGGCATGGTACCAATGAAGCCAAACAGAAGAGTGTGGGGGCCGGTTGCGCATGTGCATGTTTTGATCCACATCTATTAAAGTCTTGAATTAAAATGACAAAACAGAAAATACAGCAAAACTCTTTATTGAAGCACCTTTTTTAAATATGTTTCTTTAAAAAACTACTTCATAATCAAACATGCCTCAAATGGAACGGAACTGACTGAATACAGTTACTGATAACAGTAACAACATAAGGTCAAATAACAACAAGATTAAATAAAATAATAAAGGCTTCAGTGAAATTACAATAAGACAAATGTAACGTTTTGCAGTAGCTTACACTTCTAGTCTCTAACATTTTAATACAGATGGGACAAAAACAGACCAGAAGTGCAGCAGTGTTTTCTAAAGCAAATGTTTACAGCCTCTGGATCGACTATGGATTTTGCATCAACACTAGGACAATCGGTGAAGACAAAACAACTGACAATGTGTTAAATCTCTTGCGAATACATTTCGGTCAGTTTTATTGATCTTTAAATTCTCATTAAATCTTTGGCAAGCTACAAAAAAGCGTCTGCTAGAAATAGAGTTTGGAGGTCGTCTCTCAAACTGTCTGTGGCCCTTGGACCCAAAAAGAACAATTTTACTCTCATCAGTCCACAAAATGTTCCATTTCTAAAGCAATAATAAATATACAAAAAACCTGGATTATTCTGGTTAGTTGCATTGTACTGCTATTTTGAACAACCCTGTATATGTCAGTATTTTATGACTTTTACCTCCTCATCATCCTGAAAATGTGGCTCACGTTTCACAAAAGCTACAGTTTCATTTTAAAACATCCAGTGAAGTTTGGCCTGTTTGTCACTGAGTGTGTTACTGCACACGGTCTCACATCATTTGCTGATTTGCTGGCAGAGACATGAAAAGCCGACAGGAACGATGAACAAACAGCCGTGTGTGAGTTTAGGGAAGAAATGACCTCGATCTTTTTTAGATCTGCTCTGAAAAACATCCAGTGTTTCATGCTGATTGGAGCTTTGCACTAGTTTGTGCAGGAATAAATCAAATGATGAACATTAGTCTGAATCTATTTGATCTTGACTCACAGCACAAAGTCATTGTCTTTGGTCTCTTGTTGCTTTTAGTTTAGTCTAGAAGTTGCAATTTGGCTGTTGATCAGCTGCTTCATCAGGAGGAGAAATGGCAGTTACATTTCCTGAGGATCACACAAACAATACCAACAATAACAAGAATCACACTAACAAAGAACACAATCGGCACCAGTTTAAGATGTCTGTGCTTGTCTCCTCCATGCTCATCAGCACCTGTAAAAAGAGAATAAGATGTGAGGTGTCAGGTAGGTGATGAATCCATTTCCTCTTCAAACTCCTGTCAGACATTATCTACTGCACTTTGATCCCATCACTCATAGCAGCTGTTTGCTACAAAGTCTCATCAGCAACATCTTTAGAAAACACCAACATCTGACCTGTGATGGTTCACTCTCACATCAACAACCAGGAAGCAGCTTCACCTCTGATACACACACACACACACACACACACACACACACACACACACACACACACACACACACACACACACACACACACACACACACACACACACACACACACACACACACACACACACACACACACACACACACACACACACACACACACACACACACACACCTGAATTGACAACTGTCAGGTTGATGGTGGTGATGAGATGAGGTGGTGGTTTTGTCTTGTTGTTTCTAACACGACACTCATATGTTCCAGTGTCATTGATGGTGACGTTCTTCAGAATCACAGAAACGTCTCCGTCCTTCATCTCTGGATCTCTCAGCTCCACTCGGTTCTTAAAAGATGGATGCTGGGGGGCTTCAAACATCTGCCCATGTCTCCAAACAAAGACGTCTTCCTTCAGGTCCTGTCTTGACCACAGTAACAGTTTGATTTCTCCTCCACTGGGATCCAGACACTGAAGAGTAACATAATTTCCAGTCTTCACTGTGATCTGTTGTTGGTCTGAACAAAAACCAAAAAATCCAGATCAAAACACAAAGTGAACATCAGTGAAACAGTTGAGGTCAAACCTCTAAAGCCACAACTCTGATCAGTCCAGTTTGTTGAACAACTCCTGATCACCTGGACTTGTCAGTTTCACAAAACTGATGGATCCAGATAAACTAAACCATTAGGCTGTTTTTGTACAGACTCTGTGAAGACTCAGTTTTCCTTCAACTACCAATGAGTTGGTGTCAGTGACACCTGATAGTGTGGTCAAGTTCACTAAGGAGGAAGAAATTGCAGGATGTTTGATATGAGTGTGAACATCTGCTGCGCTCTACATTTTCATGCTCGACTTAACCTGATCAAAGGAAGCTCGTCAATAGTGACTTTGTGAAGCACAGCTATTGTTTGTGATTTAATTTTTTTTTTCAGCAGCAAGCAGCGACACAGTGAGAACCACAATCAAAGAACTTAACGAATGATATTCAACAAGGTGACCTGGGGCTGTGTGATGTTATACAGTGTGTACTCGTATACACACTTTAGCAGTACTGGCAGCTGTTTTTTGCAGGGTGTGGGTGCAGCTGTGTAGCAACAAACACATAGAAAAGAAAGTGACAGAACAGGAGGAGTTGCACGACACAGTAAACAAGATATTTCATCTACTTCTGAATAAATCAATCCACCTTAAATTTTAGTACAAATTTAAACCATTGTTTATTTTCTTTAACATGATATAATCTTTACAGATGACTGGATCTTCAAGTGCTTCTACTTATGTCAACCTGCTCCAAAGCTAAAACAATAACAAGCATAATTTTCCATGTTCTCTGCACAGTACAAAATGTCAGATGGGTGTTGTGCAGTAAAAAGTACAACAAATATTAACTGTCATGAGCATAAATTATGTATAGAAATTTACCATAGATCTGTATTTGCAGCAACTACAGTATATGATCAAATGCAGTAAATAACAATCCAGCCACTGTGATCACTGACAGACCTTACACAGTGATAACAGCCACTGTTCTCACCTGTAGATGCCCCAATAAAGATCCACAGACATGTGAAAACGGCCAAAGATGTTGATAAAGCCATGATTACAGCAGCTGCTGTCTGGACTGAGGGTAAACCGATGTTTCTGGTGACGCTGCACTAAAACAGTTTTTTATTAGGAAGTAAAGGAGGAGGCAGTGGAGGTGTGGATCTTTTCCAAGATTCCCGTGAGTCTGCATCGCAGCTTTCAGATTGTTAAAGTTGTTTCACAACATGGAAACTCCCCCCACACAACCTGGACACAGAAAGTGAAAGTATTTAAGCAGTGCCTGGTTTTGGTTTTTCCGTTTTGTCTGCCGCCCTCAGATAATTTGTCTTTCACTTCAGTTAAGTACCTCTTTGTGTTAGTCGATCAGTCCCAACAAAATACATTTGTTTGTGTTTGTAATGTGACAAAATGTGGAAAATTATAAGAAATTTGCGAACTTTTGCAAGGCACTGATGGATGGATAGTGAGACTGATTAATAGAAATAATCCAGGCTCTGTTTACTGCTCTCAACCATAACTATAAATTTATTAAACGGCTTCAGCAGAAAGCTACTTAAGTTCTACGTGGCACAGATCCATCCATTTATCTGTAACACATTATCCTGTTTAAGCTTGTACTGTGGGAAGAAACCCACACAAGCAGAACATGCAAATTCTCTACAGACAGTGCTGCCCTTGTCTTGCACCAGTAAAATATAAATGGATATTTAGGGTCACCAGAAATACTGTAACAAGGCCAAAACAGATGATTTGCTGCAGAGCAGAGCATAGAAGGCGCATGACAAAACTGAACAAAATTTCTAATGATGAAATGCACTTAAATCTCTTAAAAAAAAATAAAAATAAAAAAAATCCTTTCTGCTCTCTTGCACTTGTATCTCGTGAACTGTGAACACTTTTCTGATAGGACTTTGCTTTGATGTTTTCTCCTTGACTTAGATTTTTGCTGCCTTGTACCTCACTTGTAAGTCGCATTGGATAAAAGCGTCTGCTAAATGTAAATGTAATTAAAATATGTACCTTTTCTTTGCTTATGTTTTATTTTTGCATCTTTGATAAAACATGGAGTCAAGTTTAATGCATTTTCATTAAGATTTGGTCTCAGAATTGGTGCGAGCAGAATGATTTTCACAAACGATGTAATACATGTTTTAAGATATGAGAATATTTAAGAAAATAAAGCTAGTGACTAGACCACTGTTACAGTGCGCATTTTGCAGTGGCAGCAGTTTGATTATAGTTAAGCAGTTAAAACTGGAATTTAAGGGGAAAATGGGGGAAAACAAAGATTAGGCTCATCGCCATGGGGAATGTGTTCTCCATGGCGATGAGCCTCACCTGCTTTGCCACAGGTGGGTAGGGTTAGATTGAGGTTGGGATCAGGCTATTGTAGATAAAAGGAAATTGAAAGTAACAATACTTTGTATGACTAATCCGTGACCTTAAGCAGCCTGCTGAAGTTAACCACTTTACAAATCCACTAAGAGGGCCAAACCTAATGACCCCCATCTTAGGCTTTAGGGAGTCAGGGTCATAATAGTTACATGTTGACGACTCGACCCTGCTCCCACTTCCCTGGATGACTGAGAATCTTCACTGAGATAATGACTAGTAAACTTCCTCTGTTAATTCCCACTGGGGCAGTAAGAGGTCATCACAGGGCGATGCCACCATATAATAATTCAAATCACTGCTTTACTGATTTGGTAAACATTACAATTATCCTTACATTAATATCTTTTCCCCTTATGTCTCAGGCATGTTTGCCTTGTGTGTGCACTGAGTGATCAAAAGCTTTTTGCCCAGATGAAATACATTTTCAAAGAAATGTAATGTTCCTCTGGTAGTTGAGTGACTGTTTTTTTATGATTGTGCAGCTGAATTACAATGAAATGTAGAGTTATGCAACTACAGGCCACTGAACACACAGCCAGCATCCAAAAGCAAGTTGATGCATTTTAAAAATTAGTAACGTCCACATTCAGCTGGGAACGGTTCTGAAAATCATGGGACTCTGATTTCTGTTTCTGTTGTCTCTGTGGGAACTCAGACTGTTGCTGCTTCCTTCCTCTGCTCCCAGACATCAAAACGCAACGAGCCCAGACTGGCCGTGTTGATTTTGGATGGTTTGTAACGATTTTTATTTTGGTATTTTTTTGCTTTGTCTGATAACAAGTGTGCTCAGATAAGACAATTTCCAGACTGACCTTTTCACAAGACTACAATTAATACAAACAATTAAAGATTGTTTTGAAGTAACTGTTCTTATCCAACTGTGGAGATATTCTTTTTTGGGGGGGTGTTATGCATTTATGAACTCAAAGCTATTACAGGAAAACATTATGTGCATGCAAAGAAATCCTACCCTACCAGGTGTGGCCATCTTGGTGCTGGTCCTGAGCCTGTATAAATATGGGATTGATGCAGCAGGAATGTGGGCTCTGTATGGATTGTGGTACAAATTGGCTCCAACAGAATGAAACCCCCAACCCGTTTTAAATATTTGTTGGTCTTTGTTCTGATGTGTTGGAAACATCAGCTTAGCACTTAACACAGTTATACCCTCCATGTTAAAGCCAGGTACAACACCTGGCTTCGTGGTATGCAGACAATAACCTTCTCCTTAACTCCACTAAGACTAAGGAGCTCATCTTGGACTTCAGAAGGGACAGCAGAGGTACACATGACCCGGTCCACATCAACGGGATGGCTGTTCAACATGTCACCAGCTTCAAGTATCTGGGGACCCACATCTCAGTGGACCTGTCCAGACCACCTACACCTCACCAGCAACCTTTCTTATTGAGGACACTGAACACTATTCTAACACTGTGTGTATTGAAAAAAGTAAAATCGCAGTAGGATAGTTTTTTTTTTTGCCAGTGACAGTACTTTAACAATTGCATCTGTGTACTTCATTACAGATTGACTATGGTCTTAGCCACACAACAGTCATAGCGTCTGTTTTGATTGGGATTTAAGTTATTGCACTCATATTGGAATTTTATGGAATCAGCTCTAATAGTTATTCATCTAAATAACAATATAATAGTTTCATGTTAAGATTTCTGTCTTGAAGCCTTTTGATGAGTTTGTATTCACTGAACACATTAGATAGTTTTTACACAGACTCATATTTGTCTTCCATCATGCGCTGTCCTAGAGCTTAAGCTCTTCCATCTCCTCTTTATTGTAGTTTGACTTGTTTCTTTTCGAAATAAACTGAATGATGACCATGCTGAAGCTTAGTGTTGAATTTAGTGCCTTCTTTCACACACTTGAATTGTCAATTCCAAATTGTTTCATCTAATTAAGGTTAAGAATGTGAATGTGAGCCTAAGTACACATTTCCAATACTTTCTCATCCTGCCTACAAGTAATATGTTCTATATTCCACGTTTCACAGCTGTAGACATGGACTAGTGGAGGATTCAAAGCCATTTTCAGAGGTCAACAAGATCTCCTTATCGTGTCACCTCAGGAATTCACAGATCTCCAGCAAATACCTGAGATTTCAGGCTGACTGCAGTATTTTATCACTTGGGTTTTGTATGGAGACTGAGTACAGCATCTAATCAGTCAGTGGAAGAGGTGTCAGTGATAACAACTACTCACACTCTGGTCATAAATAACTTTTTACTATTCTTCTTATCAAATTTCTGTGCTTTCTTTATCAAAATAAATACAGCTCAGTTATGGAAATTTCTTTAGTCAAAGCCTCTGTCCTACCAGTTCAGAGAGACAAACTCTCCTTCAGAAAGCTGAGCACCCAGTCTGATGAGCTGTGACTATTGAAGCTAAATGAGTAAAGGATCACAATAAGGAGACCTTGAAATCCAAAGTTAAAATTTGAGCAGACTCTGTGTTTCTATGACTTCCAGCTTAGTCCTCAGCAAATAAATGGAAATCAACTCTCAGTAGACATTTAAACAACCCACAATGGGGCAGCTACAGCACCACTTAGTTACTAGGAGGACACCGAAAATCCTCCAATACGTTAGAAGACTTGTCAAAAGCTGTATTCTTGGAATTATTCTTTCAGTATTTGTTGCTTGGTTGACCATGGCCTTATTTACAGTACAGCAGTAACAGGACTGTACTGTGACTTTAATTTTTAACTGCTAATTTAAAAATTCTGTCAAGTTTTTGTTGTTGTTGTTGTTGTTGTTTTTATGCTTAAATTGCCCCAATAATCCGTAACGGGAATATATCCTTAGTTTTAGGTTAGAATATGATCACAGTTGGTGAATTGTTACTGATTAATATACATTTTGAATATTCAAACCAAGATCTTGTCACAGTCCCCTTTGTGTAGAAACAGACATTTTAGGAAACTGGAGCTGAAAATTCACACAGTGAATCAGTGAAATCTCAATAAAAATAAGTGAACCTTTATGTTGGAAGTAGAAGACCCGGGACCCCAAATATACAGAAGTAAAACAAACCTTTAAAGTTATTTCAGAAAAAATGTTGTATTGCAAAATAATTCCATTAAAAACATTTCCGCACCACATTAGCAGGTGAGATTAAAAAGTGTTGGAGGGAAACGTACCGTAGTATTTTAAAGTGTCAGCGTAGATATAAATGAGGGACTGATCTTACAGTTAACAGGGTGGGGGGGCTCAGCTAGAGCAGGTACAGTCATATGTTCTCCTCTGCTGATATTTTCCACTTCCAGAACCAGAGGCCCGGCCCCCTTCATGTGCACCTTCTACAGAGGCACCAACAAGAGCATCCTGACCAGCTGCATCACTGTGTGGTATGGAGCCTGCACTGCCTTAATTTTGCATTACCCTCCATCTGCATCATCATTTATATGACTATAGCTGTAATCTGTTATTTATTATTTGCCCTATGCTATTTTATTTGCCTTTTTTATAAGCTTACTTTACATGTGAATAGTAATACACTAAGGGGATGTAAATACAGCAATTTCTTTGCACTATTTCTTTATTAATCTTAACTGTACACACTAGGGAATGTTCAACTCTGTATGTGCTGTGCACGTGGCAGAATTGAATAAAGACTTTGACTCGACAAAAATATGAAATGGAACTAAACAATTGTTAACATAAAATGTGAAACTATAAAATCAGTAGACCTCACGTTTCCTTGGGATTATAGATAATTTGACACAGCACACATCTAACTATATCCTATGTTCATACATGTTTCGTATGAACATCATATTTTTTACCTAGACAGAACTTTTATTGAACAATATTGGATTTGTTACTTCTAGGTTGGACTACGGTAATTCCCTACTTTCAGATACTGGCCCTGTAAAAAGCCTGCAATTAATCCAAAATACTTAAGCAAAAACATTATTGTTGCAGGGATGTTAAGAAAGGCTTTATCACAAAACCCAGACACATTCACGACCATTGTGAAACCTGTGTTTTAACCGTGAGCATTGACCCTGTGGTTTTGTTCAAAATCACTATCCAGGAATCTGTAATTGTTTTAGATGTTTAATCATTTTTGTTATTTAAAGCCCATTGTTTTAATTACCATCACTTCTTATTGTGCATATAAAATCTGCATTGCTTTTCTTAAACCTTCAAACGCCAGTTTGTTTGCACAATGCACCATTTTCTATGTCCTCAGTGCTATTGGTTGTTATGGGATGTTTAATAGCACAGTCTGAGATATGTGACTGATTAACAACAGCACTGATGTTTGTTCAGGGGAAGCAAAGCCCCAAAAACCCCAACACTTCAGTATTTGAGGACTGAAGCAATGACATAAAAATGTCTTGGGTATTTTTTTTTATCAACTCTGTACAAAATCACATAAGGACATCATTGTCCTTAAAACTGATTCACTTTCACTTTTATCAATGAAAATGAATCTGAATTTTCAATCTGCTTGTCATCAGCAACATTGCACAATCTTCAAAATCTGGGGACTTTTCTTTGTGCTTTGTCTATAATCACCAGTTTTCACAGAAGATAAACATGGACACACTGGGTCCAGATGCTGAAACAACCCTTTTTATTTTCCACTCTGTGTTTAATTACATGGGTTTAGTGCTTTCCAGTGCACTGCAGCGTTTTGAAGACATTTGGATAAGAAAGGAGACTTGATGAGTGAGCAGATGAAAGGCTGTTGTTGTTGTGTCTCGTGAAATACCCAACGTTCACGAGATCTTTGAAACTTTTTTTTGTCTAACATCCTTGACAGTGTTTTTCTAAAGTATCTTCAATTACTGTTTTATTTCATGTTTTTTACTTTTAGAAACTTTTAAACAAAGGAGTTATTCTGATCCTCCTTCACTGTGCGAGCGCAATGTGTGAAACACTCCCACATAAAAATCCCGAGTTGTGGGATCACAAACACACATTTAATTACAAAAGCAGAGGAAAAACAATTTTGTCATTAATTTTGCAGACTTTGTATCATAATGGGCCACTGGGGACCAACAGATAAAGCCCCCCCACCCCACCCCCAAGACCACCAGACTGAATTGAAGCAGTCCTGTTTTCAGTGATTTTGTGATCTTTACTTTTCTTTTTAGTTGTTTTTCAATTGCTCATAATTTTATATTATGTTTATTGGTCATTTTGTATTTAATTGTGCATTATAGTACTATCAGTACTGAAGTTACACGGCCCTGTGCCTGGTTGACCTGTTCTGACTGAGGACAGCAGTGTAGTTTTATCAAACAGCCTTCTTCAGAACTTGTACAATATGAACAGCAAAAAGACACAAAATGCAGCCTGGTGTTGAACATGAACAGGTTAAAGTCACATCTGAAATACGACAAAAATGCTCTGCTGTCTATTGGTTAAGAAATCTCAGAACCAAAAGACAAGTCAGTGTCTGCCTGTGGGAAAACAACAACAAATCTGAAAGGCATTGCGAAAGTCCCGACAATACAGAACTCCGAAAGAAAAGGTGCAGAGGGAAAGAGACTCATTGAGACTGGGATGTCAACCAGATTAGTATGTGAAAAGCTTTAAGGCCTTAGAAGAAATGTTTAATCTCATACTATTCCAAACTGGGGTTTTTAAAAATCTCAATTAATTCCAGCACCAAACTATAGTCAAAGGGTTACAGTTTAATGTAACTCACTCTCTCACTTTATTCCACTTAGAGTTTTGAGAAAACTTTATCAGATTATTGTCTTGTTTATTGAATCATCTGATTCCATTTGACCTTCCTCCAAAGCATCAGGAGCATGCAGCCAACATGCAGCCAGCAGAAAAAAAACTCCCAAGAGTCGAAGGAGGAGTTTGTCTTTGCCTCTTGTGGCTCAATACAGTGCAGCTTTTGTGGTTTGCTTAGCAGGGGAGGATTTATAATTATGGATAATGATTTTCTGGAAAGTGGAAGAAAGGGAGTTTGACAGAAAACATAATGAGCAAATAATTCTGAAAATGTGCACAGGAAGTTGCACTTTAATGGCCCTTGGTTTTGCTAAAAACTGTACTTATGATGTACTCAGTATAAAGTACGAATTATAATTTGAAACAAAGTCATATCCAGTTAAGTGTCTTTCAAACAACACACTTAATAAAGTTCATCCAACTAACGTGACATTTCCTACAACTTTAAATGTTTACTATATTTATACTATATTATATTTGCTATAAAATAAAAAAAAAAACAGCAAATAATTGATGGAAGCAGAACCTTGTTTAAAAAGAATCTCCACAATAAGCAAAATGAACTTTAATCTCAACTGAGAGAGTCAAACAACAAGTTCAGCCAAACTCTCAAAAGGATCAAGGATCTGTTTTTGTGTCTTTATGTGCAGTAGGACACAAAAATTCAGGAGTAAAGAAACCTGATACCTTGATCAGCTGCTTCATCAATAGGAGCAATGATTACTTGGCAGATCATATAAACAACAAAAGCCACCCACAAAAAGAATCGCGTTCCCACCCGGGAGACCCACTACCAAAACTTATGGTCATGTCAGACTGTAAAAAGACTGCGTGTCTGCAACCTCTACATTAAAAGATAATGTTGACATCAGGCTTCACTTTAAATCTCTTGTGGGTGGAACTGAAATTGAAATTCCAATCAGCCAAGTGGTTGCTAAGTCGATCACCTTAACTCCACTTTTGCCGTGATTTGGACTTTTTAGGTTTAGACTGTATTGGGACTAGAACATTGGATTGTGGACAGTGGATTGATTATTTATGCTGGATTCCGGACTCCACCTGCCCAAGTGTCTTTCTCTCCCCAGCTCAACCATGCGTTAACACCTGAGCGCCGCCATCTTGCCTCTTGCGTTCCAGCCATCTCAACCCATCGCTCAGTAGCAGTTAGTTTTTTGAGTGAATATTTGCATTTGCACATTATTTTTACACACATAGTATTTACAGTTACAGATTTGTGTACAGACACACAAATCCCTGTACGCACACACATAATTTAGCTACTATTCTACTTCCATACAAAATACATTTCCAGACTGTAATAATATTATAGAGAAGGCCCAGCAGTCCGTAGTTCCTGTTTTAGCTGTACTGGCTGAACTGCCAATCCAGCTGTTGAGCCTGTTCTCTGCACTTCCGATACTGCCCCAGTAACCCAATAGTACAGTCTATGAAATGTAACAGATTAACAGCACTGATTACTATGCATTGTTGGTTTTGTGAAAGTAGATAAAACTTCCACTCAGTGTGTTCATGGCCAAAAATGGCCACCTACAAGCACTACACGCTTAAAATATTTGCGACTTTCACAGCATATTTTTTTATGTTATTAAATGATCGCAGGTCTTTTCCCCATGGCATAAAAATTGAGAATCACATTTTTCCTTCGCTTGGGCAGGTAGGATAAACGGTGCCAGTTTGTGTTTGTTTCCCCTCCAGCTGCATTTTTAACCTCTTCCACATGTGATTTGTTTTTATAATGTGCTTAAAAGCCAAGTTTGCCTGGGACATTCAAAGTTCAATAGCCTGCATCAACAGAAAGTCACTGCAACTTGGGTTTATTTCATCATCATTTAGTATCATTTCATCATCATTTATTTCACTCTATCTTGCACATATGTTTTTGCACTTCAAATTTCACAATTTATTTTTCATGCACAAACACAAATCATATCTGAACTCAAGATCACACCTATGTCAAAACTGTGTTATTCATTCATTGTGTCATACAATTCCTTTGGAGTGCAGTGGCCACAATGGAGCCAAGTTGTGCAATTGGATATAGACAGTATATTAATAACAAACTTAAAAAACTGGAAAATTAAAAACTCAGATATCCAGATAAATTATATTCAACCTCTTCTGATGGTTCAGTCACTCTGATCTTTCTAACAGAACTCCAACAATTCTTGGAGTAACAATTATTTTATTTGTTACACATTCACATTTCCACTTGAAGGTTTTGTGGGTTTTTTTGCAGTAACAAGCTGTAAAGTGAAACTGAAAGGGGGACAGAGAAGGACAAAGACAACTACGGGAGAAAACACACAGAGTTAATGACATACAGTGGTGACAATTGCGAGGTGAGAGGAGAGAGGGTCAAGAGGAGGAAAGGAGCTCAGTGCATTGGGGGGTGGGTCCCCCAGCAGTCTAAGCCTATGGCAGCATAACTATAACTAACCATATGCTTTATTAAAAAGGAAGGTTTTAAGTCTAGACTTAAAAGTAGAGAGGGTGTCTGCTTCCCGAATAAGAACTGGGAGCTGGTTCCACAGAAGAGGAGCTTGATAGCTAAAGGATCTGCCTCCCATTCTACCTTTGGAAATTCTGGGAACCACAAGTAGACCTGCATTCTTAGAGCAAAGTGGTCTACTGGGATGATATGGTGCTATGAGGTCTTCTATATATGATGGAGCCTGAACATTCAGAGCTTTATATGCAAGAAGCAGGGTTTTAAAAATTCTATTCTAAAATTAATGGGAAGCCAATGGAGAGAAGCTAGTGAAGGTGAAATATGATCTCTCTTGCTAGTTCCAGTCAGCACTCTTGCTGCAGCATTTTGGATTCATTGCAGGCTCTTTAGTTACTGGGGCATCCTGAAAGTAGGGAATTACAGTAGTCCAACCTAGAAGTAACAAATGCATGGACCAGTTTTTCGGCATCACTTTGAGACAGGATGCTCCTAATTTTGGCAATGTTCCATAGGTGGAAGAAGGCTGTTCTAGAGATTTGTTTTATATCTGAGGTAAAGGACAAATCCTTGTCAAAAATATCTCCAAGATTCCTTGCAGTAGTACTGGAGGCCAGACTTATGCCATCTAGAGTAACGATATGGTTGGACATCATATCTCTGAGATTTTTGGGCCCAAATACTATGACTTCAGTTTTGTCTGAGTTTAAAAGTAAAAAATTGTGGGACATCCAGGCCTTTATGTCTTGTAGGCTTGAAGCTTTATTAACTGATTATTTTCATCTGGTTCCATAGATAAATATAGCTGGGTATCATCAGCATAGCAGTGGAAATTTATGGAGTGTTTTCTAATGATGTTGCCTAAAGGAGACATATATAAAGTAAAAAGTATTGGTCCTAACACAGAGCCTTGTGGAACTCCACAGCTAACCTTTGTGTGCATGGAGGATTCATCATAACATGAACAAATTGAAATCTATCAGACAGATAAGATTTAAACCAACCTAGTTCAGTTCCTTTAATCCTAATTTCATGTTCCAGTCTCTGTAATAAAATGTTGTGATCAATGGTATCAAATGCAGCACTAAGATCTAACAGAACAAGTATAGAGATGAGTCCATTATCTGAGGCCATGAGAAGATCGTTGGTGACTTTTACCAGTGCTGTTTCTGTACTATGATGAACTCTAAATCCTGACTGAAAGTCTTTATACAAACTATTCTTATGAAGGTGATCACATAATTGTTTTGCGACTACTTTTTCAATGATTTTAGAAATTAAGGGGAGATTAGATATTGGTCTGTAATTGGCTAAAACACCTGGGTCAAGACAGGGTTTTTTAAGTAGTGGTTTTATTACAGCTACCTTATAGGTCTGTGGTACATAGCTTGTTTCTAAAGATAGATTGATGATATCTAATATGAACGTATCTATTAAGGGTAAAGCTTCCTTGAGCAGCTTAGTTGGAATAGGGTCTAGCAGACAGGTTGTTGGATTAGATATTCATAAAGAAGGTCATGAAGTCATTGCTGCTCAGAGTTAAGGGAAAACAAGGCTCAACAGAACTATGGCTCTTAGTCAGCCTGGCTACAGTGCTGAACAGAAACCGGGGGTTGTTCTTGTTTTCTTCTATTAATGATGAATAATATGCTGTTCTGGCATCATGGAGGGCATCAACTGTTTTTCCAGGTTAAATTCTTCTAAATTAGTTGAACGCCACTAATTTTCATGTTGCCTGTTTTCGGTTGCATGTTTGTGAACTAAACCTTATATATCACGTCTTCTGGTTTACTAACTTTGTTTTCAGAGGGGCAAACTATCGAGTATTTTACGTCATGAGGATGCAGAATTATGAAAAATTGGTGGCATTGAAAATAAATTTTGGTCAGTTTTATTGAACTTTAAATTCTCATTAAATCTTCTGCAAGCTACAATCAGCAAAATGAAAACATAAGAGTTTGAAGTAGTTCCCTTTACCTGTAATCTGTATCTAGACAACCCTGTTTTAGAAACCAATACTGACCACATTTAGCTGCCAAGCAACTATCAGTCACTCTACAGTGACTGTATCTATTAATAATGTAATGGAGGTTTTCTGTCTTTATAACAAAGCTGTAGTTGGTGCTGTCAGTCACAGTAAGTCCATCCCTAGCCTCTATTGTTCTAATGGGTTTTTGGACAAGCAAAAACTCAGGCCAACAAGCAGATTTCTGGTTGAGCATCCGACTTCATTACTGTCAGATTCAGGTAGTGCTTCCTTCGTTTTTTGTTAAAGTGATGGGTTAGGGTTAACTTGGAGGGAACATTATCTAACTTTCTCTAAAATCTACTCCTGAGCTTTGGGATTTAATAGAAACCTTTTTATTTGGTATCAGTTAACTTATTTGGGAATAAAAACAACATAACACAAGTGTCTGGTGTTGTTCCTAATTCCTGCTACACAGATACAAACCAGGATACAAGTCTGACCTGAGTGTTTCAGTTTCAACAGAAACTTTAAAGCAGAGACAGATTCAATGAAATGATAAAAACTAAACAGAAGGAGGAGAAGAAGAGGAAGAAGAAGCCTCAAAAGTGACAGATTCCAGCTCTGCCAAAAGGCTTCAGGAAAACTACTATAACACATTCTTTCTCTGCTGTATTGAAGTATACTGCACTATATACATATATGTCAGTATTTTATGACTTTTACCTCATCATCATCCTGAAAATGTGGCTCACGTTTCACAAAAGCTACAGTTTCATTTTAAAACATCCAGTGAAGTTTGGCCTGTTTGTCACTGAGTGTGTTACTGCACACGGTCTCACATCATTTGCTGATTTGCTGGCAGAGGCATGAAAAGCCGACAGGAACGATGAACAAACAGCCGTGTGTGAGTTTAGGGAAACAATGACCTCAAGATCTTTGTTACATCTGCTCTGATGGAACATCCAGTGTTTCATGCTGAAAGGAGCTTTGCACTGGTTTGTGCAGTTGATAGTTTGGTGAATCTAAAGTGACTTTTAGATAAAAAGAAAAACCTTTTTCTTTTTCACTTAAAAATGTGGAATAAATCAAATGATGAACATTAGTCTGACTCTAGTTGATCCTGACTCACAGCACAAAATCATTGTCTTTGGTCTCTTTTTGCTTTTAGTTTAGTCTAGAAGTTTCAATTTGGCTGTTGATCAGCTGCTTCATCAGGAGGAGAAATGGCAGTTACATTTCCTGTGGATCAAACAAACAATACCAACAATAACAAGAATCACACTAACAAAGAACACAATCAGCACCAGTTTAAGATGTCTGTGCTTGTCTCCTCCATGCTCATCAGCACCTGTAAAAAGAGAATGAGGTGTGAGGTGTCAGGTAGGTGATGAATCCATTTCCTCTTCAAACTCCTGTCAGACATTATCTACTGCACTTTGATCCCATCACTCATAGCAGCTGTTTGCTACAAAGTCTCATCAGCAACATCTTTAGAAAACACAAACATCTGATCTGTGATGGTTCACTCTCACATCAACAACCAGGAAGCAGCTTCACCTCTGATCCACACACACACTCACTCACCTAAGGCTGTGACTGTCAGCTTGGTGGTGTTGAGGAGCTGAGGTGGTTTTGTGTTGCTGTTTCTAACATAACACTCATATGTTCCAGTGTCTTTGATGGTGACGTTCTTCAGAATCACAGAAACGTCTCCGTCCTTCATCTCTGGATCTCTCAGCTCCACTCGGTTCTTAAAAGATGGATGCTGGTTGTCATCAGACATCTTCCCATGTTTCCAAACAAAGGCGGCTTCCTTCAGGTTCTGTCTCCTCCACTCTAACAGTTCGATGTCTCCACCTCTGTGATCCAGACACTGAAGAGTAACATTATCTCCAGTCTTCACTGTGTTCTGTTGTTGGTCTGAACAAAAACCATAAAATCCAGATCAAAACACAGTAAACATCAGTAAAACAGCTGATGAGGTCAAATTCACACAGCTCTAAAGTCACAACTTGGATCAGTCCAGTTTGTTGATGCTGGAAACATCCTGACCAACAGTGATGTGGAAGCAGCTGCACTTCAAACTCAGTATTTAACGCTGCTGATAAGCTGTGATTGTACCACACACGCACAAACACACACAAACACACACACAATCACAATCACATACACACATACTCCCTCACCTAAGGTTGTGACTGTCAGCCTGGTGGTGTTGAGGAGCTGAGGTGGTTTTGTGCTGCTGTTTCTAACACGACACTCATATGTTCCAGTGTCATTGATGGTGACATTGTTCAGAATCACAGAAACGTCTCTGTCCTTCATCTCTGGATCTCTCAGCTCCACTCGGTTCTTAAAAGATGGATGTGGAGTGCTGCAGTCATTCTTCCCATGTCTGCAGACAAAGACGTCTTCTTCCGGGTTCAGTCTCCTCCACTCCAACAATTGAATGTCTCCACCTCTGTGATGACACTGAAGAGTAACATTATCTCCAGTCTTCACTGTGATCTGTTGTTGGTCTGAACAAAAACCATAAAATCCAGATCAAAACACAAAGTAAACATCAGTAAAACAGTTGATGAGGTCAAAGTCATCAGTTCTACTAAATCTGTGAAGCCTCAGTTTTCCTTCAACTACCAGTGAATTGTTCATTAGAAATAAACATCAGTCGTGAATGAAGAACTTCACATTAAGCAAAGTGAAACAGTGAAACCTGCAGATTAGACTGTTACTTTCTTGTACTAGTGAAGTCATTATTCTAAACGTGTGTAATGTCAGATGGGGACATGTGAGACCTGGACACATTCATATTCACACACTGCTCCATGCTGCAGCTTGGGATCTGATGGACAAAGTGGGATAAAAAAATCATGTGCAGATTTTCAGACTGAACTAAAACACACGTGTCACATTAGCCTGGTAACAAGAAGTGGGTCATTAACTGTGTCTGTGAAGCAGAGCCAGGGTTAAAGTTTTTTCTTCATGTGAAAGGGGCAGAGCTGCAGACGGCATCGTGTGAATTATGATCGAATGACATGAGGAAACAATATCAAACTGTGATGTGAACAATGAGAGCACACAACAAAATCTGGAGAAACTCTACATCATTTTTGAAATAAGTGCAGGTATTAGTGTCTCGCTGAATTATCATTTCTTTTCTATTTTTATTGATAACAAACACATTGTGAATATGCAAATGACATTAAAATGACAATGTGTTAAACATTCAAATGATTCTAAGACAAAGCAGCAAAACCTCATTTTTGAAAAGTTTGAAAAAGTGGAATCTCATCATTATGTCAAATATGAATATATACTATAATAGCTGTGTAATATAAATCTGTTGGTTTGGTCTGTGCACAGTATTGTCTTTTATGCAAACACCTTAACTTGTAAAGTAACTAAAACTCCCAAATAAAAGGAAGTAAAAGTAGCTTAGAGTTGTACTTAACTACAGTATTTGATCAAACATAACAGCAACAACCAAAGTTCTCACCTGCAAACGTCAGAAAAAAGAAGCATAAACATGTGAAAACAGCCACTGATGTTCCAGATGTTGATGAAGCCATGAGAGCAGCTGCTGCTGTCGGAGCTGAAACTACAGCTGATGCCTCCAGTGACAGAGCAGTGTAGCACAGAGGTTTTTATTGGGTAAAAAAGTGGGAGGGGAACTTTATGAGAGTTGGATTTTCCCGGCATCGCTGCATCCAGATTATTTCAGATAGTCAAGGAAATTAGAACGTGGGAACTACCTTTCTTCCCTCTCTGTGTTTGAACACACACAGTGGCTCCAGAAGTTGAAAGTATGAGAGCAGCGTTTTTTAGACATTTTCTCAGTCTTGTGTGAACCTGCTGCTGATTTGTCTGCACAGTCATGTTACTGCACACTGAGCCTCTGAGCCCAACACGAATAACTAGTGTCTCTAATGTTTCCTATGATCTGCACGAGCGTCTCACCAGGAGACCATGGAAATACATGTCTGCACTCATGGACACAGAGCTCAGGATGTCAGATGATTATATCTGTGTGTGCTGCCATGATGGCAGGAGTAGAAAAAGTCACTAGATTAAAGATTTCTCACCCTTACTTTACCCCTGCAGTGCTTTCAGGATGATTGACACAGCTGGAACAGGCAGTGTTTATTTCTCCTGGTGGTTAGAAGCGGATTCAGGAAAGAACTAGGAAACAAGGTAAATGTTGTCAAAGCAGATTGTAAAAATGCTGCCATGTACTGATGGTTATCAGCAGCTTATCTCTGTGACTGGAGTGTCAATAAAACATGAGAGAACTTAGAGTTCAGGGTGAAACACAGCAAGGTGAGGATCAAGTCCAGCTAAGTCTGAACTTTAAGAACTGGCTGCTAGTGTCTTATTTACTTATCTGGCAAAGCTGACAGGAAAATAGAAAAGTGACGGGGGAGTGTGGTGAATCATGAGCTCTTTAATAATTACAGATCATGATCCTCTTTCTTTAATCTCACATTTTCTCTTTGAGCTGCTTTGATGTTTTGTACCAACAACCTGTAAAGCGTTTCAGTTTCCTGAGCAGTGACAGGAAGCTGCCAGCAGAAGGAAGCACGTTAACATCTCTGCACCAAATGCACACACAGTGATGACACCGGTCATTAATACTCGGCAGGGCATCAGCAACTGTCACTGACTAAAACAGGAGCAGATGGAACAGAATTTCTCACTGGATCCAGATAACTTTGCTGTTTAAGTCCAGACAGACTCTCAGGTATGTGCAGTTTATACTTACCTGCAGCCTGCATGTTTCTTTGCTGCAGAAAAGCTCCTCATCTGACCTACTCTGTGGAAAAATACTAAGTGTAAAATAGGCGGAGCTGTTGTTCACGTCGTGCTGTTGGCGACTGTGCAGGCCTAAATAAACCCAGTGCCACTTTCATGTGTGTGTTGGCAGAGGAGGATTGAATGAAAGCTGAGATGAAGTCATTGCTTCTGGATGGAGGAACAGAAGTGAGTGTGGGGGGGTTGTGGGCTCAGTAACCCACTCAGGGTTGTGGGCTCATAAAAATGCATCATAAGTAGTAATGAGTGATTTGAAACCGGACATTTAATATTAGGAGCAGTCGCTCTTGCAAATGTCACAATGAGCAGCACAATGACCAATAAGGTGAAACAAAGGAGGAAAAAATTCAGTTTATTAGATTTTGTTGGAACAAAACACAATGAGAACATAGTTGTAGCATGTAAAATGTGTGTACGTGTTTGATAAGATTCTTTTCACCGTGGACAATATGACCACGTATCCTACTTTTCAAAACTGGATTTTGACCGTTTCAGAGCAGCTACAACATTGAACTGTGAATCCCAGTTCAGACCCTGTACATTCAAAATGAATTCTTTGCCTTTTGTCTTTTCTAGCTACTAAATGTGATTGCGATTAAATTAGATGATGTTATCGTGCCCACTTGCTGTCCATCAAACCCAGTAGCTTAGGTTTTAAAACGTTCTTAGTCCTGTGCTCATTTTCCAGATTAACACTGTTATGTTTTATCCGATTAACGTTGTTACTCCGAAAACGTGACGACTCTACTTATTACTCCCTGTCAAAAGTAACCCGTTATATTACTTTTCCAAAGGGTCAGTGTCTGAAACCCTGACAGAGTCAATAGAGAATCCCACTCTGGACTCTGTCCAGTCTCACCTGTGACCGTCTCTGTCCCGTTCATCCCACTTAAAGACACTTCTTACTCCTTCTCCCTCTCTATCATTACTTCCTGTTTCCTTCCTTGTATTTGCTAGTTCCTCCGTCTCATTTCCTGTTTCCAAAGTTCAGTCTGGCAACTTCACTGCTGATCATCAGCCCTGACTGCTTTCACCTGTGGCCCTGTCCATTTAAACCCCCAGCAGGGTTCCGTCCCTGCCAGATCCTTGCTGTGTGTCTACCCATGAACTCTGACTTCCTGGTTTTCAGCTGCCTCTGTTACTAGACTGTATCCCAGTTTTTGTTCTCTTTATATATCTGTGCACCTCTGATTTCTTATTCCGCTTGTTTAGTGCGTCCTTTTTGACAGAAACCTGTTTTCCTGTGTAGTTTCCTGTTTTCCTGCCCACCTTGTGTTTAGTCACTTTGTGTAGTTTTTGTCCATGTTGACGTCCTTTGAACTGATTTTGTGTTTATCTTTGATGGCTTAATAAAGCCCCATTTACCCGCCCTTTCTGTCACTCTCTTATTCTTATTATACACCAAACCTGATATTGACATTTCATCCATTACAACATACAAAGCTTTGTTCGTTCTTTGGTTCTTGTTGTAGTTGCTGTGAAACTGCTCTGTGATCTTAAAGCATCTGCTTGTGTGATTGCTGTCAGACTCAGGGAGGATGTCTGTTAAAATACGGTTCCAATATCACAACGGAAGTGGTTAGAGTCAACATGAAAGGGCAAAATGTTTTTCTTCACCCCGAATCTACAGACTCTCCCACACAGACCATTTTCTTCAGTGTTACTCAACTTCTACCTCTGCCTGATTTATGACTCATGGATGCTGGAGGAGCCAGAACTTTTTGGTTTTAAACGCCAGTGTGTATTGCCAGCAGCGCTGTGGTGACTTGTCCTCAAAGCCGTTTCATAAGAGTGAAAAGGTTTTTAGGACGGAGTCATATATGTCAAACCCTGACAGGCACAAATATGTGTTTTTTCATTGACATATCGCAGCAGGAGCCGTGTTAACTAACTCATTAATTACTCTGTATTGCATCATGGTTTCACAGAAGCTCTTGTTGCACAGATGTTTGTAACGACTTTAAACGTTGTGGAAGAAATTAGGAGGAAAACAGTGAGAGGGGGTGGAGAAGAAAACAGACGAGCCAGGGAGAGAAGACATGTCTCATCTCTGATTCTTGGCAACGTGAGGTCTCTGGAAAACGAGGTGGGCGAGTTGACTGGTGCAGACTAATGTGTTTCACAGAGACATGGCTGCAGGACAGTGTGTCTGACACATGCATCAGTGTTAGTTGATGGTATCAGCTTCAGCCAAAAGTGGTGTGTGTCAGATTTGTAAAAACTAGTAACTAGTAAATTTAAGTGGTATAAAAAAAGAAAAAAAATTAAGTAATGTGAATAAATGTTACACATATATTTTATGATTTGATTAATAATTTTTCATGTGATAAGTTAATTAATTATATCAACCGTTAATTTTCAATTATTACTAAACCCAACACATTTTAGTTTACTTAATATGTCCTTATGATGTTTTATTACTTTTCCCTTATTTAATACATTTGACTTAACTTTTATGAGTTATAATCTACTCAGTAGTATTATGTGTCACTTTTTTAAAATTTAATATTGATTGTTTTTTAGAGCGTACATGAAAAGCAGAACAGTCAGAAAAGTCAGAACAGATCGTTATGAGCATGGGACTACAATCACAGATGTTCCAGATGTTGATGAAGTAGCTGAAACTCCTGTTCTTCCAACACGATCGTATACTGACAGTTCTTAAGATGTCAAATTGTGTCACTGTGTACGTCCTTTTGTAGCTCATCTGCTCATCTGAGCCACAGCAGCGTCTCTCCGCTGACCCATGCAAACATGTGATTATGGATAATTGTGTTCCTTAGAGTCATTTGTCGGTCAAATTTTTGGAGTCAATTCAAATCGCTGGCTCCTCCATTTAAAACGTTAAAATGTGAGCAGACTTTCTTACCGTCAAGACTTCCGTCCCTGGAAACTCCAGATGACATCAAACCAGCAATTAAATAAAAATTAGATCTAACTTCACGTCTAAGAATTGTAGACAGGACAATGCCTCTTGACTCAACACGAGGTGGAGTTAGCAGAGGCCCAGCAGGGACTGTAAACCGGACAAATTGGTCTAAACATCTAAACTGTTAATGGGGAACAGCTGGGGGGAAATTCTCAAATCCAGGAAACTCTCACAATGTTTTTCCTCACTGTTAGCTTTGCCACATTAGTGAATCTTAATGCTGCATTGGAGCGGATTTTCTTGACTGGATAATAAATTAGTGTATAAAAATTTACCTTTGGAACAAATATCAGAAAATATTTTCTCAAATTTAAGTCTTTGTTAACTGATTGTGACTCTGCAGATGCCACAGAAAGACAAACCAGCAGCTAAAACCTAATGAGACGATGGTACATGGCCAACACTGTCAATACCTTAATGAATGAATAAAAAAATGTTTTACTTTAGCTCATATACATTGATATAGAGATCATTCCAATATAATCCTTCATATAATAATTCATTCATTAAAGACACTGACTGAGGTTTAAATTCTGCCTCTTTTTCTTACATTGGTGGTGATTGTGTTTGACGTGGTGTGTTTCCATCCCTTGTTAGTTCAGCTTTCTGAGACAACTTGCCATCCACAAATGACTGATTTACATCTGATTTGTTGCTGAACTGAACTTGCTGCCATGCAAAGAGTGGCAGGTGCTCAAAATGAACAACGGGCACACGGAGGAAATTTAAAACAACACACTCCAGCACATTGAGACTGTCCCAACAAGTCAACAAGCTCTTAAATGTTGAAACGCATTCTGGTCTTTTCTTCGATGTCTTGATGATCACTGGTTGAAAATCCAGAGTCACCAAGAGGCCCTGCGTACATTAAAAGACGAACCTAGTGTTGCCAGGTAAACTGAGGTCTGGGGCTCAGGTGCACAAGCAGTTGTGCCCTTGATCACATCTTGGTGATTGTGTGGATCCCTACTAGGCTTTGTCATCTCGGCGTAAGGCTGGTGTGGAAAGGACGGAATAAAGGCCTGTGTTTAAGTGGACATGAGGCCTTTGGTGTTTGAGGGACGACGAGCAGAAGTAAATGCCAATTTTTCACTATGTGGTAATTAAATTATGTTTAAACTAAAAAATAAATGCTGCACATACTTTTTGCTAAGTGATTTGTCTGTGGAACCTTAACGACCTTATCGGTCATTTGTCCACTTTCCTCTCATAGAACGCGCTGAAGCATTTGTTGAAACAGTGCCATCAGCCATCAGATGAAACTACACCACTTTAGCTGCCGGGGCCCAAAATGGGAGATACTGTTGCTTACAATGAAGCCACAATGGCGTCCAGTTTCACACTCGTGCAGGATTTAAACAAGCAACAAGTGAAGAAGTCACAGTTTTATTTGAAAATGACAAAAAGAGTAAAAGAAATATTACATTTTTCATCAAAATAATATTTAAAGCACAATTAGCCAGTACAAATGATCCTTCATCAGAAATGTATTAAATACTTTAAAGTTATAATAAAACATGTTAAGCCTAAGACACTGAACTCGTGAACACTTATGTTACTAAGTTGGTTTAAAGTAGAGAAAAACGTCCAAGATACAGTACATTTGTATTGTAAGTTTAAACATTTGCAACAAAATGTCAGCGCTCCAGTGGTGAAGGCCTCCTAGAACATTGTTGGGATGGGAGTCCCACATCGGGCGTTACTCTACAGCGATCAGGTTGCAGCTTAAGGAGACTGTTACTGTTACAAACCTGAGTGTCAGTCAAACAAAAACCCGGAGCTGAACTTTGCAAGTTAACAAAACAGCATCACAAAGTTAAACACACAAACAGACAGGGGAATAATCAGCTTCAGTAGAAACTATCACATGAATTCCCTGACAAATAAAACACGTGACATTGCTATATGCGTGTTCCTGCTGATGGTTTCACATCAGTTTGTTGATTCAGATTCACATTTACGTGAAAAGCCGACAGGAAACATGCGAGCACCGATGACAGATGCTAAACCGTAGTTTGAAACAAAAGACTAAGACAAAAAATAAAACATTAACAAATTCAAACATTCATAATGAAAGTACAGTCTATGCAGTGATCTTGGAGGATTGTTTGTATGGAATTATTTTAGAGTTTGTTGCAAATGATTCCAGTCATTTGCTGCAGAAAACTGAAAGGAGGTGCGACCAAAGGAGCGACAGGCTTTTGGAATATGGGTGTTAAATTCAAATACTGGAACAAAGACTTCGACCAGTGATATGAATTGTGTGTGCTGTTGAAGCTTTATATGTTAATTCTCCTTTTCCTATAAACAGAGCAGAGTTGATCCTTATATAAATGAAAATATCTCATGAAAAAGTAAATAGCAATTTAGGATGAGTTTGTGCACTTATCACAGTTTGGTGACAAATTACAACTCTGAGTCTCTGATAAGAAACAAACTGGCCTGTGTTTGTCCTCGTGTTTTTGTGATGGAAAATCAATTCTGAATAATTCGAATGCTTATGTCTTGTTTGGTTGTGGTGATAAAATGAACCCATTTTACTTATGCAGGAAGTTGTGACACTTGCTTTGATATACAGGTTTTCGTTCTGATAAGTGTCTGTAAGGGCTCAAGGTCAGCAATATGGTAGACTGACCACACGGAGATGTCTCCAAGTTACACCAAATGATGTGCTTAACATTAGCTGGGGGGTATTTTGTCCAGCAACAGAAGAATATAAATTCATATTTGACATATTAAGACATTAGAACTGCACTGGATGGAGGCTTGAAACTCTCTTGCAAGAAAATAAAACCCTTAAAAACATCCTGGATGTGGAAGTTTCTTTAGTGATTACACTTACGCTGTTTCTTACCAGTGATTGTCGAAATTGGCCAAAACATTTTTTCATCCTAGTGTCATTTAACATAAAGTGATCTGAGACATTTGACGTCTGAGTTTTTCTTCACATGCAATTTCAATTTCTTATGGATCATGAAGAAAACAACAGCATCAATAAGTAGAACATTACCACATAACAAACACACAACCAGTCCAAAACCATTACCATCCTTGTTTCCTTCATCACCAGTGTATCCACATGTTTCACCTGTGAGAAGAGAATGAGATGTGAGATGTGAGGTGTCAGGTAGGTGATGAATCCATTTCTTCTTCAAACTCCTGTCAGACATTATCTACTGCACTTTGATCCCATCACTCATAGCAGCTGTTTGCTACAAAGTCTCATCAGCAACATCTTTAGAAAACACCAACATCTGATCTGTGATGGTTCACTCTCACATCAACAACCAGGAAGCAGCTTCACCTCTGATCCACACACACACACACACACACACACACACACTTACTCACCTGAGTTGATAGTCAGCTTGGTGGTGTTGAGGAGCTGAGGTGGTTTTGTGCTGCTGTTTCTAACACGACACTCATATGTTCCAGTGTCATTGATGTTGACGTTCTTCAGAATCACAGAAACGTCTCCGTCCTTCATCTCTGGATTTCTCAGTTCCGTTCGGTTCTTAAAAAATGGATGCTGGGGGTCTTCAAACATCTTCCCTTGTTTCCAAACAAAGACGTTTTCCACCAGGTCCTGTCTCCTCCACTCTAACAGTTCGATGTGTCCACCTCTGGGATCCAGACACTGAAGAGTAACATCATCTCCAGTCCTCACTGTGATCTGTTGGTCTGAACAAAAACCATAAAACCCAGATCAAAGCCGGCTCCAAATCCAGATTCGGGAGGCAGACAACCTTTCTACTTTTAGGACTAGTCTTAAAATCTTTTTGATAAAGCCTATAGTTAAAGCTGTTCAGCTCTTAGTAGGTATATGGTTAGACTGCTCGGGGGGATTTGGTGGGTTTCCTCTACATACAGTATTTCTATAGTCTTGATTTTATTATTTCAAGTGTGTTGAGATGACCATGCTGTGAATTAGCACTATATGTCATAATCTGGCCCTTAGCTCCACTTCCTGTCCTGGACTTTTATTTTGTAGCCTTTTCGTCAACTTCCTGTTCACAGTTCTTTCCACCAACTTTACCTTTCGTTATCATTTATTATTGTTTGCACCTGTTCTCCTCACTATTTACACCAGCTTTCCACACACTTTCCTGCCAGATCCCTGTTTCACCTCATGATTTACATGACCCCTGTCATTTGTAACCCTGACTCTTGAGATTTGGACTCTGTTTTTCGTGCTACTTTTTGGTCTGAGGTTTGGTAGGTCTATATTTCTGTTTCCTTTAAAGCCTTACGTTTCCTTTAAGGCTTGTTCTACTTCCCTTTGTACTCTAGATTTAGTGTCTTTCATATTCTATCCCTAGTTATTTTTCACAGTGTTCATTTAGGTTTATGGTGTATCTCTGCTTGTCTGTTTTTCTAATGTTAATTTTGGTTCGTGGTTTAGGTAAATTATCCTTGTTTCCTAGTAGCTCAGTGTGTTCTGTATCCTGTCGTGTTTTACTTTGTACCCTCCTGTTAGGATTTTTATTTATTTTTGAGATTTGTTACAATAAACTGGTTTATTACTTTACTCCTTGTCACTGTCCCTTCAGTTTAGTCCGTCCTAGTGCGAAATCGTGATGCCATATAAATAAAGTTGAATTCAGAAATTATTTAGGTTACTGGTTAAAATATAATTTAATATAAAACCTAAGAAATGTGTTTTAAAATGTTTTACACATAAATATCTGAAAAGAGTGGTGTGCATTTGTATTCATCCCTCCTGAGTCACCACTTTGTAGAATCTTTGTAGAAGTTTTGCTGCAATTACAGCTGCAAGTCTTTTGGGGTTTGTCTCTACCAGCTTTGTACATCTAGAGAAGATAACTTTTGCCCATTTTTTTCTTTGTGGAATAGCTCCAGCTCAGTCAGATTGGATGGACAGCATCCGTGAGCAGCAATGTTCAAGTCTTGCCACAGATTCTCAATTGGATTTAGTTCTGGACTCTGACTGGGTCATTCTAATGCTTTGATCTAAATCATTCTATTGTAGCTCTGGCTGTATGTTTGCTGAAGAAAAGCATCCCCACAACATGATGCTGCCACCACCATGTTTCATGGTGATGTGCAGGGTTAGGTTTCATCCACACATAGCATTTTGCATTTAGGCCGAAAACTTCAAATTTTGAAAATCATTTATCACTTTCCCTTCACTTCACAATAATGTGAAAGAAAAATCCCCATAAGTCACTGTAGGTAAAGATTCCTACGCTTATGTTTGAACCAAATGTATTATAGGTCTTTTTGTTTCACCTATGAAAGTTCGTCAAACTAATCTGACCTAGATTTGTACATTCACAGTATCAGCATCAACTTTAATTTGTAAAATGTTGAATCTAGGAAGGAGAAGTGAGATATTAACTTTCTCCAATATCACAGCAGAAAATAAGCAAATAAAAACAGCTATTATTTAATGAGGCGTTTAAGCCTGTCTCTGTTTCATATAACTATAAAAATTAACCATCACCCGTCTGCATCACATCAGAAACAATATGTACATACAGTTCTGAATATCAGTGATTTTACATTTTTTGTAACTTGCTTTTCATTATTTTGCATTAATGTGAAAGCAGCATTTTATTGCTGTAGCTGTTTGAGCTGGAGCTGCATTTACACTTTTGTATAAGTAATACAAGTACTTCAACTGCTGTTTCCAATTTATTTATAAATGTGATTTAGCCATTAGTCAAATATCTCATTTTATGTATAATCAAATGTTGTACAAACTGCATCTGCTTATGTTTAAACTTTTATAAATCTCAAATGTGGGGCACAAAATTACACTTCATATCTACTGTTACATAGTAAAAGTAGCATTATATTGGTACTTAAGTATAAGTACAATTTAATCAGTAAAAGTACAAGCACTGAGATCAACCACTAACCTGCTTGATAACAACCATAGTTCTCACCTGCAGATGTCGGAACAAAGATCCACAAACATGTGAAAACAGCCACAGATGTTCCAGATGTTAATGAAGCCATGAGAGCAGTTGCTGATGTTTGAGCTGAAACTACAGCTGTTCATCCTGATGATGAACTGCACTGAAAGACATGGTTTTTATGGAGGAGCTAAGTGAAGGCGGGAGGTGGAGCTGGAATTTTCAGTGATTCCCAAGATTCGTTTATATGGTTACAGAGAATGAGCAAAGCCACTGTGTGGTTTGTAAAAACACCCCACGGATCCAAACTTTAACAGCACAATGAAAGTAAATTAAAGAGTAAATCTACAAAAATTTGTAGATTCATGAGTTTTGCAAAGTCTGGACCTGTTGGCCTGTGAGTTCTAGTTGGAGGTGTAAGTTCATGTACAAGACTGTGTTTACAACTTTGTGCCAAAATCTTTCATCATGTAATTAGTTTGTACCCCCCTACACCCCCTCTGCCCCCTCTTATTTGAGTCACATCAGCATCTAATTGGCCCCTGAAGCCAGCCCAAACCAGTGTTTGGGGTTGAACAGAACCAGTACACTGTTGGCTCGGTTCGATTCCTTCACACGTGAGCAGAGGGGCTTCTTACGAAAGCAAAGCCTCTTGAGAAGTCGTGTTTAATGTGGAAACTCCAGGCCGACTGGAGCCAGCAGAGGCCAGCTGCCAAATGTAGTCAAACTGGGTGTAAGAGGAAAATGGATGGAATAACAGGAGGTGCCAGAAGGGTCAGGGAAGATAGGGGCCACAAAGACACTGATCACAAAGTTTAGGAGGATCACTGAGGTAGTGAAACAGAACAGAATCTGGGACTAGGAACAGGGGCCAAAGGAAAGTCTGAAGGCACATGGAGGGTGCTGGATGAAAGATCGTAGGGAAATGTTGGCAGAAGGAGCAAAGAGCTACACCAGGAAACAGCTGATGTTTTATCCATTTCAATACTCAGTGAGAATAAAAACATTTAAATAGATTTGCAAAACTCTAAGTGATATTTTAGTAGCTAAATGAAAACAACAACTCTTTGGAAATCTCACTCAGATGCCCCTGCTTTCAGCTTTAGTCAGTGTCAATAATATTTATGTGCTGTGATCTGCGAGCTCTATGAAGGCTGCACATAATAATCCTCATACTTTGTTACCATCAGCAGAGATACAGATTTTCATTCGGTGGATAAATGTAATGAGTTTTTTGCCTTTTTAATCAACAACACAAGATTCCCCTCTTTACACTGCATTGCATCAACGTTTAGTGTTGGCAGATGTTCTGAGCTTGAGTTTCTGGAAGGAAGAATATCTACCAGATGTTTCTTCTTAGTTTCATTTTCTCAGTCCTTGGCTATTTGACAAGAATCTGGCTGAAGTGGCCTGACTTCATTCAATAAGCTTCAGTCTCTCATTGTGTCCAAAGCCCAAAAGGAACTTTTATATATAGAAATCAGTGTTGTATTTTTAAAAAAGATTTTTTGGGCTTTGGTCACAATCCAGCCCTGAAGGGACGAGCTGAAAGCCGTTGGTTTTGACATAAATCACTGTTATAAACACTCAAGTAAAGGACTCCTTCACTCACTCAGCTCAGATTATGTCATCTTGTTGCTCATACTCTGGACTTTCTGCTTTTCCAGAGCTTCCCCAGATGACATCATCTGAACTCCTAATGACGAAAAACTCCTGACTTTGATGGGTGGATCTGAAACTTCTACATTTTCTATCTTGGTTTGAAAACATTTGTATCTAACATTGTTAAAAAATGATATTTTTTAAACCAACACTGTATCATGAAATGTTGAATGTGTCTGTATTAAAAGAAAAATACAAAACCAAATAAAATACCAATTTCATTTGATCCAGTTAAATTCTTTGCTTTTCTCATGTCCTAATTCATTTTCCTTTTCCAACAAACATTTGACAATTGTTCATAATTGATCACATTTGTTTGGTGAGTTGCCCACAGGGGTCATTTACATTCAGTTTCAAGATCCAGTAATAGGATGATTCTCCGGGAGGGGGCAGTGTGGCTGCTTTCTTTTCATTCTTTCTCCTCTTTACAGAAATCATATGCTATACCAGATACTAAGATTAAAATGTTCCATGCGAATGCTAGTACTGCTAATATGTTTTTACAGGATGCAAAAAATATGAAGTGAAAGAAAAACATACGTCATACTTTGGAAAGAAGCTTCAAAAAGTTGCCCCCTGTGGATCCACTGGATGTGCAGCCCAAGTACTGGATTACAAAATGTGGAAAAGTCTGTGTCGCAGGATTTCAGCACCATGGACAGTTTTCCCAAAGCCAAACTCACCAATCCTCTTCAGTTCTGGTGTTTAAATGTTTTTTGGTAAATGGCCACTTTTATCCAAAGCACTTTTCTATGTTGATTCCCATTCAGACATTCACACACACACACCCTCACACCGAGGGCGGTGGCTGCCATGCAGGGTGTTCACCTGACCCACCGGGAGGATCTTGGGGTTCAGTGTCTTGCCTAAGAACGCTTTGACATGTAGCCAGGACCAGGGATGGAATCACTGTTTCGTGGACAACTGCCTACAAACAACTGAGCTACAAACCTGAATTTTTTGGAATAAACATGCAACATGCAGTATATTCATTTAAATTCTTTTTTGGACTGTAACTTATTGCCTGTTATTCTGGGTTTGTGTGAATAAAGAATTGGAAGATTTAAAAGACAAAAAATGGAGGCAACAACTGTTGCTTTACACTTTAGTCTGGGGTGAGATTTCTCCATGCAGGACAGGACAGATTAGGACTGGACTGAAAGAATAATTCACACCAACAGGAAACACACCAACTGACAAACTGCCAGTCCAACAAATACATTGCTTCCCGTGTCCCAGATTTGTCCAGGTGTTTTGCCTGCACATGAGAATCAGATGTGAGGTGTTAGTCTCATCAAAAACATCTGTAGAAAACAGTAACATCTGATCTGTGACATAACCAGGAAGTGACTTCTCATCGGACTCACCTGTGACTATCAGCTTGACGATGCTGATGGGTTCACTCTTAAGAAGAGTCCTCTTCTGTTGTCTCACTACGCGCCATTTACGGTGACACTCATATGTTCCCGTGTCGCTGGCTTGCACATTCATCAGAACTAGTGACATGTCACCATCCTTCATCTGTCTGTCCTTCAGCTTCACCCGCTTCACAAAACGTACCTCCTGATCATGCGGCTCCATGACAGGCTCGTTACGGTGCAAGTAGACGGGATCATGAAGCTCGGGTCTGATCCACTGCACGGCTGCTATGGAGATGTTTCTGGATCCCTGACAGGGCAAAGTGACGTTGTCTCCAGGATTTGTTATTATCTGCTGTGGAACTGACAAAGAAGAGCAGAAGAGTCAGGTTTTTTTTTCTTCTTTGATGTGGACCAAGAAAAACACTGAAACGTCTGTATTTGCATCAGAAGCTGCTGCCACTGATGGACTGGTCTTAATACAGGAGTTGTGTAAAATATCTGAATAAACTGCCCCGATGTTGCTGAATGTCCTCAGTAACACTGAAAGCACTAAAGCGAATATGCTACATTAACCCTCAGTGGCCTAATTTAACAGGCAGAGTAAGTGGCTACTAATGCTGCTTGAAACACTTTCCCTTTCTAAGCTCGGTTCCAGCATTTGCAGGAAGATGAGGAGATAATGGACTGCTGCTAAAGGCTTCCCCTGTAACTATACAGGTATACTAATGGAAAGACTTTTACATTTTCCCCCTAAGGGCAGCCACGGACCTTGAAAGCAACCCAAAGGCGAACCAGGCTAGAGTCCATATGGAGGCACAAAGCTGTCTCCCCATTGTCATTTCCATCCCAAAATACCCCGACTTAACGTGGGACTGCTGGGGAACACCTGACTTATACCTAACCCGTTCTTTTTCCTGCCCCTGTTAACAGCATGGGTACAGCTCTTTCCTGCAAGTGTGAAACTCTGTGCCACAACCTGCTAGAAGTCACTGCTCCGTCATCTCCTGATCCTTCTAGTGCACATTTGGAAGTCATTCACCACTGTTCTTGTCAAATCCACTATAACTTAATCCATTCTCAGCAAAACCCAAGTGACATTGAGGAGGCTTGTCTCTTTTATAAACATCGAGTGTATTCTCTACTTTTACTGTTTTAATCAAAGAAAAGAATTACTGAGACCCAAACTCACCTACGACCGTCAGGTTGACAACACACCACAGGTCAGAGTAGGCTCTCTTACGTGTTGTGTTCTTCAGTGAAACGTGACACTCATATTCTCCAGCATCATCAATGCTGACTTTCTTCAGAATCAGTGAAACGTCTCCGCCCTTCATCATTGGATCTTTCATCTCCGTACGATTTTGAAATGATGGAAGCAGGAAGTCTTTATAAAAGACATCGTCCCGGTAGAAATAAACATACAGATCTGACTTCAGGTTGGGTTTGATCCACTTTATTGCTTCGATGGGAACCTGGGTGTTACCCACACAATCCAGAGAGACATCCTTCCCAGCCTTTGCCCTCATCTCTTGACGACCAAAACCAAAAACATGATAAAATCATCAGATAAAACTTCTTTATACTTCAGTTGATTCATATTCAGCAAATACCAATAAATAAAGTGTTAGTGTATTAAATATTTGTATTTTTAGTATTTAACTGGTCCTGATGTCCATCTGAGCCCTTAGATATTGTTGATACAGAGTACGATCCCATAATAATTATAAACCTAAACCTTTTTTTAGTGAGTTGACCACAGCAATGGTGGTAAATGTCTCAACTCTGTGGGTTTATGTTGTACTTGTTTTTCAATAACTGGACGGCGTCGCTGCATATAAGCGAAATAACATATTCAATGTCCTGCCGCACTCTGTGAACAAAGAAACCAGTGGATCTGCATTGTAGATGACGCTTAGCTTCGGTCTCAGAAGAACCTACCGTGTGCTTTATTAACTATATTTCTATTTAGCACCATAATATTATGATGCCTTCACTGCATTTTAGAACACGTCAGAGGAAAACAAGCAGAGATGCTGCACCTACAGATTAGATCCTAACAACACTTAACTGAAACGTTATCCTCCTAACACCACGGCACACACACACACTTCTTACCTTCAGAGGCATTAGTGAGTGTCACTAATGCTAAGAAAGTGAAGGATAATGTTGTTAATTGGTCCATCAGATCAGCTGCTTCTAGTCTGAAGACATGTCTGGAGTTTTCTTTTTCACCACTTCCTCACCACCCTTTCACTAGCAGTACAACAGAAAAGCTGCTTAGCAATAAAATACAAGTATCGGCGTCATCTGTAAAATCCAGTACCATCCAGTATGTTCTTTTTTTTTTTTTTTTGTCCTGATTGAGAATTTTGTTGTATGTGTTGCTGCTCATAGTTTCGCTACAGAACGAATTATGAAAACTGAGCTCATTTCCAGGAAATCAGGCAGGTTGACTGAAACAGTTTGTCTGAACCAGCAGGTGTCAGCAGAGGGAGAGCAGTGAAACAGCCAGTACTGCAGCAGTACAAGTACTACGACTGTCAGTACTGACTGTCGTTGGTTACAGTGAACTATCACATCTGCTAGAATCATGTCCTCAGAATGTGCAGCTAAAACAAAATAGTACGAAAGGATCTGAAATTTGAAGAGCCTATGTTGTCATTTTAAATTGTGGTCACACAGAAACTTCTCATTCCAGCTTCATCTTCTGATGAAGATCAAACTCTCTAACTCTAACTCCTGATTCATAGTCGCCCAAACACAAGCAACCAGATCTTGAGTCTGATTTATGAGGTCGTGGGCCCACAGCCCACATATGTCACATTACATGAAGTCAGACTTTCAGTTTAACATGAAATATAATAGGACTCAGAGAGACACAGGGTGAAACATTTAATGTCACAACGAGCTCCAAGAGCAAAAGACGTGTACAAATCTTACAAAATATACATTCATTCACATATACCAGTATCAAATATAAAGGGAAATAAATAGTACTCTGCTGTTAAGCAGTAAATTCAAATATACGTAGGCAAGTGAATCAGCCACTTATTGGAAGGGCTCACTGCAGCGCGATGCCACACTAAGCCCCAATAAACACCGACCACACATGCTTTAAAAAACCCAAAGACACTACAAACTTTGTTTTATACTCCGAGTCGCTAGTATTGTGTATGTTTACCACTCAGATTGTTAGCGACATGCAATGAAGAGGGGCTAAGGCCTGGCCTGCTTTCCAACAGTTCCCTACCCCGATTTTACAAAAAGCTAGAAGCACAACAAATAATACTGCAAATGCAGTTCACACAACAATAGGGAACAGGGTGAAGCTAAAGAATAAAACCAAAAAAAGTAGAACTCATCCAAAGTAAAAATACATATTCAATTAAAACATTGCTCAGATGGTTCCAGACTACAGCCGACTGGGAGAAAAGTGTATTTTCCCTTTAAATATCCTTCCTGCTGTTACCAGCAGCTCACATTATCTCCTCAAAGGGTTTTCAGCCTCGGGCATGGACCTGAAACACACCAAAGAATTAGGTGAGTTGATTAATAAAAAAAAAACATGAAAACCTTTATTGAAATGCCAATGTCCTACAAGACCTACATGAAGTCCAGAAACAATTTAGTGAACAAATTCTAGAAGTTTGTGTTTTGTTTTTAGGAACATTTTTAAACATATATATTCACAACATGGTGAAACAAAGTTCTGGGTGAAGTACTGTGACCTCCAGCTGATGGTGCTGTGGAAAACATTTACCATCTAGAGGCAGTAAAGCTAAATTGCAATGCTGGCATGTTCCATTTAACATGAACTAGTACAGAAGCACTCAGGTACTAAGACAAATCAAAACCCAGAGATGCACATTCAGAAGTCAGAGCAGCAACAAGCTGGACCCAATTCTCCATTTGGGTTTATTGATATAGAGTAAATACAATAAACGTTTGAAAGTATTTTAGTAAAAATCGAGTCATAATAAATAGCGTCACCTTGTTAACTCAGCAAGCTAAAGATCTATTTCTTCCAACTTAAGATTGTTGCAGCTGTTTACTCTGCGAGCTGTGTGTGTCTGGCTGCAGATGAAAATTAGGTCCCAAACATCAAATGGTAAGATTTATGTGTAATACGGCTTCTTTACAGGAAACATATTTTTTCTATTTATTAATGTAAAAAGAGGAACTTTTTCTGCTGCTGAAGCAAATATAATGTTTAGGGTTTTTTTTATCATCATGTGATCCACAGACACAAAGCCTGACATGTCTCTGTCCTCACAGAAGGTGTTGTTCTTGTGATGAGGCTGAACTCTTCTTTGGAGAAGCTGAAGTTGAGAAACAAAATGCTGAACTTGTGTTTTCATTCACCATGTAAGAATTCCCCCCTCACCATCACATTCAAGTGATTCCACCTGTGGTTTTAGCAAAACGAAAGCAAAGTTTTGCTGGTAACCCGGCGTAACCACCATCCCAGGCTGAGTGCAAAGCTCACAAGATGGTGCCCCAATAGTGAACATTCCCAGTACAACAAGTAAAAACGTCTGACTTCCAGTTTGTTCAGTGAAGATAAGCATCTACTCTGAAGTGATCTGAGTCCTTTGGGTTTTCTAAAATCGACAAATCCAACAATAACACACAATTACAACTGGAAGTCCTAATGCTAGTTTGATATTTAAATCAGCATTTCCTCCAACTTTGTTTCCTTCAGCCCCAAAGTTTCCAGCTTTAAGACCTGTGAGAAGAGAATGAGATGTGAGGTGTCAGGTAGGTGATGAATCCATTTCCTCTTCAAACTCCTGTCAGACATTATCTACTGCACTTTGATCCCATCACTCATAGCAGCTGTTTGCTACAAAGTCTCATCAGCAACATCTTTAGAAAACACAAACATCTGATCTGTGATGGTTCACTCTCACATCAACAACCAGGAAGCAGCTTCACCTCTGATCCACACACACACACACACACTCACCTGAGGCTCTGACTGCCAGGTGAACTATACAGATGGGTTTATTCCTAATAATATTCTTCCTCCCGTGCTTTGTTAAGTTATAACAGCGACATTCATATGTTCCAGTGTCTCCAACTGTCACGTTCCTCAGAACCAGAGACACGTCGCCACCCTTCATCCCATTGTGCTTTAGCATCACCCGGTTCACATAAGACCACTCCTGGTTAAAGGCTTCGCTGTGTCCGTCTCGATGCAGGTAGATGTAGCTCTCACAGTCAGGTCTGCTCCACTCTACAGCTCTAAGACAGGAGTTTCTGGATCCCAGACATGGAAGAGTGACTTCCTGTTCACAACAAGCGCTTATGTTTTCAGCTGGAGAGCAACACAAAACCAGAAAAGTCGGCTTGAATTCACATTTACTGAGAAACTTAATCAGTTTAGACCAGTATTACAAATCAGATACTTTTGTTGAAGATACTTTAAATTATTTGGCTTCACAGTAACCGTGTGCACTATTACTCAGGAGCCACGTGCATTCGGAACAAGTCCAAGGAGCTGCAAAACCAAACAAATCCATCACAGAGATCATGAAAACATTGAGTACTGACAATCAAAAAGAAATCACAAATGAATAAGCTCATTAGGTGAACACACCATAGATAGATAGATGAGTGTCTGCACTGAACAGAGAAGAGTGGCCACAACAACATTTATCCTTTAGTAACAAATGATTAGTTGTGTGTTTGAGACTAAGAACTGAATAGAATTTAGAAAGAATAGAATAATTATAGAATAATAATTTTAGAAAGAATAGAATTTAAAACCCTGCTTCTTACATATAAAGCTCTGAATAGTCAGGCTCCATCATATATAGAAGACCTCATAGCACCATATCATCCCCGTAGACCACTTCGATCTCAGAAAGCAGGACTACTTGTGGTTCCCAGAATTTCCAAAAGTAGAATGGGAGGTAGAGCCTTTAGCTATCAAGCTCCTCTTCTGTGGAACCAGCTCCCAGATCAGATTCAGGAAGCAGACACCCTCTCTACTTTTAAGTCTAGGCTTAAAACCTTCCTCTTTAATAAAGCATATAGTTAGTTATAGTTATGCTGCTATAGGCTTAGACTGCTGGGGGACCCACCCCCCAATGCACTGAGCTCCTTTCCTCCTTTTGTCCATCTCTCCTCTCCTCTCACCCCACAATTTTCACCCCTGTATGACATTAACTCTGTGTGTTCTCTCCCATAGTTGTCTTTGTCCTTCTCTGTCTCACTCTCTCTGTCCCTTTCTGCAGGTGTCCCTGGCTTTGAAGCTGTGTGATTTCCAGTGTGCCCGATGTTTTGTTGTTGCTCTGTTCTTTTCTCTCTCCCCTTTCCACTCACCCCAACCGATCAAGGCAGATGGTCGTCCACCCTGAGCCTGGTTCTACTGGAGGTTTCTTCCGTTAAAGGGAGTTTTTCCTCTCCACTGTTGCCTATGGCTTGTTCAAAGGGGAATTGTTGGGTTTTCTCAATATAGAGATCGATAAGAAAAGACTTTTTATTTTTCCCTAAATGACACTAAACTTCAAATATACCAAGACGTGTTTAAAGCAATTAAATGTGCTTCCAAATATTAAATGTCTGTCATGTAAAATAAGTTAACTACAAACATCAGTCCAGTGATGTGGTTCTGGTTTAGATTGACTTTGTGGGGACTTTTTGGGGACTTACCTTCCCTCCTGCCAGTCATTTGAAGTCACTAAATCACACTTCTTGATTTAATAATGAAGGCTCTTACAGCACAGTCATTGGATAGTCATAAAATATCACTAAAAAATACTCAGCCCCAGCATCACCACTGGCGCTAATGTGATGGAGGACCAGGGTCAGCATGGCCAGTCTGAGCCGGCTGCAGCTACATCCCCATACACAGCATCATGTGATACGCTGTGTGCAGAAGTGGTAGAAGTTCACAAACTCACTAATCAAGTAAAAATGCAAGTATTGGCCTAAAAATTACCCACTACAAGTGCCACTACCAATTTTTTTACTCAAGTAAAAGTACTAAGCCAATTATCTAGACTGTACTTAAAATCCAATGGTAAAAGTAAGAAAACTGTGTATTTTTAACAATACTGATTAAGGTAATTATGTCACAATATTTCTAGTTGTTAATACAGAATCAAAACCAGAACTCACTTATGGAAGATGATAGATACATTGCGAAGAACAACAGTCCGGTATTGAGGGAAACCTGAAATGCAGTCATTGAAATGGCGTCTTCTGATCAGGTCTTCAATTTACAATCAACGATTGTCACGTAGGCCTGCTGTTCTGCTCTGTCTGTGAAGGAGGACGTTATCATGGTCTTTAAATGTAGCCTATGAAGAACTTACATCAGAGACAACATGCCCATAACCACAGAGTCACGACTCACCGCACACTACCAAGACCAGGGGTTGGGCCTTCTTTTTTTTGGAGAAAGAAACAAAAAGTTTCTCTCAATATTAAAGTTTGACAAAGTCAGCGATAAAATTCACTCAGATTCAAAATTCACTTATAATAGTGACAGGGCTGAACAGAAAGATGAGGAAGTTCCACGTGTGTTGGGCCTTTGTGGACAAGATTCTGTTAAAGCCAGAAAAAGACAAACTAAGCAACTTTACTGTGGACTAAACAGCTGCCTTGTGAATCAGCGACTTTCCCTTCACTGAGCAGATCGTGTGACTTGTGTGAAATCATTAGTCAGACAACTTCATCTCTGATGTGAAAAACTAAAACTCACTGTTTTCAAAAATATAGTACAGTTCCTATACAGCGTTGGACCACACCAGGTTTCCTACTCGTGGAGGTTTTACTATAAGCATTATTCTACACACAGATTCTATTAACTAAATTTCATGCTGCTGTATAACCCACCCACTCAAATCACCTTTTGTTGCAGTAAGACGTAGTACTTGTCTACTTCATGACACTTTAAAAACACACTTTGCATTGGACATGTCTACAATAGCAGCAAATAAAACCTGGCTCTGCTCAGCTGTACTGCTGATGTGAGCTGAAACAACTCCTATAGCCACATCCACTGTGGCACAGGAGAAAATACAGGCAGTAACAAAATAACATGTAGTATTATTAACTCCCCATCCTGTTATAAAAAATACAAAGCTTGAATACACAGGATTTAGTAAAGCAGCGTGATTTACATCATAGTTGTGCATGTTGATCATTGTTATCCACAGTAGTTTAGTGTAGATTTCAGTAGTGGATAGTAGGTAGTGGAGTCGTACTTGAATACATTATTGTTTCCACTATAAACACATAGTAGAATTATCACCTTTCGAATATTTTCAACGTTAAAACTGATGAATTATTACCTTGTAAAAGGATAATTTATGGCAGAGCCACAGAAAGAGAGAGAGTTGTTTCAAAGCAGCTGAACTTCATTTTCTTCCTTAGCAGCAGGTTGGTTTGAATTCTGCTCTGTGTTTCCTTCGCATTTTTTATAGATCACAGAAACACCAACAACAACAAGAACACCAGCAACAAGTGGCAGAGCAACTGCCAGTCCAAGATTTACATTAGTGTCTCCTTCATCCTCAGTGTGTCCAGCTGCCTCACCTGTAAGAAGAGAATGAGATGTGAGGTGTGAGGTGTCAGGTAGGTGATGAATCCATTTCCTCTTCAAACTCCTGTCAGACATTATCTACTGCACTTTGATCCCATCACTCATAGTAGCTGTTTGCTGCAAAGTCTCATCAGCAACATCTTTAGAAAACACAAAGATCTGAACATCTGGGATGGTTCACTCTCAAACTCACCTGAGTCGACAACTGTCAGGTTGATGGTGGTGATGAGCTCTGGGCTGCCTCCATATCCAACATTACACTCATATGTTCCATTGTCTTTGATGCTGACTTTCTGCAGAATCACAGAAACGTCTCCGTCCTTCATCTGTGGGTGTCTCAGCTCCACTCGTCCGTGAAAAGATTCATGCTGGTACTTCTCATAAAAGCGATCATCACGGTAGAAGAAAACATAATCATGGGATTTCAAGTCAGATCGGTTCCACCCTATAAGTTTGGGAGTTGCATGTTTGGGCCCCCAGCACTGAAGAAGGACATCATCTCCAGGTTTCACCTGCTGTGTGTCTGAGCTAAAAAAAAGAATACAATTCTAATTTGTTCACCCATAAACCCTGTAAACCTCAAACTCCACCCACTGTTTAGTCAACACTTTTAGAAAGTTTAGCTCATTTTTGGATTTCTTTGGTCATTCAGTATTAAAGTCGTGATTTCTCATTTGTTAAAAACTTAAACAAAACTTGTGAAATGATGAATTTTATGTTTTTTTCCATGTAGAGTTATTGTATTCTGATTTTAATAAAAGTAATTTGCAGCCTTTTTCTTTTCCTACCATTGCATTGGAAGACAACAGAGCCCGAAATACAACAAGATTTTTTGCAGCCTGACGTCTCTGGTTTGTAGCACTAGACGCCCCCCACCCTGAAATCCACTGTGGGAGGGGCACTGTCAGTTAAAAGCAGCTTATCCACCATCAGGAAAACCACATCTGGTTTTCTGCAGACCAGCAGCTCTGCTCTGTTTTATGGCCTCATTATTATCTCTGTTCTTTGCAGCTTTTCCACATGCATGGATATTTCTTTGGACATCTTTAGGTAAGACTGTGTGAGTGTGAGTGTGTGTGCGAGCATGTGTGTGTGTGTGTTTGAACGTAAAGATAGAAATTGGACATGAGCCAGATGTGTGCAGCACACATCAGCGGTGGGCGGTCGTTGTCCATGTGCATCCTGCTTCACTCTGACCTCCTACAACAGTGACGCTGGCCTCGCGAGATCAAGTCAGATCTGAACGCTGGATGTTTGGTGGTCTTTGGAATTCCCCAGTGTGTTAACATTAAATGATAAACCCACCAGAGTAGTTGTAGTACTGTGATGCTGGGACTGATCAGTCTGTATAAAGATAAACTTTAACTACATTATATTGAGATGGTTTTAATAATTGTTGTATTTTGTTCTTATTGCTTTGATTATTCCATTCTACACTCAGTCCTCTAAAGTTTAAAGTATTTTATCTTCAAATAATAGATGACTTGCAGAGATGTGTCATTTCTTTTTGTTTCTGGAGGCTAATAATGTGCATTTCTCCACTTTTCTGCAGCACGTTTACATTCTTACCTTAAATATTAATAAAGTAGCACATGTAGGCTCTGTGCTAACATTAGAATAACCACAGAAGTGCAGTAATCCAGTATGCTGGTTAAACCACACGTTGACTTCATTCAGTAGCATGTTAGCTCAGTCTCATTAGCGCAGAGAAGAATGTGAGTACGTCTGTCTGTTAGTTTGTCAGAAGTCAGTTTGTCTTAATGTTTCTGACATTGTCTTAATGTCCAGCAGCTGCAGGAAACATACAAACAGAAAAGAAGAAGCCACAGATCATGTGGTACAAACATGTAAAGATCATTAAAGCCTTTAAGTAAAACACCACAGACGACCAGTAGATGGCTTCAAGCATCAGTGTGTTTAAATGACGTCCATAGATAAAGATTCAACTTATCTTTTCTTAGTCACTCAACACATTTGAAGATTTTTTTTATTTTTTCTTGAGGAAAATACAAGCAGTCAGTCAAAAACCAATGATTTTATAGAAATTGCTGCTGTATAAAGATACAAACATCTTATTGCAAACTTCATTTTTTCTTCCACAACAACATTGAAGTGCTGTGTAATGTTGAGTCTGTCATTTCAGGTCCAGTGTCATTTTAAATAGTTATTACAATGAGGCTTTAAATACTAACTAGTTTGGTTCATCACAACAAAAAAGGAAGTTTAACATTTTCCATGAGACAGTTTAGTAAAACCTACAGAACCACAAGAGAAAAGCAACATGGAGAGAAACGAGAAAAGGTTTAGGTTCAAAAATATCATTGAAATAACAGCAAAGTTAATGAAGCTTTTAAACACCAAACTAATGACTAATGAAATTTTAGTGAGTATTTACTGAAACAGGAACTGGAAAGAACTGAAAACAAGTTCACACATTTTGATTTAAAGAACAAGAAAAACTCATTTAGCATCAAACTAAAGCAGAAACTGCTTCAGTAAGAAACATTGTGTAAGAAACACAAAGAGGAAGTTGATGGTTTGGTTTTATAAGCAACATTTAAAAAATAAACTAAAAAGTATTTAGTTGACTTTGTGAGAAAAACATACTTCAATACTTCAGCCTACCCACCAGGTGTGTCCCTGAGCCAGATACTCAGTGCTAACTCACCGGCGCCTCTCTGACTTCCTGCTGTGTCCACCACACCAGCTTTATCAGACACTGTCAGTGACTTTCAGACTGGGATGAAAAAAGCCTCCTAATGTTGGTTTGTTGTGCAGCACAGCAGTGAAATCACATCTACAAAGAAATGACATTTTGTGACAGCAGTCGTCTTGTCTTCCTGTTTGGTAACAGTGTTAGTTACAGTCGACCTCTTGCTTCTTTGGACATTATAAACCTAACACTTTGTTGTTTAAAAGTTCTCACACTGTCCACTATATTCTATCCTGTATTTCACTTTAATTGGTCTCCAACACAGCACACATCCAACAATACAATCACTGAAAGTTAGATGGAACAAACTGTGCTGACAGATCAGCCTCTGATGTCTGTCTCGTTGTATTAAGATGATGGTATGACATCAGGCTGACAGCAGTAAAAACCACAGTTTCCTCTAAAGCAGCAGCTGCCTTGTTTTCTCTGCTGCAGTTCCAAGAAATTTGATCATTTATTTTCATGTTATTGCAAAATTGTACAATATTTTCTTTATGTGTGCTCATTTATCTCTACAACCAATAAATGTAGTGTTTGAGCAATAGTATAGTTTTTTGGCTCAATGCCCAGGAAACACTGACATGTGGTCGGGGGAGGGGGCACGAACCTTCGAGCGTATTGTTTGTGGACGGCAACTCTACCAAGTGAGGAACTGCCACCCATGAAACAGCACAGAGTGGACTGACAAACCTTCAGTTAAATCAGAATGTAACCACGTGTTCATGTTTCCAAATGGTTTTTATTAAAACAAACACATGTTCACTGCTTTGTACAATACATTCGTTCATGTGTCTGTATAAAGAAATCTGGTTCAGAGTCTTTCTCTAAGTTTTCAGCTTTCACAAACCTGAGGACTCATCCTGGAGAACTGCTCTCACAGCTGCTTCCATTTCAAGATGAAAAGAGATTAAACTGCTGCTGAAGTTCTGACATTCTACATACAACAACGTTCATCATAAGGAACATGTGGAGTTCCACAGGGAAGTGTTCTGGCTCCTTTACTGTTTCTGATATTGTAGCTTCTTTTTTAAATGGGAACATATGGATCATTTTGGATCAGATCAGAAGTGATGCTCTGTGGTGAAATTATCATAATCATTATCCAATCCCCGCTCAGACTGGTCGGGTGAGGTCATCACCATAGAGACAGGAAGGTCATTTCCTACAGTCAGAACAGGTCAGAATGAAACAGTAGAAAATGTATCAACTGTGAAAATATTGATGTTTCTTTTATGTGAGTGATGAATTTATTGATTGATTGTTTGCTGAGTGTTTGGTCAGTGAATGATTCAATATGCTACCTCTGTGTCTGTGTCGATATAAAGACACCATAAGGAGAGTGGAGATCAAGTATGGACAGAACACCACCAGTTGGAGGACCAGTGTGATCACAAGCTGAAGGGAAGTAGAGGATGGAGGTGGCGATGATGTAAAGGTGGTGGAGGTGGGTGAAGATGTGGTTGTAGGTTTTTCTGTGGAGAGAATTACCTGTTCAGGTGAACATGTGGATGAAATAAGTGTTGAAATCAAAGTGAAGCTCCTGACCTGTGACATAGATCCAGCTGGGTGGAGACTCTCCATGACTGCTGATGTGACACTTGTAGAGGCCTTCATCAGACTTGGTAACATGGTGGATGGTCATGTGACCTGTAGGCTCAGTCCTGATGAGGGAGCCATCTTTATAGAAATCAGCTGGGAGCTTGGAGGGAGGCCTCTTTGTTTGACAGTGCAGAGAGACATCATGTCCCTCCATCACAGGGAGGACAGGACTCTGCAGGATCACTGCTCCACCTCAACACAGAGACAAACTACAGCATTTCATCCATTTCCACACAGCTTCATCAACACTAACTCCACAGTCTGATCTTACCAGTGACAGTGATGTTGATGCTGTTACTGGTTGATCCCTCTCTGGACTCACACCAGTAAACTCCACTGTCCAATGGGTTGATGTAACTGATGTTACAGGAAGAACCAGCTGGTTCTCCCCAACCATCTCCACACTGAGTCCTCTGTCTTTTGGTTGTGTTCCTCCTCAGCGTCCCTCCAGCAGAGCTGTCGTCCTCCTCACAGCTCAGAGACACAGAATCAAATTCAAACAGCTGAGAGAAGTTGGAACTCACAGTCAGACGAGCTGTGATCACTGAGATCATGTAACAGTGAGTAAAGAATCACAAAAATGAGAGCACATGGTTACAAAATATGAAAAGTTCTAGATATTTTTATTAGATTAAATAAATTTAATTTTAATTCAAATCATCTGACATTTAAAAAAAACTCAGCAGACTTCAACTCAAAGAATTTTAAAATGCAGCATGTGATTATTTAAATATGGAGTCTATGAAAATCAATATAACATTTTTCTAAATAGGGAGAAAATCATTATAAAGAAAATTTTTAATAGTAATAAAAGCAGTGGGATAATGAAACAAGGACAATTTCTCCACTCAGCAGCAGTTTTCACAGTTGAATCTGAAGCTAATGACGAAGAACTATAAAGTCAAACACCACAGACGACCAGCAGATGGCTTCAAACATCAGGGTTTTTAAAACCATCCATAGATAAAGACTCAGCTTATCTCTTCTTTGTCACTGAACATGTGCAGACACTTAAACTGACACTTAAACACAGAAATCTTATACAGAGACAGTGGAGTTTCTTCTAGTGTCAGGCAGATGATAGAGAGGAAAAAAGTGATGATCACACAGTGACAGAAAACTGATCAAGTAGAGATCAGTGTAACAGTGAGTAAAGATTCACACAAAGAGACAGTGAACACCAACATCTAACCTTCAACAGTCTCTGTGTTTCTATGACTTCCTGCTGTGTCCTTCACACTAACTCATCTTTCTCAGACACAATGAGACATTTTCAGTCTGTCATAGAAAACATTTACTGACCTTGGTTTGTTGTGCAGATCAGCAGTGAAGTCACAACTAAAGAGAAATGAGAGTCAGGTTTGAGCTGTAATAACTGATCTACTGTGGGAAGCAGCAGTGATCTTCTCTCAACATTCAGACATCAACACATCCAGCAGACTGGACTCACCCAGCAGCCTCTCAACTGATGTTTTGTCCATTCTGCAGCTACCACCACATGTCAGAGTGTCTCTGAACAGCAGCTGCAGGAAACATACGAACAGAAAAGAAGAAGCCACAGATCAAACCACAGATCATGTGGTACAAATATAAAAAGATCATTAAAGCCTTAAAGTCAAACACCACAGACGACCAGTAGATGGCTCCAAGCATCAGTGTGTTTAAATGACGTCCATAGATAAAGATTCAACTCATCTTTTCTTAGTCACTCAACACATTTGCAACTTTTCAGTCAAAACTTAGAAAAGTAAAGAAAAATAATGAAAAGCAACACGGAGAGAAACGAGAAAAGGTTTAGGTTCATCAATATCATTGAAATAACAGCAAAGTTAATGAAGCTTTTAAACACCAAACTAATGACTGCTAATGATAGAACTACTGCTAATATGAAGAATTCTAATAATTAAATGTAGTGTGTATTTACTGAAACAGGAACTGGACAGAACTGAAAACAAGTTCACACATTTTAATTTAAAGAACAAGAAAAACTCATTTAGCATCAAACTAAAGCAGAACCTGCTGTTGTAAGAAACACAAAGTGGAAGTTGATGGTTTGTTCCCCCATCTTGTTTTAGACACAGTAAACATCCCTCCATCCATCAAGCTTTAGTTCAACTTTATGTTCCTCTGTCTCTAAACATCACATCGTCTCCTCCGTCGTGTATTTAACCAATAACTGATGGTTAATTTCTGAATGTGATGGCCACAGCCTCGGACACACCCTAAGTTTGTTTGGTAATGTTTTCACTTACCTTTTTCCTTAAGTTTAGTTTCTTGTTATTAAGTTTAAGTTGTATTAATTTAATTTCTCTTTTTCTTGAGTTATCATTTTGCTGGTCCAGGCGTGTTGGCCATCCAGATAAAAGATTGGATTGAGGCCTTCGTCAACTTTAAATACTTCCTACTGGGCCTGGATTGTACCAAGTACCCCGTTTGATGCAGGGAGGGGAAAATATGGGGAATATGTTTCTTTAGACGTTATAGGTTATTAAATGTTGTTTGGTTCATTATTTTGTTATTGCTTTTTCATATTTGAGTAATGGGATGATGTTGGTAAACTGTTTGTCTAGAGTTTGTTTATAATTTGTCCAGTTATAGTTATGTCTACCCCTTGTGTGTCATATTGGTTTGGCCAGCTAGTATATATGTTGCCCCTTGTGTGTCACTCAGGTTAGGTCTGTTTTGTCTCCGTTGTGATTAGAGCTTATGTTGTAATTTCAGTTTGATAGTTTAAGGTCAGCTATCTTTTGTTGACCTCTTTTAGGGCCCACATTTTGTTAATTGAAATTTCTTTGTATATGTTACATTTGGGTAAATAAAACCCATTTTCTTTTGTAACGTTACTCCTGTGTCCTGTGTCTACCTCGGTCCCTGACACTGAACAAAACAAAAAAATAGCACCATCAGCATTTCATCAGCAACTTACCCTTCAAGATAAGGAGCAGCACTGAGGGAAAGGGGGAGGGGCTACATAAAGGGTGATGTGCAGCAATATAGTTTCCCTGGGAACCAAAACAAGTGCAAATAGAAATTGCTCAGTTAGATAAAATTTACAAATACTAAATGGAATTTTCACATCATAAATAAAATACACAACATACATTTGAGATAATAACAAAACCATTTGACAGATGACAACATGCGTGTGCTGTGTCACAGACATGAACATGTCTGAATGAAGGTGTGAATAACATTCATGTAAAAGTCATCGTTGTCTGGTTGACACAAAGTCGTTGCCTTAACAGACAGATGAAAGCAGCAAAGTTAGGGATCCCATGTGTGAAAATGGCTGTAGATGTCCATGTCCATGTAAAGCTGAAACTCACCCAGCTGGAGCGCAGAGTCCGCTAGAAGATTACACAGCCACGTTTCCGTGAAGCACAAAACACAGGACGTAGAAAAGTCTCGGAGTTTGTTCAGCAGCAGGGTCAGCTCGTCCATTTGCTTTGAAAGGGAGCGTTGGAGAGGAAGACGGAGACGCACAAGCACCACGGTAATAAGTCCACAGGGTAGAAGCTCTGATGTTCATGAGTTCTTCCCGGTAGTAAGATCCACCAGAACTGTGGCAGAACACTGCATTCAAACACAAGACAATACAAAGTAGAGCACACGTTGTAGGAAATTATTAAGAATCACTTCATCACATCAGCTCTGGCACAAGCACCTTCCTCTCCCCCCTCCCTCCCTCACACAAACCTCTCTCTGCTTCTTTGCCAAACCATAGATCACATGTTTCTGTGTTAATGTTTCTCTGTTATCACCAAACCAATGGAGCGTTTCTCAAAAACAAAGTTAAAAATATTAAAATTTATGGACAAATGGTTTTTACCAGAAAACCTGCGTCAGTGCCTTTCTCAGGAAAAGTTGCTTTGGGCATCAAATGCTGCCAGATACTGGACTTAATTAAACACTGTGTGTCTCACTGAGGTCAAAGGTAACGTCAGCTTTTATATCAGATTAATTAAGTGTCTGACAAATGGACAGAACATGATGCCACAGGAAGGACAACAAGTTGTTAAACATCCATTCAGGTCTTTATTACATTGTTCAATCAACCATCTGAGGTTGAGTTTTTCATAAAGTAAAATAAACTTTGTAGACAATAAAATGTTCAGTTGAATAAAACATATTTACAAACCACAGCTGGAAAAGGCTCCAGGATAATCAGATAAAGATAATGAAAGGATGGAAAACAAACTCTATTTCAAATTACTGTTCAGGTCAATTTGACCCGGCAGAGAAAATAGAAGCTCAAAACAGTCAGAAAGGTCAAATCCTGTTTGTTTCTTTGTAACTATGAGACACCCCTGTCTCACACTCTCTCACACACACACACACACATTGATCTTTCTGACTCTTTTTAGCTTCTATTTTGTCGCCGGGTCAAATTGACCTGAACAGTATCTTTGTAATATAAACATGTAGGAGGGTTACAAATATGTGAACTGAACCATTTTTATTTTATATGTTCATTACACTAAATAAGCCAATCAGGAGAAGTTTCAAAGTGAAAAAATACTTTTACAGTTTTTTTCAATTGATAAATGACAGTGGGCACAACTGGAGCTACATGTGCAAAACTCTAACTACAGTCTGAACTACCAACTGTCACCTGAGCTAAACAGTTCACATCACCTGCAAAACTCATTCCAAGCAACACAATTCTTAAAACATGGCTCAAAACAAAACAATGTTTTGACAGCAGTGTGTTAGCATTTGAACAAAGTGCTGTAAATCCACAGTGTTGTGCAGGTTGTGGTTAAAGTCATGAAATAAGTGTGTAGACTTTTGAAAACTGTGTTCAAGCAGTGAAAAACTAACTAGACTTTGGTCCACATGAACTGCTGCTGTGCAGACTGTAGTTAGACTTTTGCACATGTGACTCCAGTTGTGCCCACTGTCGTTTAGCAATAAAAAAAACTGTAAGTATTTTTTTTAGATTGTTAAACTTTAAAACGGGTCAATTTGACCCTGAACATAACAGGAGGGTTAAGGTGGAATGTTTTCTTCCATTTTACTCAGTGCTTCATTCAGGTTGTGAATCAATTAACACACCTTCAATTTTAACACAACCTTGACTGTAGCATGTGGTTTTATTGGGTCTCTTGCAGGACAAACATTTTACTGATGATTCATTTCAGCCTAGTTCTGCAAATCTTTCTCCTCACTTGGAGCATCGTGCCTGTACGTTCCAGCATCACCACAACAGACACCACTCTGTTAGCACCTACACAAGAATAATGTCCAACAGTCCAGAGATAATCTTCAGATAAGAACCACAAAGTGTGCTGCACATTTTATTCTATGCTGAATTTATTTGTCATTAACTCTATCAGGATATCAGATGTTGTTCACATCACACAGCTCTGATCCACATGTCTTAACTGTGGCTCATGTAAATTCAGGTTCACAGATATTATAGTCATCGTTTTCCCCACAACCTTTTCCAGAAACTATAACCATCTCTTTATTTTTCCCAATGTAAAGGTGAAGATTATGATCTGTAGACCAGCTCCTTTCTCTATGCTGATACATCTGATGTTGTTCTGAGCCCAACCAGTGTCGTGTCGTCAGCACATTTAAACTTCTTCACTGAGTCATCACAAGTGGTCCAATCATTTGTGTAAAGTCTAGATTTCTGTATGTAGGAAGGTTTTATAGATGAATAACAAGGAATGATTAGTCCTTGTCAGCAAAGACGTCCATCCAGCTTCTGAAGTAATGATTGAGGAACATGGTGCAGAATCTCTTTGAACTGGAAAAGACTTGAACTTGGTTTGGTAAAAAGACACAACAATGGTTTAGTTTGATGTATTGCTTGTCCAAGAAGCAGAGAGAGGTGTGTCTGAGGGAGGGAGGGGGGAGAACAAGGTATTTATACCATGTCAGATGTGAGGACTTGACACTTGCAGCGATGGCTTCCTACAAAGTGATGTGTGTGGTGACTCTGCTGACTCTGCTGACACCAGGTAAGAACCTCCTCACTGTCCACACCTGAACCAATCAGGTTTCAGAGCTACTTACTGCTGTGTGAGGGAAACACTGGGGAACAAGTAAAACCTCTTAATCAAGTAAAATACTAGCTGCAATACTAATGTTCCTTTAGATCAAAGTGAGGACAGAAGGGAATAAAAAGTGTCCAAACTGAGTCAATTCTAAAAAAACTCTTTCAAGTCCAACATTCAATATGTTATCTGTTGGAGAAAAATATATGTCATAAAAAATATAGAAATCATAGTGAGTGAGAAACTGATGGAATGATGAACATTTATGAATTTATTTCCTCAGCATATTAGCTCATATTTTAGATTGTTATGGACATTACTGCATGTGGACAGTGAAAAAATATTCTGGTTCTTAAATAAAAGAGACAAAAATTAATTTCTGTGACATTTATTCATTGATTTAAACTTCTCCTTAAAACACAATTTGTATTAATGTAATATTTATACTTCTGAAACAAACATTTAGTAACTCAATTAATTTACATTAATTAGAAATTAAATAATTACTTTATATATGTATTTGTATTGCTTTGCATTTGTGTATATATTTACTTGAAATTAAATCCACTTCAAGATGAAAAATTATGTATGAGTGAAGTTCATGTTGATCAAATCTTGGACAAAAGGAAAAATATATAGTGAAAAGAAATTAGAACTGAGTAAATTCTCTTTAAATCTTTGGAATCTAAAATGTATTGTGTTATCTGTTGAATTTAAGAATAACAACAACAACAACAATAATAATAATAATGATAATAATGATAATAAGCAAACAGTTTAATATTGTTTATAAAGAAATGTGTTAATGGTTAGTAATAAATGATAGAGATGAAATCTATCTTTTAAATATCTGATTTCATTATGGATCATGTTCACACTTTGGTTTTATAGAAATATCAGATCATCAGGATGTTGGATATGTTTTAGTCAGGGAGACACTATTGATAAGCAGGAGACTCCAATATTTCCACAAGAAGTTGGATGTTTGTAATAATTACTGCTAAAAACCATGATGAGAAATAAGGAATGAATGATTCAAGATGAGTCAGATCAAATGAACATGTTTAGTGGAAACTTTAGTGTCGTAGAAATAAAAGTATTTGACATGACAAACTGTCCGTGTGTGTTTTACTACAACACTCACAATACTGAGGTTTATTCTCACTGGAACAGGAGCTTTTTGATTTTTAGGAAAAAAAAAAATTCGAAATTACATTATTCACAATTTGCACTTGCTCCTTGCAAATAATGTCTAAAATAATTTCAGCATGTGCCGCAAGATTTTAGAAACGATGCAGCTTGACAAGAAATATTATCTGCAAATATAATAAAAACACACATTGTTTATGATGAAAGAAACAGTAACAACTAAATGTTGGTTTATGAACCTTTTTTCTTTTTACTTTTCTGTAAAATGTGTTTGAATGTGTTCAGTTATAAATGTTAGAGATGATAAAAATCAATCCTCTCCTGTTTCCACCACATGTCCAAATGTTGTACAAGAAGTATCAGAAAAGCCTCAACAGTTTCTTTGTGTTCTGTGTTTCAGAGAGTCTCTCACAGCTGGATGGTAAGTCCCAGTTTGCTCCTGTCTGATTTAGTTAAAGATGATCTTCACACTGTTGTTGGATAGAAATGTTTCAGATTGTCAGAGGTTTGTGTCAAACCTTTGGAGCAAATCAGCTGCAGTATTTCCACAAATGGATTCAGACAATTCCAACAACTGATGTATTGAATTAGAACAAAGTGTCAAAACATTTCAGAAGAAAATCACTAAATCATCACTAAGAGCTTGTAGGTTCATTTCTTCTCTGAACATTGTTGATGATCTGCTTCAAACTTGACTTCCTGTCATGTCCAGGCTCTGTGATGGCTCTGACCCATTTCAACACTTGGATCAAATCAGTCATTGTCTGTGTTTTCAACTTGTTGCAGCTCATCACACAAAAACCTTTAAGACTCCACTGCATCAAACTGAGAAATTAATCTATGTGGGTTTAACTAAACAGTTGAAGTTTTCAAGTCTCTAAAGCTCAAATGTGTCTCCAGCTGATGTCTGTGGCCAGGTCCCACTGAGTAATCGTCTTCTGGGACTAGGCGTGAAGGTTACAGATGGTAAGTGGCCGTGGATGGCGAGTCTACAGAAGGATGGACGTCATGTGTGTGGTGGGACTCTGGTGAACGAGGACTTTGTGCTGAGCAGTGCCGACTGTTTCTCAAGGTGAGACACCTGGAGTCATGTTCTCACATGTTTTAAAGTGTTGAGTTGTCCTCAGTCCTAATTTAGCTCATGTTATCTCCCTCAGTTCAGCCACAGCATCTGATTGGACCGTGGTCCTGGGTCGTCTGAAACAGAACGGCTCCAACCCCTTTGAGGTGAAACTGAATGTGACAGACATCACTCTGAGCAACCACACTGGGTCTAATGAAGCAGCGCTGCATCTGGCGACCCCCGCCCCCCTGTCCGACTCCATCCTGCCCATCTGTGTGGACACCGGACGAAACTTCAGTGTGGGCTCCACGTGCTGGGTTGCAGGCTGGAGCTCCGGGGCAGGAGGGGGTGAGTCCCTGACACTAGTCTGACACAGTAATGTTAACTGTCTGCATCATTTCACCTCTTTCCATCAAACATAGTAAAGTTAGAGAGATAATTACAACCTGCTTCTGATGCCACTTGTCACCATTTTCTGATTCTCCCAACTTTAGTGGAACAAGTTCTGCAGGAATTCCAGACCTCTGTGGTGGACTGTGAGGACACATCGAGTGACAACATTTGTATTCAAGCTTTGACAGTGGAGCAGGTGAATAATCAGATTAGTATTTTTATTATTGTTCCTACAAACAGTGTGTTGGTGTGTGTTTGTATTTTATCAAAGTGTCTGTTGGTCCTTTAAAGGGTCAGAGGTCAGGGTCAGATTGACCATACTGGACTTGAACTTTTCCATATTTCTTCTTTGTTCAGGGGTTTTCTGGAGGTCCGTTGATGTGTCAGCAGGATGGTTCTTGGTTCCTGGCAGGAGTGTTAGTAGCTGACAACAAACTCAACAATGGAACACAAGAAGTAGAAGGGAAGTCTATCACAAACAACTGGTTGGTCTTTCCCCAACGAGGTATCTTCCGAATCTTCAACACAGCAGTGTAGATGAAGGATTCTATCATTCGGCTTCCACTAACAACTAACTAATGTTTTCATGGGTAAAAAGTAGTGTCATTACTTGATGGGCTTCTTAAAACTATAGTTTCCTATTCTGACAACACCCTGAATATCAGTGAGGATGATGCTGCTCTCCCTATTTTTTTCTCCATGTGTCTCCACTTGTTCAGATAAAACCTCCAACTACACCTGATTTCCACCATGTGTCTGACACAAATGTCTATAAAGAATTAATTATTTTAGACACAGTCTGATCTTAAAGCTCCTCTAATAATCCACATAGCAGAGTGTGTAGAGTAGTGAAGTTGTCCAATCAGACATCCAGGGTTCCTGCAGCAGACGTTCATGTTCTCCACTGCAGTGTGAGCTGCTGTTCACCTTGGATAGAGCAGAGTCTTCTTTCATCCACCAGTAGTTTAGCTCTGATTATGCAGCAGTGACTAACAGCTGTGCAGGAGAGGAGTCACACAATGATCCCACAAAAATAGAAGTTTCCGGTTCAGTCATTTCTTCTCTGAACATTGTTGATGATTTTAATAAAGGAACCTGCATCTCTGAGCTGTTTGTGACTTTTACTTAACCAACAATTTCCACTGTGCACATTCACAAAATGATCATTGAATAAACTTCTACTTTAAAAACATGGTATAAATCAAATTACTGATTCATTTATTTTGACTAGGGTGGAAAACTATTAAAGCCACTTCTTAATATAATCACTGCAGTGTAACTCCACCACCACTATGACCTCAATAATGAACACATAGCATTTAATGCAGCTTGTGTTAGAATGAGCCATTGCTTTGCTGCTACAGAGCTCGACACTGTGAGTGACTCAGAGTAGAAACACCAACTTATTCCCAGTATTTCATTGTCACTTGAAGAGTTCACTGGGTCACCACTGTTGTTCATCATGTTTGTTTCCTCCTCCTTGGTTGTTCCAACTGAACCTAAACTCTGAACAGGACAGAGCTGAGCCACTGTACAGAATTTTCTTCAACAGCTTCCAGGTTTCAACCGGTAATAATGCTACAAATATTGGTAGAACTAAAACTGCTAGTAGCTATAGGGGCAAGGAAACAAATTAAAATATCATCTAAAAAAGATCAAAGAAAAAAATAATATAAATGAGGGTAAAATGCACAATCAATGACTAATGACAACAACAATAAGTTATTAAGTATGAAAATTAATGGAACCATTAAAAAGCTTTTCACAACAATTCAGATTTTGTACAGTTGCAAAATCCCACAGCTAAAATACATGTTACATTAGTCACACAGAGCATGACAGTTTACTATACTGCAAGTGGCACCAAACAGACTTCAAAGTAAAGTGAAAATGTCCATAAAACTAAATCAGTGGTCAAAACTCCACAAAAAAAGCTCAATAACGTAGTGACATTAAAGTCAAAGGGCTTCAGACACAAGGACGAGACTCAAAGGTCTGTGTATTATCCATTCATTCTGGTTTTAGATCAGATCTAGAAAAATAACTGAACTAAAAACTGGTCCAGAGTTTTGTTGAGACATTTTCTGCCCTTAAATATCCAGGATCTATTAGCAGAAATGCAATGTATCATTTATATTCACGTTTTCATCAGGGTGTAACCACCTGGAAATAATCATTCAGAATGAAGCTTTTGTGTCTTCATAGAGCCACAGACCGTTTGTGGAGGTTAGGTACTCAAAAACTGTACTTAAGTAAAAGTACAAATACACAAATAAGTTTACTCTGGTAAATGTATAAGTACCAAGTAAAAGTAAGTAAGTACATGATTTATGGGGCATGAACTAAGTAATGTTACTAGACATAAATGATGGTCTGAAGCTGGTTTAACTATGATCTGATGCTTTTTTCTCTTGTATTTCAATTCAATTCAATTCAATTCAACTTTATTTATATAGCGCCAATTCACAACAAAGTCATCTCAGGGCACTTTACAGAATAAAGTCAAGATTATAAAGATATATAAAGAGAACCCAACAATTCCACCTGGAGCAAGCCATAGGCAACAGTGGAGAGGAAAAACTCCCTTTAACGGAAGAAACCTCCAGCAGAACCAGGCTCAGGGTGGACGACCATCTGGCTTGACCGGTTGGGGTGAGTGGAAAGGGGAGAGAGAAAAGAACAGAGCAACAAAAAGCAATAACAAGACATCGGGCAGATTGGTAGGACCAGTAGCTGCACGCTGGAAGACACACAGCTTCAAAGCCGGGGGACACCTGCAGAAAGGGACAGAGAGAGGGGGACAGAGGAGGACAAAGACAACTACGGGAAAGAACACACAGAGTTAATGACATACAGTGGTGAGAATTGCGGGGTGAGAGGAGAGGAGAGATGGTCAAGAGGAGGAAAGGAGCTCAGTGCATTGGGGGGTGGGTCCCCCAGCAGTCTAAGCCTATGGCAGCATAACTATAACTAACTATATGCTTTATTAAAGAGGAAGGTTTTAAGCTTAGACTTAAAAGTAGAGAGGGTGTCTGCTTCCCGAATCTGAACTGGGAGCTGGTTCCACAAGAGAGGAGCTTGATAGCTAAAGGCTCTACCTCCCATTCTACTTTTGGAAATTCTGGGAACCACAAGTAGGCCTGCATTCTGAGAGCGAAGTGGTCTACTGGGATGATATGGTGCTATGAGGTCTTCTAAATATGATGGAGCCTGACCATTCAGAGCTTTATATGTAAGAAGCAGGGTTTTAAATTCTATTCTACATTTAATAGGAAGCCAATGGAGAGAAGCTAGTGAAGGTGAAATATGATCTCTCTTGCTAGTTCCAGTCAGCACTCTTGCTGCAGCATTTTGGATTAATTGCAGGCTCTTTAGGGAGTTACTGGGGCATCCTGAAAATAGGGAATTACAGTAGTCCAACCTAGAAGTAACAAATGCATGGACCAGTTTTTCGGCATCACTTTGAGACAGGATGCTCCTAATTTTGGCAATGTTCCGTAGGTGGAAGAAGGCTGTTCTAGAGATTTGTTTTATATGTGACTTAAAGGACAGATCCTGATCAAAAATAACTCCAAGGTTCCTTGCAGTAGCACTGGAGGCCAGACTTATGCCATCTAGGGTAACAATATGGTTGGACATCATATCTCTGATATTTTTGGGCCCAAATACTATGACTTCAGTTTTGTCTGAGTTTAAAAGTAAAAAATTGTGGGACATCCAGGCCTTTATGTCTTGTAGGCATGCTTGAAGCTTTATTAACTGATTATTTTCATCTGGTTCCATAGATAAATATAGCTGGGTATCATCAGCATAACAGTGGAAATTTATGGAGTGTTTTCTAATAATGTTGCCTAAAGGAGACATATATAAAGTAAAAAGTATTGGTCCTAACACAGAGCCTTGTGGAACTCCATAGCTAACCTTTGTGTGCATGGAGGATTCATCATTAACATGAACAAATTGAAATCTATCAGACAGATAGGATTTAAACCAACCTAGTGCAGTTCCATTAATTCCAATTTCATGTTCCAGTCTCTGTAATAAAATGTTATGATCAATGGTATCGAATGCAGCACTAAGATCTAACAGAACAAGTATAGAGATGAGTCCATTGTCTGAGGCCATGAGAAGATCGTTGGTGACTTTTACCAGTGCTGTTTCTGTACTATGATGAACTCTAAATCCTGACTGAAACTCTTCATACAAATTATTCCTATGAAGGTGATCACATAATTGTTTTGCGACTACTTTTTCAATTATTTTAGAAATAAAGGGGAGATTAGATATTGGTCTGTAATTGGCTAAAATACCTGGGTCAAGACAGGGTTTTTTAAGTAATGGTTCAATTACAGCTACCTTATAGGCCTGTGGTACATAGCCTGTTTCTAAAGATAGATTGATGATATCTAATATGTACGTATCTATTAAGGGTAAAGCTTCCTTGAGCAGCTTAGTTGGAATAGGGTCTAGCAGACAGGTTGTTGGTTTAGATGAGGTAATAACTGAACTTAACTCAGAGAGATCTATGAGTGAAAAACCGTCTAAGATGGATTGCGGCCTTATCCATGATTCTAGCACTGCTGTACATGAAGATCTATCTGTAATTTTTGGGGGGAGGATCTGGTGAATACTTTCTCTAATAGCTACAATTTTATTCATAAAGAAGGTCATGAAGTCATTGCTGCTCAAAGTTAAGGGAATAGTAGGCTCAACAGAACTATGGCTCTTAGTCAGCCTGGCTACAGTGCTGAACAGAAACCGGGGGTTGTTCTTGTTTTCTTCTATTAATGATGAATAATATGCTGTTCTGGCATCACTGAGAGCTTTTTTGTACGTTTTTAAACCATTTTTCCAGGCTTTTCTAAACTATTCATGTTGTAACATCAAACAGTGACAGTAACAGTCTAAGAGTTCTGTTTTTTCAAGAATAAAATACTGATACAACCACTGAGAAAATGTCCAGAGAGCAAGTGATAAACTCAGGAGCCTCAGAAATCTTTGAACGAGGACAAAACCTAAGAGTAAATGTTCTTTTCCAAGACAAATCCTGCAGCTTGACAGTCTTCCTGTGTAGAACAGGGTTAGTGCTGCCCTCTTGTGGCTGAAAGTAGCAGTTAATAAAATAAGTTTTATTTCCACCACTGATCTACAGGGATTTACAAGTTAAGGAGCAAACAGTAAATCTTACAGTAAATTTCTCTTATATTTGTCTGCAATTTAAAGCTTTTCTCAGATTATTACACTGTTTCTCAGATAATTACAGTGTTTCTGAAGCAAAGTAACTGTGGGCAGTTTGGGGATTTTATCCACAAGAGCAAACTCTGTAGCGGATTGTTGCCTTACAGATAATTTGGTATTTGGTAACAAAACCACTGGAAATTTTGACATATTTTAAATAATGACTGATCTTAATTATCCTGACTGCTGCAAGAACTAAATCATTTCATGTGTTTTCAATCTCAACCAAAGTTGATGGAAAGGGGAAAGTTGGGTGAAGATGAAGGCTGCTTCTTCTTCTTTATCGATTCCTACACAATAAAGTTAAAACATTTAATTAAAATGAAATAAAAAACTTAAAACAAACCAAACATGTGACCATTTTTCTCCAATAAAAATAGGCTAAATGACTCATTACAATATTGGAGACGTGTGATGCTAATTACAGGAAACATTTTGAAATATCACTAGAATCCAATCATTTAAAATCTTTTCTAAGTCGGATTTTTTTCCTTTTTTTATTCCATTCAGTATTTAAGTCTGCAACCAGTTCTGGAAACAAAGTACAAGTGCTTCATTACTGTAGTTAAGTATATTTTTCATGTATCTGTACTTTACTTCAGTAGATTGAATTATGGCTCCACTACATTTCTAATATTGTTGCATTACATGTTACAATCATATTAATTTACACATATTTCACAATTAACCACTTTCTCCACAAGCGACACAGGAATCACTTTATTAAAGCAGGTGCAGCCTGTTAGTCTGTCCATCCACAGCTTTAATTAAAAGACTCATATTATCAGCAGTACTCAAAGTCAGCCAGTACTCAATAATTTTACTCTTTGGCATATTGTGCTGAGTTCAGCCTGTCTACAGAGACCTGCATTCACTGTGCAGGAGCAAAAACCCCTGGACTGATGGTCTATTTTCACACATAGAGCTGCTGAATTCATTGTAAAACATGTCTTCAAATGTGAAACAGCCACATGCACTAGTGCTCAGTGGGGTTACGACCATCCACTGTGATGACTTGGATCAGATGCAAATAACAAAATGTTGCTACACGAGAAGCAAAGACCTTTACACTAATGTTGTGTCCTTTTTAAGGGATTTCTGTGGAAGATCAAGATCAACGACTTTCGTCTTGTCCTTTCAGAGGTTGCTACCCCCCAAAAAAAGCACTGATCCACAGAAAGAGAAACAAATAGTCGAGTACTTTTCCTAGTAATGTTTAAAGTAAAATATAAATCATGTCACATTTTTTATACATTACGGAGCAATTCAGGATTTTATTTGACTGCAGCATGTTCTGCATTATTCTGTTTCATATTTCCTCATTTTGGCTTCAGGTCCACAGTCCACTTGGCCCCACAGTCTTTTTCTCCTATGTTAGACACAAGAAAACTAAATTTACATGTCAAATCTGGAAATTGCGATGAGACATGTCAATAATCACCATGTTAACAAGTTATGTGCATCTGTGGTGATCAGTTAAATTTCTGTAGAGATTAGTACCAACCTTTCTGGCATGTTACCACAGTGGATTGAATTAAGTAGAAATGCATTAGTCAAAGATACTTTGTTTTATCATCCAAAGACACAGTAATCATGTCATTTGTGGTTTTATATCGTGGCAACTCAAGAACGCAGCCGTGACCTATGTGGGAAATCTTTCAGGTGGTCAATTTGCCTAAAACTCCACCATCGTTTTCACACCAGTAACCAGCTACATCGGCAAGTGTGTTGATGACGTGATCTTCTCCAAGACCATCACTACACGCTCCAACAGGAAGCCGTGGATAAATGCTAATGTGCGTGTGCTGCTGAAACAAAGAGACTCTGCCTTCAGAACAGGGGACAAGACGGCCTTAAGAACAGCAAGGGATCATTGGAGTCTCTCTGCCCTCTATTATGCACATTTACACCACACGCTGTATCCGCAAAGCCAACAGCATTGTGGACGACCCCACTCACCCATCACACACACTCTTCACACTCCTGCCATCAGGAAAGAGGTTCAGAAGATTTCGGGCCGCCACATCCAGACTGTGCAACGTTTTTTTACCCGCAAGCCATCAGGCTCCTCAATACACAGAACTGAAATGGAACTTACACAAAATACAACCCGAACTCAACACACACACTCATCACTCATTACTCATCTCAATTCATTCCACCATCATTTATTTATTTATTTGTTATTATTCTTTACTTATGCTGCTTTTTGCACCTTTAGCACATTTGACTGTACTGTACTGTAAAATCGAAGTATACAATAGGTTTACTGGTCGGGACTGTCTCATGTTTTGTCTCCTGTCCTGTGTTATTTTGTGTTGTCTGTCTACACTGTCTGTCTGTACAGTTTTTTGTCTGCACTGTTTGCACTAGGTTGCACTCGATGCACTTTACATAGCTTGTAGCACCTTGGTTCTGGAGGAACGTTATCTCATTTCCACTGTGTACTGTGTAAAACTGTGTATAGTAGAAATGACAATAAAAGCCACTTGACTTGACAATGGAGAGAAACCATATTGGTGTAAGATTGTGGAAAAGCTTTTAATACTTTAGGTTCCATAAAAACACACCAGCGTATTCACACTGCAGAAAAACCGTATTGGTGTGAACACTGTGGGGCATCTTTCACACATGTTGTGCAACTGAAAAGGCATCAACGTGTTCACACAGGAGAGAAACCATGTGAAATGTGGGAAAAGCTACACTACTTCTTTAATTTACATTTAACACATTCATTGCTGATAACAAGTCATGTGGATTTTACGTGTTGATAAAACTTAATAACTGCAGTTACATTTTGTTTCAGGATTTGAAAAACATATATATTCACCCTTTTGCTGTCAAGTAAAATTACTGATGAAAAAACTGTTGGTCCATAGCACAATGTCTTAAACTGTCCTACGTGAATAAATAGCAGCATGATGCTGCATTGTCCTATTTTGTCTTTGCTGCTTTTTTGTGGTTATTAAGGGGAGAAACTCATTGTCCCAATGACACCTTATGATTCTACAGTTTTGTCTAAATGTCTAATTGCTGTTATATAATCCAGGACAAGCTTCACCCACTTTGTATTTTTTACCATTATACAATGTTTTTAGTAGGTTTTCTACATTGTTAAATATTACATAAAAAACATCAGTATGTTGTGTTGTAGAGCACTGTGACACACTGAACCATCATCAAAGAACAAGTGTGTTAACATTTGTCTAATCCATCAGAAATAGACTAAATGATCACATTATATAATGTAATACTTTATTGACTAATAAAAGAGGAAATGCATTTACAAATTGAACAATTAATACATCTATAAATAATTTCTAAATACAATATTTATAATATACTTGGAATTCTGAAATAAACTTCCATTAAAAATTCACTTCTCAGCTCTTCCTGTCCTTTCCACCGGACGACTTCACTGTCTCATTGCGCATTTCTGCCTGTCTCTCAGACATCTCCGCCTGGATGAGAGAAAGACATCTTCAGCTCAACGTCTCCAAGTCCGAAGTCCTTGTCTTCCCAGTCAGACCTTCGACACAACATAGCGTCAGCATCAACATTGGATCTACAATGATTGTCCCACTTAGTTGGCCAGAAATCTGGGGTCATCATCAACGACCAACTGAGCTTTAAGGAGCACATCTCCTCAGTCTCTAGGGCAGCAGATTTGTCTTCTACAACATCAGGAAGATCAAACCCTACCTCACGGAATATACAACCCAACTCATTGTACAGGTGCTGGTCTCAACATCTTAAGCTCTGCTACCTCCAGCTCTGCCTCCTGTCTTTTCTTCAGTGCCACTGTCTCTAAGCCGAACAATATCTCTGGTCTCACCACCGTCTTGAACACCTTTCCTTTCATTCTCGCTGATACTCTTTTATCACACAACACACCTGACACTTTTCTCCACCCGTTCCAACCTGCCTGCACTCGCCGCTTCACCTCTTTTCCACACTCTCCGTTGCCCAGAACCGTTGACCCTGAGTACTTAAAGTCCTGCACCTTCTTCACCTCTGCTCCCTGTAACCTCACTGTTCCACCTGGGTCCCTCTCATTCACACACATGTATTCTGTCTTGCTGCGGCTAAGCTTCATTCCTCTGTTTTCCAGAGCAGACCTCCACCTCTCTAGATTTTCCTCCACCTGCTCCCTGCTCTCACTACAAATAACAATGTCATCTGCAAACATCATAGTCCATGGAGATTCCTGTCTAACCTCATCTGTCAGTCTGTCCATCACCAGAGCAAACAAGAAGGGGCTCAGAGCTGATCCTTGATGCAGACCCACCTCCACCTTGAACTCCTCTGTCACACCTACAGCACCTCACCACTGTCTTACAGCTCTCATACGTGTCCTGCACCACTCTAACATACTTCTCTGCCGCTCCAGACGTCCTCATACAATACCACAGCTCCTGTCTCATCACTCTGTCATACGCTTTCTCTAAATCTACGAAGACACAATGCAACTCCCTCTGACCTTCTCTGTACTTCTCCATCAGCGTCCTCAAAGCAAATACTGCATCTGTTGTTCTCTTTCTAGGCATGAAACCATATTGCTGCTCACAAATACTCACCTCTGCCCTTAGCCGAGCTTCCACTACTCTTTCCCACAACTTCATTGTTTGGCTCATCAGCTTTATTCCTCTGTAGTTGCCACAGCTCTGCACATCTCCCTTGTTCTTAAAAATTGGTACCAGTACACTTCTCCTCCAGTCCTCAGCATCCTCTCACTCTCCAAGATCTTGTTAAACAAACTAGTCAGAAACTCTACTGCCACCTCTCCTAGACACTTCCATACCTCCACAGGTTTGTCATCAGGACCAACTGCCTTTCTGCTCTTCATCCTCTTCAATGTCCTCCTCACTTCACTCTTACTAATCTTTGCTACTTCCTGCTCCACACCAGTCACCTCTTCTACCCTTCATTCCCTTTCATTTTCCTCATTCATCAACTCTTCAAAGTTCTCCTTCCATCTTCCCATCACACTGCTGGCACCTGTCAATGCATTTCTATCCTTATCTTTAATCAAACTAACCTGCTGCACATCCTTCCCATCTCTATCTCTTTGTCTGGCCAACCTGTACAAATCCACCTCTCCCTCTTTAGTGTCCTAACATACAAGTCCTCATATGCTCTTTGTTTGGCCTTTGCCACCTCTATCTTCACCTTACGCTTACGCTTACGCTTACGCTATCTCCCTGTACTCCTGTCTACTCTCTTCAGTCTCTCAGTGTCCCACTTCTTCTTAGCTAACCTCTTTCTCTGTATACACTCCTGAACTTCCTCGTTCCACCACCAAGTCTCCTTCTCCGCTTTCCTCTTTCCAGATGACACACCGAGTACCCTCCTACCTGTCTCCCTGATCACATTATCTGTAGTAGTCCAGTCATCTGGAAGCACCTCCAAACCACCCAGAGTCTGTCTCAGCTCCTCCCTGAAAACTAAACGACATTCTTCCTTTTTCAACTTCCACCACTTCGTCCTCTGCTCTGCCTTAGTCCTCTTCATCTTCCTCACCACCAGCATCATTTTACACACCACCATCCTGTGTTGTCTGGCTACAGTCTCCCCTACCAATGCTTTACAGTCACTGATCTCTTTCAGATTACAACTTCGACACTTGTTCCTGCTTCTTCTGAAAGAAAGTGTTTACTACAGCCATTTCCATCCTCTTTGCAAAATCAACCACGATCTGTCCTTCTGTGTTCCTGTCCTGAAGACCAAACCTGCCCATCACAGTCTCATCACCTCTGTTCCCTTCACCTACATGTCCATTGAAATCTACACCAATGACTCTCTCACCTCTGGAGATGCTCTGCATCACTTCATCTAACTCACTCCAGAATTTCTCCTTCTCTTCTAACTCACATCCTACCTGTGGGGCATAACCACTCACAACATTGAACATCACCCCTTCAACTTCCAGCTTCAGACTCATCAACCTGTCTGATACTCTTTTCACCTCTAGAACCTTCCTCACAAAATCCTCTTTCAATATAACTCCTACTCCATTTCTCTTCCTATCTGACCCATGGTAGAACAACTTGAACCCTGCTCCTAAGCTTCTAGCCTTGCTACCTTTCCACCTGCTCTCCTGGACACACAGTATGTCCACCTTCCTTCTCTGCATCATGTCGATCAACTCTCTAGTCTTCCCTGTCATAGTACCAACATTCAAAGTCCCCACTGTCAGTCCTACATTCTTAGCTTTCCTCTTCTCTCTCTGCCTACGAACACACCTTCCTCCTCCTCTTCTTCGTTTTCAACTAACAGTAGTCCAATTTCCACCAGTACCCTGTAGGTCAACAGCACCGGTGGCGGTCGTTGTTAACCTGGGCCCCGACCGATCCGGTATGGAAGTCTTTGTCACGATTCGCATGTTTGATTTGGCATGTGTTTTACGTCGGATGCCCTTCCTGCGACAACCCTCTGCATTTATCCAGACTTGGGACTGGCACAAGAAGACACTGGCTTGTGCCCCCTTGCGGTTGCATTGATCTATATAAACTTCACATAATGTAAATAATTTAAAAACACTCAACGACAGATTCCACTAATTACTTTGATCTTGGATTTTTGATCTTGGAGCGAATTTTACTTCTAGTGAATATAGAAACATATGCAAAGCAATACAAAAAAATCTAATGACATAATTTTAATTAATATAAATGACCTGAATAACTAAATGTTTGCTTCGGAATTATAAATGTTATTTAATTTAATAAATATTTGAAAAAAAAAGAATTTAAAATGTGTCTCCTTTATTTAAGCAGAATATTTCTTCACTGTCCACATGCAGTAATGTCCATAACAATCTAAAATATGAGCTAATATGCTGAGGAAATAAATTCATAAATGTTCATCATTCCATCAGTTTCTCACTCACTATGAAACACAATTTCTTTCCTGGTTCAGTTTCTCCCATCAGCTCAGGGTTTCCACTTCAGATCATGTGGTCTGTCAGATGTGTGCTGGCTCACACAAGCTCAACAGTTTGTGATGGTCAGTTTGGGGGTTCAGGGTTTTCGACCAGGTACATTTCCACATATGACTCTACACAGTCGAGCTGAGAATCAGTGAAGCTACGGTCGACAGGTGGACAGTCACCACCTGAGCCACTGCTGCCCCCTCACCACAGATCTCAGTTCATCAGTGTTCAGTTTATCTTTTTTACATTATATTAAATATACTTATATATTATTATATTTTTTCTTTCTTTTTTCATTCACATTGTAGGAAATTATTAAGAATCACTTCATCACATCAGCTCTGGCATATGCACCTTCCTCTCCCCCCTCCCTCCCTCAGACAAACCTCTCTCTGCTTCTTTGCCAAACCATAGATTACATGTTTCTGTGTTAATGTTTCTCTGTTATCACCAAACCAATGGAGCGTTTCTCAAAAACAAAGTTACAAATATTAAAATTTATGGACAAATGTTTTTTACCAGAAAACCTGCATTCAGCTCTTTTTTGAGGAAAAGTTGATTTGGGCATCAAATGCTGCCAGATACTGGACTTAATTGGACACAGTGTGTCTCACTGAGGTCAAAGGAAGGACAACAAGTTGATTTACATCCGTTCAGCTCCTTAGTACATTCAGTCCCGTGTTCATTCAACCATCTCAAGCTGAGTTTTTCATATATTAAAAAAAGCTTTACAGACAATAAAATGTCCAGTTGGATAAAACATATTTACAAACCACAGCTGGAAAACGCTCCAGGATAATCAGATAAAGATAATGAAAGGATGGAAAACAAACTCTATTTCAAATTAATGGGCTTTTAAGAGGTGTTTCCTGTCAGATCACTGCCAACAACTCTGGAATCACTTGTTGCATGAAGAGAGAAAACTAATCCAGTCTCTGTTGATCTGTGGAACGTCGGCTATTTGGACAAAGCACAAAAATGTAGTTAACATTAGCAGCACAGCTAATGCTGCTGAAGAGCTACAACAACCATTAACCCTCCTGTTATGTTGGTTTCTGAGGAACAGCCTTGATGTTCCCGGGTCAATTTGACCCGGGAACATCAATTCTCTTTTGACATGGTCAACTTGACCCTTATTATACAGTTAATCATACAAAAGTGTCAGAAACCAAAAAGTCCCAAAAAACATTGTTTATATCTCATCATTAAATCCATTACTAACCATTTCAATCAATATTTAGTTCAATGATGTTCTTTACTGTTCACAGATCATGGTTCAATGAGCATAGGTCACTCGTTTATTACAAAAAGATCATGTTAAAACTTTTTTGAATGTACACTGAAAAAAAACTACAAATAAATTACAATAGTTTTATAGGCAATTGATTTTTAAAAATTTTATTTTATATTTTGAAATTTTTTTGTTTGTTTATGGAGTGATATTGATAAATTAAAACCTGAACAGCACCTTTGTAATATAAACATGTAGGGGGGTTACACATATGTGAACGGAACCATTTTTAGTTTATAGGTTGATTACACTACATAAGCCAAACAGGAGAAGTTTCAAATTGAAAAAATACTTTTAAGTATTTTTTTTAGATTGTTAAACTTTAAAACGGGTCAATTTGACCCTGAACACAACAGGAGGGTTAAGGTGGATTAATTTTTCTCAGTGCTTCATTCCGGTTGTGAATCAATTAAAACACCTTCAATCTCAACACAACTCTCTGTTAGCACCTACACAAGAATAATGTCCAACAGACCAGAGATAATCTTCAGATAAGAACCACAAAGTGTGCTGCACATTTTGTTCTATGCTTAACTGAATTTTTCATTAACTCTATCAGGATATGAGATGTTGTTCATGTCACACAGCTCTGATCCACATGTCTTAACTGTGGCTCATGTAAATTCAGGTTCACAGATATTATAGTCATCATTTTCCTCACAACCTTTTCCAGAAACTATAACCATCTCTTTATTTTTCCTAATGTAAAGGTGAAGATTATGATCTGTAGACCAGCTCCTTTCTCTATGCTGATACATCTGATGTTGTTCTGAGCCTAACCAGTGTCGTGTCGTCAGCACATTTAAACTTCTTCACTGAGTCATGACAAGTGGTCCAATCATTTGTGTAAAGTCTAGATTTCTGTATGTAGGAAGGTTTTATAGATGAATAACAAGGAATGATTAGTCCTTGTCAGCAAAGACGTCCATCCAGCTTCTGAAGTAATGATTGATGAACATGGTGCAGAATCTCTTTGAACTGGAAAAGACTTGAACTTGGTTTGGTAAAAAGACACAACAATGGTTTAGTTTGATCTATTGCTTGTCAAAGAAGCAGAGAGAGGTGTGTCTGAGGGAGGGAGGGGGGAGAACAAGGTATTTATACCATGTCAGATGTGAGGACTTGACACTTGCAGCGATGGCTTCCTACAAAGTGATGAGTGTGGTGACTCTGCAGACACCAGGTAAGAACCTCCTCACTGTCCACACCTGAACCAATCAGGTTTCAGATCTAATTCACGTAAAAAACTGAACACTGATGAAGTGAGATCTGTGGTGAGGGGGCAGCAGTGGCTCAGGTGGTGACTGTCCACCTGTCGACCGTAGCAGCCCAACTGTGTAGAGTCATATGTGGAAATGTACCTGGAAATGTTATATTTTATTAACATAATTTGTATTAAAATAGAATTTATACTTCTGAAGCAAAAATTTAATTACAGAGTAAATTTTAATTTATTAAAAATATAATTAGATTTGATGTGTTTTTGAGTTATTTAAGTTACATATGAGTAAAATAAATACATAGAGAAATAAAATTCAAGTCACTTGAAACCTTTAGCATCTAAATTTTATTTTGTCATCTGTTGAATTTTGTGGAAAAAGACAAAATAAACAACAAACAATTTTTAATAATGTTTAAAAAGAAATCTGTTGATAATTAGTAATAAATGTTAAAAAATAAATTTAAAACATATTTAGTGAAAACATTAGTGTTGTATAAAAGGTGTGTGTGTGTATTACTAACAGTTTCTTTGTGTTCTGTGTTTCAGAGAGTCTCTCACAGCTGGATGGTAAGTCCCAGTTTGCTCCTGTCTGATTTAGTTAAAGATGATCTTCACACTGTTGTTGGATAGAAATGTTTCAGATTGTGTTTGTGTCAAATCTAGAACTTCAGACTGCAGGTAGACAACACAAATCAGTCACATTTTTTTATAAAATGTGACTGATTTGCTATAATCAGGCTGATTCAGACAATTACAAAAACTCATGACTTGAATTGAAACAAAATCAGTGAAAACATTTCAGTCAGAGTCAAGATTCTTTGTCATTTCACACGTTATTTTTTAAAAGCACAGACTGAAATGAAATTTTGTTCCTCACGAGTTTCTGAGCACAAAATAGAAAAGTAGTAATAAAAAAAAGCAATCAACTGTAAATAGGTCACAAAAACACAACACACAGTAGATTAAAGTGACAAATGATTTCAAATTGTAAACAGTTACACTCATTAAGCAGTGGTCCTCTCATGGGGAGGGGTTTATGAGGACGGTGTGAGGGTGCAGTCTACTGTGAGTCTCACAGGAGTGTAGGAGTGGCCTTATTACCTGCTTAGCAAGCAGGTAATATACAGACTGGTTAGCACACAGGCAGTTTAGCAGATTAGCAGTTTAGCAGACCGGTAACAGGCCAAACTGATTTATCAGCAGGCTTCAGGCAGGTGATTGCAGACATTACCATGATCCAAATGACACATAGACAATGTCTGGAAGGCTCACTGAAGTCATGCAGGGGACTGTGGGAAGGGCTGGGTTTGAGTCACGGGAACAGGTGTAACCATTTAGGAGAGGTGATGAATGTAAAGTGGCTGAACAGAGCAGGATGTGGAGACAGGTGAATACAAAATAAAAGACAGAGACGGGAAGTGAAACCAAAGGGCCAATCATGACAAGTAGGGATCACCACGGCAAACCATTGCAGCTCTTCATGAAACTGTGCTGACAAAGTCAGAGACAAAAATTTTAATACTCCACTGCATCAAAGTGAAATATCCCAGGAGTCTTAGACTATATTTTGGTCTCTTTATAAACTTTGGAACCTCCACGATCATCTAAACTACATCTATGTGGGTTTAACTTAAACGCACAAAGTTTACAAGGCTTTAAAGCCAAAATTCTCAACCTGTTTGGTTTGTCTCCAGCTGTGGTCTGTGGCCAGGCCCCGCTGAATACTTGTGTTCTGAGAGGAAGCTCTTATGTTACAGATGGTGAGTGTCCGTGGATGGAGAGTCTACAGAAGGATGGACGTCGTGTGTGTGGTCGGACTCTGGTGGACGAGGACTCTGTGCTGAGCAGTGTCGACTGTTTCTCAAGGTGAGACACCTGGGACATGTTCGTGTTTGTCCATCACCACAGTGGACAGTTGTTGTAGAAAAGGACTGGGTCAGGTGGGGAATCCACAAAATACTGAGACAGACGGACTAACAGGTTGTTGGTTTGGTTCGGCACACAGTGATATATTGTTGACTGTAGCTTCATCCTTTGTCCTTTGGGACAGAAACACTGAGCCAGTTCTTTGATCAACAGTCCAACAAGTTGAACCTGTAAAGATCCAGTCCTGGTTTAAAATCAGATGTTTTAAAGTGTTGAGTTTTTCTCAGTCCTAATTTAACTCATGTTATCTCCCTCAGTTTACCCACAGGATGTGTTTGGACCCTCCCCCCAACCCTGTCCAAGTACAACTGTCTGGACAACGAAGGATGTTTGGTGTGAGCTTGTCATGCTGGCCATGTTTGTGCTTTTAAGGGTTTAAGGCCTTTCAGCCACCAGTAGTTTAGCTCTGATTATCCAGCAGTGACTAACAGCTGTGCAGGAGAGGAGTCACACAATGATCCCACAAGAATAGAAGTTTCCTGTTCAGTCATTTTTTCTCTGAACATTGTTGAAGATCTGCTTCACATGAGGATTTTATTAAAGGAACCTGCATCTCTGAGCTCTTTGTGACTTTTATTTAAATCAGTGATTTCCACTGTGCACGTTCACAAACTGATCATGTGCTGGGGTGTAGCTATAGACCCTCTAGAGGTATAGTAGCACCATCTATTGATAAAAATATGCTATAGCACCAAAGTGTGTCTTAAGAGAAATTATTGTTCCAGTTTCAGGAAGCTTGTCACATTAGTTTATACAGACATTGGACATGTACCAGGCGTGTCACATACAAAGGACTCACAAGGGCTAAACACTCAAGATAGAAGAAGGAACTCAAACTTGACATCCGATTAAGAAAATAACAAGATATTTTAGGGTTTTATGTAAGACAGACGGGTGGGTGGATTTCAAATAACATTATAAAATGAGCCTAATAACAAATACAAAGTGCAGAAAACACCACTCAGCAATAACGGAGAAGCAGTGGAACCCTGAGCTTGTTTCTCTACAACAACATATCTGTTAATCTGTGTTAATTTTTTCTTCTATATATAATATTAAATATATCTTTATATTATTTGATTTTTTTACATGTCACTTTGTAGGAAACCATTAAGATTCACTTCATCACACCAGCTCTGGCATAAACACCTTCTTCTAAAACCTCTCTCTGCTTCTTTGACAAACAATCCTGGCAGCGGCATCTTTCTCACTCTCGTAGCTTCTCTACCTGTGTGCTGCAGGGCTCAGTTCTTGGTCCTCTTCTCTTTTCTGTCTATACTACATCCCTGGGCTCTATCATCCACTCACATGGTCTTTCCTATCACTGCTATGCTGATGACACACAGCTCTTCCTGTCCTTTCCACTGGACAACTCCACTGTCTCATCGCGCATTTCTGCCTGTCTCTCAGACATTTCTTCCTGGATGAGAGGGACACATCTTTAGCTCAACCTCTCCAAGACCGAAGTCCTTGTCTTCCCAGCCAGACCTTCGACGCAACACAGCATCAGCATCAACATTGGATCTACAGTGATTGTCCCACTAAGTCGGCCAAAAATCTGGGGGTCATCATCATGTTGCAAAAAATATGAGCAATAAGGCAATAAAGGTGAGTTAGTGCAGTTCTGAAACAAATAAATGTGCAAATGCAAAATGTGACTCAATGTAAACAGTTGTGTCCATGTTAACAGTTATTTTATGTTCATGGTTGTAAACTCCTGTCAGCTGTTTAGGAGTCTGATGGCAGAGGGGAAGAAAGAGTTCTTCAGTCTCGAGGTTCTGCATTTCACACTTCTGTTCCTCCGTCCTGAGGGTAGAAGTGTGAACAGTCCGTGCTGGGGTTGGGAGGGGTCTTTGAGTATGGAAGCAGCTCTCCTGTGGACTCTGTGGTGGTAGATGCTCTGGAGAGAGGGCAGTAGAGTCCTGGTGATCTTCTGTGCAGGCTTCACTACTCTCTGCAGGTGTTTGCGGTCCATGGCAGTAGTGCTGCTGTACCACACAGTGATGCAGTTGGTCAGGACACTCTGAATGACGCAGCTGTAGAAATTGCTGAGGATCTTAGGCGACATGCCAAACTTCCTCAGCCTCCTCAGAAAATACAGCCGCTGTTGGGTCTTCTTGACCCGCTGCGTGACGTGAGCTGTCCAAGTGAGGTCCTCACTGATGTGGACACCCAGGTATTTAAAGTTTAAAGTTCTCTCCTTTCTCATGTCCACGATCATTTCCTTCGTCTTGTCCGTGTTGAGGGTGAGGTTGTTGTCTCCACACCATGACACCAGACTGGCCACCTCCCTCCTGTAGGCTGCCTCGTCACCACCAGCAATGCGTCCTATCACTGCGGTATTGTCCGCAAACTTCAGGATGATGTTGTCCTTGTGGGAGGCGACACAGTCGTAGGTGAACAGGGTGTAGAGGATGGGGCTGAGTACACAACCCTGTGGAGTGCCAATGTTTGTGATGATACTGGCTGAAGACCTTTTACCAATCCTGACAGACTGAGTCCTGCCAGTCAGGAAGTCTTGGAGCCAGTCACAGAGGGTGGGGGGTAGACCAAGTGTGGACAGTTTGTGGGTGAGGTTGTGGGAAATGACCGTATTGAAGGCGGAGTTGTAGTTGATGAAGAGTATCCTGAGGTCTTCTTCTTCTTCTTTTCCTTTCGGCTGCTCCCTTTCAGGGGTCGCCACAGCGAATCATGTGCCTCCATCTAACTCTATCCTCTGCATCCTCTTCACTCACACCAACTAACTTCATGTCCTCCCTCACTACATCCATAAATCTCCTCTTTGGTCTTCCTCTAGACCTCCTGCCTGGCAGCTCCAACCTCAGCATCCTTCTACCGATATATTCACAGTTTCTCCTCTGAACATGTCCAAACCACCTCAATCTGGCCTCTCTGACTTTATCTCCAAAACATCTAACATGAGCTGTCCCTCTGATGTACTCATTCCTGATCCTGTCCATCCTCGTCACTCCCAAAGAGAACCTCAACATCTTAAGCTCTGCTACCTCCAGCTCTGCCTCCTGTCTTTTCTTCAGTGCAACAGTCTCTAAGCCGAACAACATTGCTGGTCTCACCACCGTCTTGAACACCTTTCCTTTCATTCTCGCTGATACTCTTTTATCACACAACACACCTGACACTTTTCTCCACCCGTTCCAACCTGCCTGCACTCGCCTCTTCACCTCTTTTCCACACTCACCGTTGCTCTGAACCGTTGACCCTAAGTACTTAAAGTCCTGCACCTTCTTCACCTCTGCTCCCTGTAACCTCACCATTCCACCTGGGTCCCTCTCATTGACACACATGTATTCTGTCTTGCTGCGGCTAAGCTTCATTCCTCTGTTTTCCAGAGCAGACCTCCACCTCTCTAGATTTTCCTCCACCTGCTCCCTGCTCTCACTACAAATAACAAAGTCATCTGCAAACATCATAGTCCAGGGAGATTCTTGTCTAACCTCATCTGTCAGTCAGTCCATCACCAGAGCAAACAAGAAGGGGGTCAAAGCCGATCCTTGATGCAGACCCACCTCCACCTTGAACTCCTCTGTCACACCTACAGCACCTCACCACTGTCTTACAGCTCTCATACATGTCCTGCACCACTCTAACATACTTCTCTGCCACTCCAGACATCCTCATACAATACCACAGCTCCTCTCTCGGCACCCTGTCATACGCTTTTTCTAAATCTACGAAGACACAATGCAACTCCCTATGACCTTCTCTGTACTTCTCCATCAGCGTCCTCAAAGCAAATACTGCATCTGTTGTTCTCTTTCTAGGCATGAAACCATATTGCTGCTCACAAATGTTCACCTCTGCCCTTAGCCGAGCTTCCACTACTCTTTCCCACAACTTCATTGTGTGACTCATCAGCTTTATTCCTCTGTAGTTGCCACAGCTCTGCACATCTCCCTTGTTCTTAAAAATTGGTACCAGTACACTTTTCCTCCAGTCCTCTGGCATCCTCTCACTCTCCAAGATCTTGTTAAACAAACTAGACAAAAACTCTACTGCCACCTCTCCTAGACACTTCCATACCTCCACAGGTTTGTCATCAGGACCAACTGCCTTTCCGCTCTTCATCCTCTTCAATGTCCTCCTCACTTCACTCTTACTAATCTTTGCTACTTCCTGCTCCACACCAGTCACCTCTTCTACTCTTCGTTCCCTTTCATTTTCCTCATTCATCAACTCTTCAAAGGTCTCCTTCCATCTTCCCATCACACTCCTGGCACCTGTCAATACATTTCCATCCTTATCTTTAATCACCCTAACCTGCTGCACATCCTTTCCATCTCTATCTCTTTGTCTGGCCAACCTGTACAAATCCACCTTTCCCTCTTTAGTGTCCAACCTGGCATACAAGTCCTCATATGCTCTTTGTTTGGCCTTTGCCACCTCTATCTTCACCTTACGCTGTATCTCCCTGTTCTCCTGTCTACTCTCTTCAGTCTCTCAGTGTCCCACTTCTTCTTAGCTAACCTCTTTCTCTGTATACACTCCTGAACTTCCTCGTTCCACCACCAAGTCTCCTTCTCCGCTTTCCTCTTTCCAGATGACACACCGAGTACCCTCCTACCTGTCTCCCTGATCACATTATCTGTAGTAGTCCAGTCATCTGGAAGCACCTCCAAACCACCCAGAGTCTGTCTCAGCTCCTCCCTGAAAACTAAACGACATTCTTCCTTTTTCAACTTCCACCACTTCGTCCTCTGCTCTGCCTTAGTCCTCTTCATCTTCCTCACCACCAGCATCATTTTACACACCACCATCCTGTGTTGTCTGGCTACAGTCTCCCCTACCAATGCTTTACAGTCACTGATCTCTTTCAGATTACAACTTCTACACAAGATGTAGTCTACCTTAGTGCTTCTCCCTCCGCTCTTGTACGTCACTTGTTCCTGCTTCTTCTGAAAGAAAGTGTTTACTACAGCCATTTCCATCCTCTTTGCAAAGTCAACCACCATCTGTCCTTCTGTGTTCCTGTCCTGAAGACCAAACCTGCCCATCACAGTCTCATCACCTCTGTTCCCTTCACCTACATGTCCATTGAAATCTACACCAATGACTCTCTCACCTCTGGAGATGCTCTGCATCACTTCATCTAACTCACTCCAGAATTTCTCCTTCTCTTCTAACTCACATCCTACCTGTGGGGCATAACCACTCACAACATTGAACATCACCCCTTCAACTTCCAGCTTCAGACTCATCAACCTGTCTGATACTCTTTTCACCTCTAGAACCTTCCTCACAAAATCCTCTTTCAATATAACTCCTACTCCATTTCTCTTCCTATCTGACCCATGGTAGAACAACTTGAACCCTGCTCCTAAGCTTCTAGCCTTGCTACCTTTCCACCTGCTCTCCTGGACACACAGTATGTCCACCTTCCTTCTCTGCATCATGTCGATCAACTCTCTAGTCTTCCCTGTCATAGTACCAACATTCAAAGTCCCCACTGTCAGTCCTACATTCTTAGCTTTCCTCTTCTCTCTCTGCCTACGAACACACCTTCCTCCTCCTCTTCTTCGTTTTCAACTAACAGTAGTCCAATTTCCACCAGTACCCTGTAGGTCAACAGCACCAGTGGCGGTCGTTGTTAACCTGGGCCCCGACCAATCCGGTATGGAAGTCTTTGTCACGATTCGCATGTTTGATTTGGCATGTGTTTTACGTCGGATGCCCTTCCTGCGACAACCCTCTGCATTTATCCAGACTTGGGACTGGCACAAGAAGACACTGGCTTGTGCCCCCTTGCGGTTGCATTGAAGAGTATCCTGAGGTATGAGTCCTTATTTTCCAGATGAGAGAGGGAGTAGTGGATGGCTGCAGCAATGGCAGTCTGTTGAGGTGATGCTGGTGGTGTTGGTCCTGTAGTCTGTGATGTGCTGCAGTTTTTGCCACATCAGGCACGAGTCAGCATTAGAGTAGAAGCTGTCCAGCTTCTCTCTTCTCTCGGCCTCTTGGCCGCTGTGATGGCTTTTCTCAGTCTGTACTTCGCAGCTTTGTACTCCGTCTCATTGCCTGATCTAAATGCAAGAGAGCGAGCATGTAGCATCTGACTTCTTCTGATTTGGAAACTTCCTGATTTGTATAGTGGGCACGATGTTATCGACACAAGTGCTGATGTACCCAGTCACATACTCTGCATAATCCTGTACGCTGATGGAAGAGTCCTCCAGAGTGGCTGTCGATTTAAACACGTCCCAGTCTGTCAGAGCAAAACAGTCCTGCAAGGTTCTCTCAGTGTCTGGGATCCAGAGTTTAACATGTTTGGTGACAGGGTGTGTTTGTTTCAGTCTTTGTCTGTAAGCATTGTACAGGAACAAAGAGATGTGGTCTGAGTGTCTGAAGTGGGGGCAGGGTGCCGCCCTGTATGCACCACGTATGTTGCTGTAAACATGATCGAGAGTGTTCTTATCAAATGTGGGAATGAAGTCACCAACAACAATAAAAACAGCGTCAGGATGAGCCGTTTCTAACACGCTGATGACGTCATAGAGTTTGCTGAGTGCTGCGGTGGACGTAGCTCGTGGGGGGATGTAAACAGCGGCCAAAAACACAGCAGTAAATTCCCTCGGTAGATAATAATCAGGCACTTCACCAATAAAAACTCCACATCTGGCAAACAGTGTTCATCAACCGTCTGTATATCTCCACACCACAAGTTGTTAACATACAAACACCCATCTCCCCCTTTAGTCTTACCGGACGCGGCCGCTTGATTGCCTCGGTGAACAGACTGAGTCTGTAGCTGAATGGCGTCCTCTGGGACTTTGTCTGAGAGCCAGGTCTCGGTGAAAATCAGGGCGCAGCACTCTCTGATTTCCCGTTGGGTTGTAATCCTGGCTCATAGCTCGTCCAGTTTGTTTTCCAGGGACCGCACATTCGCTAGCTGGAGGCTAGGTACCGGTGGTAGCATGGAGCCCTCCCCTCTTGCCTCACTTGCGTCGCCGTCTCTGAAGCGCTCTCCTGGGGTCAACTAACTCACTCAAGCCCGGTGCTTCGTTGCCCCCGGGGTGGTTTCGGTGGTGACTCTGGGAGCGAACATGAGTTGTAGCAGAATACAACTAGTAAAGTCAGTGTGTTGTGAGTTGTTGATGTCCAGTAATGGCTGTCGGTTGTATGTTAGCAGTGCATGACATTTATATACTGCAGAAAATACAAGAAACACACAAAGAAGACATTTCAGCGCGGAGCGAGCAAACACGTCTGCCTCGGAGGGAGCCATGTTGAGTGGACTGATTTTTGGTTTGGTTTTTGTATAGAACGAGGGCCCTGTTTACGGCGTCATCTACATATCTGTTGGCTCTATAGACAAACTGCAGGGGGTCCAGAAGGGGTTCGGATCTCAGTAAAAAGAAATTACGTATTTTTGTCTTTTATATATTATTAAGTTAAATACATAAATATACTTATATAATATATTTTTTCTTACACGTCACTTTGTAGGAAACCATCAAGTTTCCATTCTTCTCCTCCCTCCCTCCCTCAGACAAACCTCACTCTGCTTCTTTGCCAAACAATAGATCACACATTTCTTTGTTAATGTGTCTCTGTTATCACCAAACCAATGAACTGTTTCTCAGAAACTTATGTTTTTCCAGGAAACTTGCGTCAGCCATTTTCTGACCAATAAAGCAGCTGGACACTGAGGAAAAGTTCCTTTTGGAATCAAATGCTGCCAAATACAGGACTTAATTGGACACTCTGTGTGTCTCACTGACGTCAAAGGTAACTTCAACTTCAAGAACCGAGTCCAAAGTGTCTGACAATTGGACAGAACATGATGCCACAGGAAGGAGAACAAGTCGGTTAAAACCAATTCAGCACCTTTCAATTCAATTCAACTTTATTTAGCGCCAATTCACAACAAAGTCATCTCAAGGCACTTTACAGAATAAAGTCAAGGTTATAAAGATGTATAAAGAGAACCCAACAATTCCCCCTGGAGCAAACCATAGGCAACAGTGGAGAGGAAAAACTCCCTTTAAGGGAAGAAATCTCCAGCAGAACCACACAGTGGACGGCCATCTGCCTTGACCAGTTGGGGTGAGTGGAAAGTGAAGAGAGAAAAGTCAGGGGCACCTGCAGAAAGGGACAGAGAAGGACAAAGACAACTTCGGGAGAAAACACAGAGTTAATGTCATACAGTGGTGACAATTGTGGGGTGAGAGTAGAGGAGAGAGGGACAAGAGGAGGAAAGGAGCTCAGTGCAGTCTATGCCTATAGCAGCATAACTATAACTAACTATCAGCTTTATTAAAGAGGAAGGTTTTGAGCCTAGACTTAAAAGTAGAGAGGGTGTCTGCTTCCCGAATCTGAACTGGGAGCTGGTTTTCTGATTTTAGAAGTAAAAAATTGTGGGACATCCAGGCCTTTATGTCTTGTAGGCTTGAAGCTTTATTAACTGATTATTTTCATCTGGTTCCATAGATAAATATAACTGGGTATCATCAGCATAACAGTGGAAATGTATGGAGTGTTTTCTAATAATGTTGCCTAAAGGAGACATATATAAAGTAAAAAGTATTGGTCCTAACACAGAGCCTTGTGGAACTCCATAGCTAACCTTTGTGTGCATGGAGGATTCATCATTAACATGAACAAATTGAAATCTATCAGACAGATAAGATTTAAACCAACCTAGTGCAGTTTTATTAGTTTATAATGATTAACTCCTCTTGTGGTCGTTTTTTGGTTTATGTAATTTAGTTGGTCGGGGAACAGACACAGTCTCTATAGGTATGTGGGAGTTGTGGGGGGGTGACGGTTGTAAGGATACTGCAGAGAGGCGTGTAGCACTGGATCTCTGCATCCTAGGCTCAACTCTGGATTGTCATATTTTTGGTTGTCTAATAAAACCAGCCATATTTCTGGATAAGAAAGCTGCACCATCTAAAGTAGGATGGATGCCATCTCTCCTAATCAGCCTAGATTTTCCCAAAAAACGTTTCCAATTGTCTATGTAGCCCACATCGTTTGCTGGACACCACCTAGACAGCCCGCGGTTGAATGACGACATGTCGTCACTGGTAAGATTTGGCAGGGGTCCAGAGAAAATTACGGAGTCCAACATTGTTTTGGTAGAGTTACACACCGATACAATGTTAATTTTAGTGACCTCCGATTTGCGTAAGAGCTACAATTAATCAGTAAACAGTCCTTTGGTAGAAACCCAAGAGTGTGCAAAAACAGGAATTGACGCAATACACTTACTGCACGAGTCCAGCACAGCTAATTCTGCTGAAGAGCTACAACAACCTTTAAGGTGGAATGTTTTCTTCCATTTTACTCAGTGCTTCATTCAGGTTGTGAATCAATTAACACACCTTCAATTTTAACACAACCTTGACTGGAGCATGTGGTTTTATTGCGTCTCTTGCATGACAAACAATTTACTGATGATTCATTTCAGCCTAGTTCTGCAAATCTTTCTCCTCACTTGGAGCATCGTGCCTGTACATTCCAGCATCACCACAACAGACACCACTCTGTTAGCACCTACACAAGAATAATGTCCAACAGTCCAGAGATAATCTTCAGATAAGAACCACAAAGTGTGCTGCACATTTTGTTCTATGCTGAATTTATTTTTCATTAACTCTATCAGGATATGAGATGTTGTGTATATCACACAGCTCTGATCCACATGTCTTAACTGTGGCTCATGAAAATTCAGTTTCACAGATATTATAGTCATCTTTTTCTTCACAACCTTTTCCAGAAACTATAACCATCTCTTTATTTTTCCCAATGTAAAGGTGAAGATTATGATCTGTGGACCTGCTCCTTTCTCTATGCTGATACATCTGATGTTGTTATGAGCCCAACCAGTGTCGTCTCCTCAGCACATTTAAACTTCTTCACTGAATCATCACAAGTGGTCCAATCATTTGTGTAAAGTCTAGATTTCTGTATGTAAGAAGGTTTTATAGATGAATAACAAGGAATGATTAGTCCTTGTCAGCAAAGACGTCCATCCAGCTTCTGAAGTAATGATTGAGGAACATGGTGCAGAATCTCTTTGAACTGGAAAAGACTTGAACTTGGTTTGGTAAAAAGACACAACAATGGTTTAGTTTGATCTATTGCTTGTCAAAGAAGCAGAGAGAGGTGTGTCTGAGGGAGGGAGGGGGGAGAACAAGGTATTTATACCATGTCAGATGTGAGGACTTGACACTTGCAGCGATGGCTTCCTACAAAGTGATGTGTGTGGTGACTCTGCTGACTCTGCTGACACCAGGTAAGAACCTCCTCACTGTCCACACCTGAACCAATCAGGTTTCAGATCTACTTACTGCTGTGTGAGGGAAACACTTGGGAACAAGTAAAACCTCTTAATCAAGTAAAATACTAGGTGCAATACTAATGTTTCTTTAGATCAAAGTGAGGACAGAAGGGAATAAAAACTGTCCAAACTGAGTCAATTCTTAAAAAACTCTTTGAAGTCCAACATTCAATGTGTAAATAATATATGTAATATATAATATAAAAGAAAAAAACGCAAAAAATGAATTGAGATCTGTGGTGAGGGGGCAGCAGTGGCTCAGGTGGTGACTGTCCACCTGTCAACCGTAGCTTCAGTGATTCTCAGCCCGACTGTGTAAAGTCATATGTGGAAATGTACCTGGACAAGACCCTGAACCCCCAAACTGACCATCACAAACTGTTGAGCTTTTGTGAGCCAGCACACATCTGACATACCACATGATCTGAAGTGGAAACCCTGAGCTGATGGGAGAAACTGAACCAGGAAAGAAATCGTGTTTCATAGTGAGTGAGAAACTGATGGAATGATGAAAATTTATGGATTTATTTCCTCAACATATTAGCTCATATTTTAGATTGTTATCGACATTACTGCATGTGGACAGTGAAGAAATATTCTGCTTAAATAAAGGAGACACATTTTAAATTCTTTTTTTTTCAAATATTTATTAAATTAAATAACATTTATAATTCCGAAGCAAACATTTAGTTATTCAGGTCATTTATATTAATTAAAATTATGTCATTAGATTTTTTGTATTGCTTTGCATATATTTCCATATTTACTAAAAGTAAAATTCGCTCCAAGATCAAAATTTTGATTACTTTTTTACTTTGGAATCTAAAATTTACTGTCATCTGTTAAATTTTGTGGCAAAAATAAAACTAACAAACAATTTAATAATGTTTAAACAGAAATGTGTTAATAATTAGTAATAAATGTTAGAAATGATAAAAAATCAATCTTCCTCTGTATAAACCACATGTCTGGTTTCATTGTGGATCATCTTCACACTTTGGTTTTATAGAAATATCAGATCATCAGGATGTTGTGTATTTTTTAGTCAGGGAGACACTATTGATAAGCAGGAGACTCCAATATTTCCACAAGAAGTTGGATGTTGGATGTAATTTTTATCCTGTGAGTTCAGTGTCGCCACAGCGGATTAATGTCCGCATGTTGATTTGGTAGTTTTTACGCCGGATGCCCTTCCTGACACAACCTCCCCAATTTCTATCAGGCTTGGACCAGCACTGCACAGCTGGGGAGGGGAAGGGGCTGTTAGGAGTTCAGTGTCTTGCCAGAGACACTTTGACATATAGACGAGACCAGAGATAGAACCACTGACCCTGTGGTTTGTGGACGATTACTTTACTAACTAAGCTACAGCCGCCCAACTTGCTCCTACTGAATAGTGGCTAAAATAATCTAAAATATGTTTTTAGTAACGATGCAGCTTGACAAGAAATATTATCTGGTGTTGATTTGAATCCAGCTTGAAAAAAACACATTGTTTATGATTAAAGTGAAGAATATTTTTTTTTTGTTTCAGCAGTAACAACTAAATGTTGGTTTATGAACCTTTTTTGTTTTTACTTTTCTGTAAAATGTGTTTGAATGTGTTCAGTAACAAATGTTAGAGATGATAAAAATCAATCCTCTCCTGTTTCCACCACATGTCCAAATGTTGTACAAGAAGTATCAGAAAAGCCTCAACAGTTTCTTTGTGTTCTGTGTTTCAGAGAGTCTCTCACAGCTGGATGGTAAGTCCCAGTTTGCTCCTGTCTGATTTAGTTAAAGATGATCTTCACACTGTTGTTGGATAAGATTGTCAGAGGTTTGTGTCAAACCTTTGGAGCAAATCAGCTGCAGTATTTCCACAAATGGATTCAGACAATTCCAACAACTGATGTTTTGAATTAGAACAAAATGTCAAAACATTTCATAAGAAAATCACTAAATCATCACTAAGAGCTTGTAGGTTCATTTCTTCTCTGAACATTGTTGATGATCTGCTTCAAACTTGACTTCCTGTCATGTCCAGGCTCTGTGATGGCTCTGACCCATTTCAACACTTGGATCAAATCAGTCATTCTCAGTGTCTCATCACACAAAGACTCCTCTGCATCAAAGTGAAAAATCAGAGGAATCTTGGACATTATTTTGGTCTCTTTGGAAACTGTGGGATCTCCACCATCATCTAAAATTAATCTATGTGGGTTTAACTAAACAGTTGAAGTTTTCAAGGTTTTAAAGCTCAAATGTGTCTCCAGCTGATGTCTGTGGCCAGGTCCCACTGAGTAATCGTCTTCTGGGACTAGGCGTGAAGGTTACAGATGGTAAGTGGCCGTGGATGGCGAGTCTACAGAAGGATGGACGTCATGTGTGTGGTGGGACTCTGGTGAACGAGGACTTTGTGCTGAGCAGTGCCGACTGTTTCTCAAGGTGAGACACCTGGAGTCATGTTCTCACATGTTTTAAAGTGTTGAGTTGTCCTCATTCCTAATTTAGCTCATGTTATCTCCCTCAGTTCAGCCACAGCATCTGATTGGACCGTGGTCCTGGGTCGTCTGAAACAGAACGGCTTCAACCCCTTTGAGGTGAAACTGAATGTGACAGACATCACTCTGAGCAACCACACTGGGTCTAATGAAGCAGCGCTGCATCTGGCGACCCCCGCCCCCCTGTCTGACTCCATCCTGCCCATCTGTGTGGACACCGGACGAAACTTCAGTGTGGGCTCCACGTGCTGGGTTGCAGGCTGGAGCTCCGGGGCAGAAGGGGGTGAGTCCCTGACACTAGTCTGACACAGTAATGTTAACTGTCTGCATCATTTCACCTCTTTCCATTAAACATAGTAAAGTTAGAGAGATAATTACAACCTGCTTCTGATGCCACTTGTCACCATTTTCTGATTCTCCCAACTTTAGTGGAACAAGTTCTGCAGGAATTCCAGACCTCTGTGGTGGACTGTGAGGACACATCGAGTGACAGCATTTGTACAGAAGCTTTGACACTGGAGCAGGTGAATAAGCAGATTAGTATTATTATTATTGTTCCTACACACAGTGTGTTGGTGTGTGTTTGTATTTTATCAAAGTGTCTGTTGGTCCTTTAAAGGGTCAGAGGTCAGAGTCAGAATGACCATGCTGGACCTGTAGATTTTCATTTTTCCTCTTTGTTCAGGGGTTCTCTGGAGGTCCGTTGATGTGTCGGCAGGATGATTCTTGGTTCCTGGCAGGAGTGTTAGCAGCTGAGAACAAACTTACCACTGGAACAAAAGCAGTACAAGGGAAGTCCATCGTAAACAACTGGTTGGTCTTTCCCCAACCAGGTTACTTCTGAGTCTTCAACACAGCAGTGTAGATGAAGGATTCTATCATTCGGCTTCCAGCAACAGCAGCATTGAACACCAGCTGTTTCTTTCTCCTCTCTTTTCTTGATGTGTCTCCACTTGTTCACATAAAACCTTCAACTACACCTGATTTCCACCTTGTGTGTGACACAACTGTCTATAAAGAATTAACTATTTTAGACACAGTCTGATCTTAAAGCTCCTCTAATAATCCACATAGCAGAGTGTGTAGAGTAGTGAAGTTGTCCAATCAGACATCCAGGGTTCCTGCAGCAGACGTTCATGTTCTCCACTGCAGTGTGAGCTGCTGTTCACCTTGGATAGAGCAGAGTCTTCTTTCATCCATCAGTAGTTTAGCTCTGATTATCCAGCAGTGACTAACAGCTGTGCAGGAGAGGAGTCACACAATGATCCCACAAGAATAGAAGTTTTCTGTTCAGTCATTTCTTCTCTGAACATTGTTGATGATTTGATTCACATGATGATTTTAATAAAGGCACCTGCATCTCTGAGCTGTTTGTGACTTTTATTTAACCAACAATTCACAAAATGATCATTGAATGAACTTCTTCTTTAAAAACATGGTATAAATCAAATTAGTGATTCATTTATTTTGACTAGGGGGGAAAACAATTAAAGCCACTTCTTAATATAATCACTGCAGTGTAACTCCACCACCACTATGACCTCAATAATGAACATATAGCATTTAATGCAGCTTGTGTTAGAATGAGCCATTGCTCTGCTGCTACAGAGCTCGACACTGTGAGTGACTCAGAGTAGAAACACCCACTGATTCCCAGTATTTCATTGTCACTTGAAGAGTTCACTGGGTCACCACTGTTGTTCATCATGTTTGTTTCCTCCTCCTTGGTTGTTCCAACTGAACCTAAACTCTGAACAGGAGAGAGCTGAGCCACTGTACAGATTCTTCTTCAACAGCTTCCAGGTTTCACCCTGCCAGTAATAATCCTACAAATAATGGTAGAACTAAAACTGCTAGTCTTAAAGCTGGTTAATGCTGAACTAAAGGAAATAACAGAGGGTCATAAAGTCACATGTTGTTAGGATTTGCAGTCAGTGAGGTCTGAGGGACAGAGTTTTCTTAGAAGATGTAACAGGTGTGGATTGGACATAGAGAACCAATGCTGAAGACTCTTTTCCCACAAATAATTTGCTCTTGCAGACGACAATCAAACAATCACTGCACAACTGACCCCTACATTTACAAAAAATAAAGTTGAGAAACTGAGAAATGCAGCTCAAATCTCCACAGAGTTACAATAATCACGCAGGACATGACGACTGGCCGTACTGCAAGTGGCACCAAACAGACTTCAAAGTAAAATGAAAATGTCCATTAAACTTACATTAATGGTCAAAACTCCACAAAAAAGCTCAATAACGTAGTGATATTAAAACCAAGTACACAGATAAGCAACATAAAGAAAAATACTATCAGCGTTTTTCCACATAACCTACTCTCAGTTGTGCGTAGCAGCACTGAGAGGGAAAGGGGGAGGGGCTACAGAAACTCAGGACGTACATGAAGGGCGATGTGCAGCAATCTAGTTTCCCTGGGAACCAAAACAAGTGCAACTAAAGATTGATCAGTTAGATGAATTTCACAAATACTAAATGGATTTTTTTTAAAAATAAAACAAAGTGCATTTTTAACTTTACAAAGACAAATGTCAGTGTTGTGGTAAATACTTTTTGAAATCAGAAGTTTTTGATGGCAACATTTTGAATGGAAGATTAATTGTGCTGAGCTGCAGGTCGACAAAGAGCCTGTAACGAGTTAATGATCATAGAAACTGCAGTAACTAGGTTGACTAAGCATAGATACAGACACTGGACATAATGTTGTATTAGCTGAACCTTTTGACCTGCACAACAGCTGCAGTCATGATGTTTTATCTAAAAGCCAAGAGTTTTGCATCAGGACAAATGAAATGTGTGCAGTCTGAGTCTGACAGAACTGCAACTGTCTGACAGTGGAACCTACACCTGCTCTGTCAGAGGGTTCAGATTTCTACAGAGTGACAGACATTCAGCTGCAGGTCAAAGGTCACTGACAGGTTAGTGGTCAGTGCTGTAGATACAGATCAGAAGTCAGAGGTCAGAGGTCATTTTGTGCTTCATGTTCTCCACAGAATGATTTCCATCCTGGGCCAAAGCTCTCCTGGTTCTCTGGGTTCTTCTGATTGTTGCTGGGGGTCTTTTAGTACATTTCCATCACTATTTCATGTCAGGTATGTCTCTACTACTACATTACCCATAATGCTGATGGTTCACATCTTCACTCTTGTTGCTGCTTGACTGTTGAGACAGAATGAGAGTGAGGAACAAATCAGAACCAAACTGAGAATCAGTCACAATAAGTAGTTCCAGAGTGTCTTCATGGGACAGTGAGGTCCTGTTAACATCAGAGCTGCTGCTGCTGCTGTCTGTCCACATGATTCTGTGCTTTGTTGTCCTCTCAGTTTACCAGGTGGAGGTGGATTCAGGGGTGGAGTCTGTCCAGCTGCCCTGCAAAACCACAGTTTGTCTGCCTGTAGACGCCAAAGTGGAGTGGAAGAACAGTAAAGACTGGATGATGCATGTGTATCAGAACGGCTCTGATCAGCCAGGACAACACTACAGTCGTTACAGAGGTCAAACAGAGATGAAGAGAAACCTGCTGAAAACTGGACACCTCAGTCTGACCCTGAAATACCCCACAGACGTGGACAGAAGACCCTTCACCTGCACCGTCTACAGCAGGGAGAGAAACATCCTGATGAAGAAAGATGTGAAGCTCCAGGTCAAAGGTCAGTTTAAAGTCTTTATGCTAAACTAACTGTTGTTAATCTTTATACTAAGAGAAACTGCAGTATTGCTGTTAGTATGTTTCTATGAACGTATTTCACTTTATTTCATGACTCTAACAGTGAATTCAAATGAATTTTCCTGGAAACAAACTATCATTTCAGTGTAATGTGAATATTTGTGACAGAGAGAAACTTTGAACTGAGCCCCACCAGAAGTAGATCAGGTCCAGGTAACAACAGGTCCTTGATCATGTGAAGCTGCAGACAGAACTTGAGACAAGTGTTGGGATGAATTAGATTGTTGGTCTAATTGGAGACAAAGGTGGAAAAGGTGAGTTTGCTCTGGCTGGATGTCTTTGACATTTTCTGTCTCTCTACCTTATTTCAGTGACAATGAAAATGTCCATCAGCACATGAGAGCAGAAAAGAAGAAGCTGGGATTAGTTTCAAAAGCTGAAATTGTGTTTAGGTGGACAGATAAGACATGGAGCTGTCCTCTAATGTCTCCACAGACATTGTTCGGTCCTCACTGTCACTGAGATTGTTGCTGTGATCCGGCACTGAAATCAACTGATTCAACAGAACAAAGTCCAGAGTTTGGTTTTTAAAAAAGAGGACAATAGTTAGTGGACACGTTTCTCTTGAATCTTGAATCTTGAGTTACTGACCTCAGTGAGCTCATAGCGACTGCAGCTCTGAAGTGTCCTGAGTGAAAATCTACCAGTCAAAGCATTTCAGAAGAATTTATTAACATTTGATGTTTGGAGATGTAGGATGAAGTTGCTATGGTAACAGCTTCTAGCTGCTGTTGTTGATCCGCACAGTGAAATGTTTGTGACACAGCTCGTCATCAGTCTGTGCTGGACAGAAAAGGACAAAGACAAAGTCAATCCAGCCCAAGGTTCTAAAGAGGTCAAACAGAAGACCAGGTCCTGTCTGTTTCAGAGAGCAACATTTCAGATCCAGATCAGCTGGAAGAACAAAGATCAGTCTGAGAGTCTGACAGCATCAATATTTCCTGATCTGATGATTTCTTGAACCATCAGGTCAATATCATGGCAGTTATTGGACATGAAGTCCTGCTCTTTGGACTGATCAGTTCTCTACAGTCAGATCAGACATGAAAACATCACATCTATCACAAATATTGATCCTCCACAACATTTCAGATTCACTGGGGATCAATCAAAAGAGGAAGTGACCAAAGAAGAAGACAGGAGCTCATTTCCATGTCGCAACACAAACTGATATCAATAAGTTGATTGATGAGCAATCAGAGTGTGACAGTATTGATCAGGAAGAAGCTGAAAGCAGAAAGAAAAGCAGCTTTAATAGTTTGTATCAATGAAAATCTTCCAGTTGTGTTGAAGAATGTGAAGTAAACACAGCTGATAGTCGACTGAGTTCTTGTTCCTGCAGAAGAAAAACAGGAAAGTCCAGTTGAAGTTTGGAGAAGAAGTGAAAGAAGTTCTTTCACCATCACATGAGAGAATTTCTCTTCTTCCACTTCCTGTACTGACTCTGATCCTCATCTGTTGATCCATCACTGGATCAATGATTGGCTCCATCTTTGCACAGAGACAAAGTCACAGATCATTGTGTGTGGATCCAAATGTTCCCACATGTTGAAGAAAACTGCTTCAACATCAACACAGTGTCTCCTAAAAACCACCTTTATATTCTTCTCATCTGGAGAAGATCTGAAAAGTTAGAGCATGTTGATAGTCAACTGATCTCTGACACATTTCACTGGTTTTCCTCCTGGAAACTAAATACTGATCTAATGGATTTTCTTCTGCTGTTTGGAGCCTCCCAGCTTTTGGTTCTAATCTTTCTGGATCAGGACAGAAAAATTCATGGCTGACTTGAAGCAGGACATGTTGAGTTGTGCAGTCTTGTGTTTCAGTTTGTGAAGCAGCAACCAAATCCACTCACTGATTCAGTTGGTTTGGAAAAACCAAAGATTTGACGTCACTCTGATCATCAAGAGGTTTCAGTGTGATTGATTTGGATTCATTGATCATCATTTTCAAAGTTGACTGGATCAAACTTTGATTTCCATTTAAATCCTGAATCTTCTCCCTGAAGAAATGAGTGGGAGTGGGTCCTTTGAGGATCACACTCATGTTCTGATTCTGTAATAAAGGAGATTTGACCTCAAACGTTTGCTTTGACTTGTATTTATTGACTAGTTGTATTTCAGTAATTATTTATTTCAAAATCAGGCTGCTGTTAAACAGCCTCCATCACTGCTGAACCAACTGAAAATCAAATAATTGTTGACAAACATCAGACATCAATGAATCGTTAAAGTTTCCTTGTGACAGTCAAGCTGCTGTTTCTAGTCAGAAAAAGGTACAAAAAAACAAAAAGATGTGTTGTCAATGTCCACTTTTTATTCTTCTGGTTAAACAATGATGACAGTGAAAACCCTGAATCCCACAGCTGGTGATTGTTGTATTTAGGGTCAAGTTTTCTCTGTTTGGGATTAAATGATTAACCTTAAGAACATTTCCGCACAGCAAACGTGATGATCAGCATTAATGATTCCTGAAGTGTGGATTAGTGGGTTTATGTTAGAGGTCTCAACAAAAGCTACTTTATTCATAGAGCAAGTGTCAAACACACAGGAAACTCAAAGTGGTTTACACAGGCAGAGAAAAGAATTAGAACATTATAAACTATAGACTAAGTAAATAAAAGACTAAAATCCATACAGACAAAATTAAATAAGATTAAAAATTTAAAAATGAAGAGTTGTGGAGCTGCTCCTGATTGTAATAAAACCCTTTCTGCTTTAATTCAGTGTCAGTTTGGTTTTGTTGTGAGTCAGTGAGTGATGAGTAAATGTGAACCTGTGTGAAGTCTCCTGACTCGGGGAAACAAAATGAATCCAAGACAAAGTTAGTGCACACAACACAAAACTGTATCATGTGACCTCGCTTTGAAAAGCAGCAGGTGAAATGTTTTTACGTCTCATCGTGGAGTCAACGCATCGAACCTTTCTGACTGCGTTAAACTGAGCTCGGGTCAAAGGTTCCCGGTGACCTTGTTCTTGCAGTTAGAAGGTTTTAGTTTCATCTGCACACACCAAGAGACAGATATTAGCAGGAACATCAAGAACAAGGAACTTTTCAGAAGGATGAGTCCTCACTCTTTAGCTTCAATGCCTGTTGATGTCCATCATCCCTGCAGAGTGAGCGCAGACACTGGGACGTACAGCAGGTCAAATATTAAAACTAACGTGTCCTGTGGGGTTTGTTCATATCACTGCATCTGCTTGTCTGAACAATAGAGGCCAATGTTTCAATTCCCAAAAGTAGCTCAATGTCTCATTTGTCTCAAATGTCTCATTTCCTGGATGGATGTTTTTTGTGGGGCCAGAAATTTGTCAGCTGAACAACCACAAGAAACCAAAGTGAAACCGCAGCTGAGTTTGATAAAGATTTCTTACTTTACTCCGCCCACAAACACAAACAGTGAAGATTCAACTGGTAATAAAAAAAGACTAAACTGTTAAACTGAAGGAAACGTTCTCACTTCTTTCTCTCTTGTTCATCAGCAGCTTCTGTGTTGAAGCTGACTGTGGATTTGATCAAAATAAACAGCTGGACCCAACCTGATCTAAGAGCTGATTGGTTCAGGTGTAGGATCAACAATAAGATCTTTACAGAAACTGGAACAATTCTGTGTAAGAGAATAAACGGGACTGATGGTGACTTTGCTAAGTCACAGGGACTGAGGGAAATACTGTAGGACACAGCTAAAGTTTTTTGAGAAAGATTCAGGGTTTTTCCTTTTTGCTAGAAAAGAAAAGATGGTTTGAGTTTAATGTTATAAAACACACTGGATCTATCAGGTTCAATGATTACAAACAGGGACAGGAGTCAACAACTGATGGCTCTCAAGCTACTGTCCCTGAGTCCAGTGGGACAATCTGCAGTTAGGTGGGTGTGGTGAGAGATGAGTGATGATTAGTTTAATGGCTGGAATCAGTGTGAGTGCAGCTGTACAAAGGAAAGTGGAGGAAATGAGAGTCAGAGAAAAGGTGGATGGGGGAGGTGGAGAACAGCTTCCTGGTGTCAGTTTCTCCTGCTTGTATTCAGTTTTTGCCCTGGTGACACAATCAGACTCTGATCAGATCTTATCTCCATCAACCAGAGCAGATGGAGACTTGGATTTGTGCCACTTCCTTTTCTAGTACTTTACACCTCTATTCTACTACAGCTTTGAGTATTTTATCAGCAGCTTCAGTCTGAACAAGACATTGTAACTAGGAGACACTAGTATTTATTTTGTTACTTTGAGCTTTTTGACTAAAAGATATTTCTAGATATATATATATCAGATTTACTGCATGTCAAATCATATTTATAGTGTGTATTGATTGTCTCTGCATCCACACTTTTCACATAAACTCAGTCCTTTATGTAAAGGGTAGTACTCCATGGCTGGTCAGGGCCTTCAGAGAGGTGGCTGCCCTTCTTAAGGCAGGTGTGTCTAACTTGCAGTCTCTGCGTTTGAGCCTGGTAAGATTGTTTGGTGTGGGCTCACTGCAGATTGTAGGAGCTGTTCTCTGGCTGCATTCGCTAAATGGTGGGTCTGATTGTACAGTACATTGTGCTGAAGTTTGGAACCAACTGTCCAGCGGAGCAACGTTTTTGTTGTTTCTACTCTGGAAGCTGCACTTGCAGTACTAACAGTTGTAAATCTGTTCTTTTGTAGAATTCCGGAAGGAACTGTGGGGAGAACCAGGCCTTAGCCCCACTTCATTGCATGTTAACACTGAGTGGTAGACTTAAGATACATAACCAAGTTTGCAGTGTTGTTGGTTCTTTTTAGCAGGTGTGGTTGGGGTTTATTGGGGCTTAGTGTGGGGTCTTCCTGCAGTGAGCCCTTCCAAAAAGTAGTTCATTTGTTTGCCTACTTTTAAATGCTTAAATTGACTTAAAAATCCAAACATTGCACATATTTAATTTTGGTATATGTTAATAAACCCAACTTTGAGGGGGCTCCATGCTAGGCTAAAAGCTCGCGCTAGCCGACCACCGCTACCTAGCCTCCTGCTAGCCAATGTGCGGTCCCTGGAAAACAAACTGGACGAGCTACGAGCCAGGATTACAACTCAACGGGAAATCAGAGAGTCCTGCGCCCTGATTTTCACCAAGACCTGGTTTTCAGAGAAAGTCCCAGAGGACGCCATTCAGCTACAGACTCACGGCAGCGTCCGGTAAGACTAAAGGGGAGGTGGGTGTGTGTATGTTAACAACTCGTGGTGTGGAGACATACAGACGGTTGATGAACACTGTTCGCCAGATGTGGAGTTTTTACTGCTGAAGTGCCTCCTTATTATCTACCGAGGGAAATTGACATCCCCCCACGAGCTAACTCCACCGCAGCATCAGCAAACTCTATGACGTCATCAGCATGTTAGAAACGGCTCATCCTGATGCTGTTTTTATTGTTGCTGGTGACTTCATTCCCACACTTGATAAGAACACTCTCGATCATGTTAACAGTAACATACGTGGTTCATACAGGGCTGCTTACACATTCTACACTCACTTTGAGGCCCCCAGCTACACTGCAGAGAGGGGGCTCACACAAACTTGGACCACTCAACCTCCCTCTCCTCCACCAAACGTCTCAACAACCCAGGTACACAAAGCTCTGAGGAAGATCAACCCTTGCAAAGCAGCAGGACCAGACAACATTCCTGGGTGGATGTGCCAACGAGCTGGCTGATGTTCTCACCTTCATATTCAGAGCAGCATACCAAACACTATTGACCCCCTGCAGTATGCCTACCAGCCTAACAGGTCCACCTCAGATGCCATCACTGCTGCCATCCACTACTCCCTCTCTCATCTGGAAAATAAGGAATCATACCTCAGGATACTCTTCATCGACTACAGCTCCGCCTTCAACACGCTCATTTCCCACAAACTCACCCACAAACTGTCCACACTTAGTTTGCACCCCACCCTCTGTGACTGGCTCCTAGACTTCCTGACTGGCAGGCCTCAGTCTGTCAGGATTGGTAACAGGACTTCAGCCAGTATCATCACAATCATTGCATTTCTCCATTTGTAAAATCATACCAAACCCCCTTAAAATCATTGAGCAGCTTGGCAGGGTGCAGTGCAGTGTCCTTATAGGCATCAGTTCTACATTTTAAACTATTGAATTGTTAGATTTTTTTCAGGATTACTGTAAACAGGAACATGGGTCATAGATGATAAGCTTATAGACTGATGTCAACAGTCACTGTACTGTGAGTTCTGACTCCTTTTGATCATGGCCAGATATACAGTTTTTCCATGCTGACTTCTGCAACAGCATTGGTTTAGAATCTGACAAAGTGAAGACTTTCTGCTGATTGTATCACATCACAGTGCTCATCATAGTCACCATCCAATACTCAGCTTGGGTGCGCGAGGTCGTTCCCATAGATCCATCCAGGTGATTTCCTACTGTCAGATCAGGTGCACAAGAAAAAGTTGAAAATATAAATAATTGCTACAATATGTTTATTGATGAGTATCTGTAAGGTCAATGAATGATTCAGAGTGTTACCTGTTGGTACATGTCGATATAAAGACACCATCAGGACAGTGGACATGATGTACGGACAGAACATCACCAGGTGGAGGTGGTGTTGTAGGTTTTTCTGTAGAGAGAATCACCTGTTCCGGTTTGAGCTGTAATAACTGATCTACTGTGGGAAGCAGCAGTGATCTTCTCTCAACATTCACACATCAACACATCCAGCAGACTGGACTCACCCAGCAGCCTCTCAACTGATGTTTTGTCCATTCTGCAGCTACCACCACATGTCAGAGTGTCTCTGAACAGCAGCTGCAGGAAACATATGAACAGAAAAGAAGAAGCCACAGATCAAACAACAGATCATGTGGTACAAATACAAAAAGCTCTTTTATTACAAATGTGTATGTTAATTGAAATCATGACATTTTAAATACTGCTTTAAATACTAACTAGTTTGGTTCATCACAACAAAAAAGGAAGTTTAACATTTAGTAGTTTAGTAAAACCCACAGAACCACAAGAGAAAATCAACACGGATAGAAACGAGAAAAGGTTTAGGTCCATCAATATCATTGAAATAACAGCAAAGTTAATGAAGCTTTTAAACACCAAACTAATGACTAATGAAATGTAGTGAGTATTTACTGAAACAGGAACTGGACAGAACTGAAAACAAGTTCACACATTTTAATTTAAAGAACATTTAGCATCAAACTAAAGCAGAACCTGCTTCAGTAAGAAACATTGTGTAAGAAACACAAAGAGGAAGTTGATGATTTGGTTTTATAAGCAACATTTAAAAAATAAACTAAAAAGTATTTAGTTGACTTTGAGAGAAAAACATACTTCAAATACTCGTATACATACATACACGTGACTTTACACTATACAAGCACTATCAATACTGTTGGGTTTTATCTATGGAGCCTCAGGTCACTTAGAGGATTTGTGGTGAAAAGCCTCTGCTGCTTGAGGGAGCTCTCTCTGAATCAGAGTCATGATCAGGATTTCTATGGTTGAAATGATCCCACTAAACAGATACACACATCCAACAATACAATCACTGAAAGTTAGATGGAACAAACTTTAAAAAAAAAAAAAAAATCCTTTCTACTCTTTCTTGCACTTGCATTTCATTGAATGTAAACACTTTTCTGATAGGACTTTGCTTTGATGTTTTCTCCTTGACTTAGATTCTTGCTGCCTTGTACCTCACTTGTAAGTTGCTTTGGATAAAAGCGTCTGCTAAATGAATAAATGTAAATGTAAATCTCTAAGTTTTCAGCTTTCACAAACCTGAGGACTCATCCTGGAGAACTGCTCTCACAGCTGCTTCCATTTCAAGATGAAAAGATATTAAACTGCTGCTGAAGTTCTGACATTCGACATTCAAAAAAGTTCATCATGAGGAACATGTGGAGTTCCACAGGGAAGTGTTCTGGCTCCTTTACTGTTTCTGATATTGTAGCTTCTTTTTTAAATGGGAACATATGGATCATGTTGGATCAGATCAGAAGTGATGCTCTGTGGTGACATTATCATAATCATTATCCAATCCCCGCTCAGGCTGTGTGTGTGAGGTCATCACCATAGAGACAGGAAGGTCATTTCCTACAGTCAGAACAGGTCAGAATGAAACAGTAGAAAATAGGTCAACTGTGAAAATATTGATGTTTCTTTTACAGAATGCTTTATTGATTTATTGATTAATCAGTTGTTTTTGTAAGATGAGTGAATGGTTCAGTGTTACCTGTGGGTTTGTGTCGATATAAAGAAACCATGACGACAGTGGAGATTAGGTATGGACAGAACACCACCAGGTGGAGGACCAGTCTGAAGACAAGATGGAAGGAGTTGGGGGAAGGGGGTGGGGGTGTATACAAGTTTGGGTCTGCAGATGTGAGCTGGGTTGTGGTTGTAGGTTTTTCTGTAGAGAGAATCACTTGTTCAGGTGAACTTGTGGATGAAATAGGTCCTGAAATTAAAGTGAAGCTCCTGACCTGTGACGTAGATCCAGCTGGGTGGAGACTCTCCATGACTGCTGATGTGACACTTGTAGAGGCCTTCATCAGATTTGGTAACATGGTGGATGGTCATGTGACCTGTAGGCTCAGTCCCAATAAAGACACCATCTTTAAAGAACTTAGCAGGAAGGTTGGAGGGAGGCCTCTTTGTTTGACAGTGCAGAGAGACATCATGTCCCTCCATCACAGGGAGGACAGGACTCTGCAGGATCACTGCTCCACCTCAACACAGAGAAAAACTACAGCATTTCATCCATTTCCACACAGCTTCATCAACACTAACTCCACAGTCTGATCTTACCAGTGACAGTGATGGTGATGCTGTTACTGGTTGATCCCTCTCTGGACTCACACCAGTAAAGTCCACTGTCCAATGTGGTGGTGGGATTGATGTTACAGGAAAAACCAACTGGTTCTGCCCAGTCTTCACACTCAGCTCTGGTCTCTCTGGTCGTGTTCCTCCTCAGTGTCCATCCAGCAGAGCTGTCGTCCTCCTCACAGCTCAAAGAGACAAACTCTCCAACAAACAGCTGAGAGAAGCTGGGACTCACAGTCAGACGAGCTGTGATCACTGAGATGATTTAACAGTGAGTAAAGAATCACAAAAATTAGAGCACATGGTTACAAAATATAAAAAGTTCTACATATTTTTATTTGCTAAAATTAATTAAAATAATTAATTAATTAAAAAAACTCAGCAGACTTCTTTTTATCTGTCTCTAAACATCACATCGTCTCCTCCGTCGTGTATTTAACCAATAACTGATGGTTAATTTCTGAAGAACACACAGTAGAAGCTCTGATGTTCATGAGTTCTTCCCGGTAGTAAAATCCACCAGAAATGTGGCAGAACACTGCATTCAAACACAAGACAATACAAAATAGAGCTCACTGAAACACCGAGGCTGCCGTCCGCGTCATCTTCCATCATTATTGCTGTTTATTTGGCGTTTTCCCACAAAAGTCAACAGATGACACAATAAATCAAAGATTTAAAAAAAGTATTTTTGTTCTCTGTTTATTTTCCTTCTGTCCAAGATTTTAACATCTAAAATTTTACTTCTAGTAAATATATAAACATATGCAAAGCAATACAAAAAAAAATCTAATAACATAATTTTCATTAATGTAAATGATCTGAATAACTAAATGTTTGCTTCAGACGTATACATGTTATTTTATTTCAAATTGTGTTTTATGGCAATGAGTGAATCAATAATTAATCCACATACAATAATGTCCATAACAATCTAAAGTATGAGCTAATATGCTGAGGAAATAAATTCATAAATGTTGGCTCACACAAGCTCAACAGTTTGTGATGGTCAGTTTGGGGGTTCAGGGTCTTGTCCAGGTACATTTCCACATATAACTCTACACAGTCGGGCTGAGAATCACTGAAGCTACGGTCGACAGGTGGACAGTCACCACCTGAGCCACTGCTGCCCCCTCACCACAGATCTCAGTTCATCAGTGTTCAGTTTATCTTTTTTACATTATATTAAATATACTTATATATTATTATATTTTTTCTTTCTTTTTTCATTCACATTGTAGGAAATTATTAAGAATCACTTCATCACATCAGCTCTGGCATATGCACCTTCCTCTCCCCCCTCCCTCCCTCAGACAAACCTCTCTCTGCTTCTTTGCCAAACCATAGATTACATGTTTCTGTGTTAATGTTTCTCTGTTATCACCAAACCAATGGAGCGTTTCTCAAAAACAAAGTTACAAATATTAAAATTTATGGACGAATGGTTTTTAACAGAAAACCTGCATTCAGCTCTTTTTTGAGGAAAAGTTGCTTTGGGCATCAAATGGTGCCAGATACTGGACTTAATTAAACACTGTGTGTCTCACTGAGGTCAAAGGTAACGTCAGCTTTTATATCACATTTATTAAGTGTCTGACAAATGGACAGAACATGATGCCACAGGAAGGACAACAAGTTGTTAAACATCCATTCAGGTCTTTATTACATTCTTTCCATTGTTCATTCAACCATCTCAGGTTGAGTTTTTCATATATTAAAATAAACTTTACAGACAATAAAATGTTCAGTTGGATAAAACATATTTACAAACCACAGCTGGAAAATTCTCCAGGATAATCAGATAAAGATAATGAAAGGATGGAAAACAAACTCTATTTCAAATTAATAGGTTTTTAAGAGATGTTTTAACATTAAAGCAGGTGTTTCCTGTCTGATCACTTCCAACAAGATCATGTTAAAACTTTTTTGAATGTAAACTGAAAAGACCTACAAATAAATTACAATAGTAATTTACAATAATACAATATTTTATTTATTTTTTTTTGTTTTGTTTATGGAGTGATATTGATAAATTAAAACCTGAACAGTACCTTTGAAATATAAACATGTAGGGGGGTTACACATATGTGAACGGAACCATTTTTATTTTATAGGTTGATTACACTACATAAGCCAAACAAGTTTCAAATTGAAAAAATAGTTTTAAGTATTTTTTTTACATTGTTAAACTTTAAAACGGGTCAATTTGACCCTGAACATAACAGGATCGTTAAGGTTGAATGTTTTCTTCCATTTTACTCAGTGCTTCATTCAGGTTGTGAATCAATTAACACACCTTCAATTTTAACACAACCTTGACTGTAGCATGTGGTTTCATTGCGTCTCTCGCACGACAAACATTTTACTGATGATTCATTTCAGCCTAGTTCTGCAAATCTTTCTCCTCACTTGGAGCATCGTGCCTGTACGTTCCAGCATCACCACAACAGACACCACTCTGTTAGCACCTACACAAGAATAATGTCCAACAGTCCAGAGATAATCTTCAGATAAGAACCACAAAGTGTGCTGCACATTTTATTCTATGCTGAATTTATTTTTCATTAACTCTATCAGGATATGAGATGTTGGTCATATCACACAGCTCTGATCCACATGTCTTAACTGTGGCTCATGTAAATTCAGGTTCACAGATATTATAGTCATCGTTTTCCCCACAACCTTTTCCAGAAACTATAACCATCTCTTTATTTTTCCCAATGTAAAGGTGAAGATTATGATCTGTAGACGAGCTTCTTTCTCTATGCTGATACATCTGATGTTGTTATGAGCCCAACCAGTGTCATGTCGTCAGCACATTTAAACTTCTTCACTGAGTCATCACAAGTGGTCAAAACATTTGTGTAAAGTCTAGATTTCTGTATGTAGGAAGGTTTTATAGATGAATAACAAGGAATGATTAGTCCTTGTCAGCAAAGACGTCCATCCAGCTTCTGAAGTAATGATTGAGGAACATGGTGCAGAATCTCTTTGAACTGGAAAAGACTTGAACTTGGTTTGGTAAAAAGACACAACAACGGTTTAGTTTGATGTATTGCTTGTCAAAGAAGCAGAGAGAGGTGTGTCTGAGGGAGGGAGGGGGGAGAACAAGGTATTTATACCATGTCAGATGTGAGGACTTGACACTTGCAGCGATGGCTTCCTACAAAGTGATGTGTGTGGTGACTCTGCTGACTCTGCTGACACCAGGTAAGAACCTCCTCACTGTCCACACCTGAACCAATCAGGTTTCAGAGCTACTTACTGCTGTGTGAGGGAAACACTGGTGAACAAGTAAAACCTCTTAATCAAGTAAAATACTAGCTGCAATACTAATGTTCCTTTAGATCAAAGTGAAAGAGAGATGAAATCTATCTTCCAAATATTTGATTTCATTATGGATCATGTTCACACTTTGGTTTTATAGAAATATCAGATCATCAGGATGTTGGATATGTTTTAGTCAGGGAGACAGTATTGATAAGCAGGAGACTCCAATATTTCTACAAGAAGTTGGATGTTTGTAATAATTACTGCTAAAGACCGTGATGAGAAAACAGGAATGAATGATTCAAGATGAGTCAGATCAAATGAACATGTTTATTAGAAACTTTAGTGTCGTAGAAATAAAAGTATTTGACATGACAAACTGTCCGTGTGTGTTTTACTACAACACTCACAATACTGAGGTTTATTCTCACTGGAAAAGGAGCTTTTTGATTTTTAGGAAAAAAAAATTTCGAAATTACATTATTCACAATTTGCACTTGCTCCTTGCAAATAATGTCTAAAATAATTTCAGCATGTGCCGCAAGATTTTAGAAACAATGCAGCTTGACAAGAAATATTATCTGCAAATATAATAAAAACACACATTGTTTATGATGAAAGAAACAGTAACAACTAAATGTTGGTTTATGAACCTTTTTTCTTTTTACTTTTCTGTAAAATGTGCTTGAATGAGTTTAGTAACAAATGTTAGAGATGATAAAAATCAATCCTCTCCTGTTTCCACCACATGTCCAAATGTTGTACAAGAAGTATCAGAAAAGCCTCAACAGTTTCTTTGTGTTCTGTGTTTCAGAGAGTCTCTCACAGCTGGATGGTAAGTCCCAGTTTGCTCCTGTCTGATTTAGTTAAAGATGATCTTCACACTGTTGTTGGATAGAAATGTTTCAGATTGTCAGAGGTTTGTGTCAAACCTTTGGAGCAAATCAGCTGCAGTATTTCCACAAATGGATTCAGACAATTCCAACAACTGATGTATTGAATTAGAACAAAGTGTCAACACATTTCAGAAGAAAATCACTAAATCATCACTAAGAGCTTGTAGGTTCATTTCTTCTCTGAACATTGTTGATGATCTGCTTCAAACTTGACTTCCTGTCATGTCCAGGCTCTGTGATGGCTCTGACCCATTTCAACACTTGGATCAAATCAGTCATTGTCTGTGTTTTCAACTTGTTGCAGCTCATCACACAAAAACCTTTAAGACTCCACTGCATCAAACTGAGAAATTAATCTATGTGGGTTTAACTAAACAGTTGAAGTTTTCAAGGTTTTAAAGCTCAAATGTGTCTCCGGCTGATGTCTGTGGCCAGGTCCCACTGAGTAATCGTCTTCTGGGACTAGGCGTGAAGGTTACAGATGGTAAGTGGCCGTGGATGGCGAGTCTACAGAAGGATGGACGTCATGTGTGTGGTGGGACTCTGGTGAACGAGGACTTTGTGCTGAGCAGTGCCGACTGTTTCTCAAGGTGAGACACCTGGAGTCATGTTCTCACATGTTTTAAAGTGTTGAGTTGTCCTCAGTCCTAATTTAGCTCATGTTATCTCCCTCAGTTCAGCCACAGCATCTGATTGGACCGTGGTCCTGGGTCGTCTGAAACAGAACGGCTCCAACCCCTTTGAGGTGAAACTGAATGTGACAGACATCACTCTGAGCAACCACACTGGGCCTAATGCAGCAGCGCTGCATCTGGAGACCCCCGCCCCCCTGTCCGACTCCATCCTGCCCATCTGTGTGGACACCGGACGAAACTTCAGTGTGGGCTCCACGTGCTGGGTTGCAGGCTGGAGCTCCGGGGCAGGAGGGGGTGAGTCCCTGACACTAGTCTGACACAGTAATGTTAACTGTCTGCATCATTTCACCTCTTTCCATCAAACATAGTAAAGTTAGAGAGATAATTACAACCTGCTTCTGATGCCACTTGTCACCATTTTCTGATTCTCCCAACTTTAGTGGAACAAGTTCTGCAGGAATTCCAGACCTCTGTGGTGGACTGTGAGGACACATCGAGTGACAGCATTTGTACAGAAGCTTTGACACTGGAGCAGGTGAATAATCAGATTAGTATTATTATTATTGTTCCTACACACAGTGTGTTGGTGTGTGTTTGTATTTTATCAAAGTGTCTGTTGGTCCTTTAAAGGGTCAGAGGTCAGGGTCAGATTGACCATACTGGACTTGAACTTTTCCATATTTCTTCTTTGTTCAGGGGTTTTCTGGAGGTCCGTTGATGTGTCAGCAGGATGGTTCTTGGTTCCTGGCAGGAGTGTTAGTAGCTGACAACAAACTCAACAATGGAACACAAGAAGTAGAAGGGAAGTCTATCACAAACAACTGGTTGGTCTTTCCCCAACGAGGTATCTTCCGAATCTTCAACACAGCAGTGTAGATGAAGGATTCTATCATTCGGCTTCCACTAACAACTAACTAATGTTTTCATGGGTAAAAAGTAGTGTCATTACTTGATGGGCTTCTTAAAACTATAGTTTCCTATTCTGACAACACCCTGAATATCAGTGAGGATGATGCTGCTCTCCCTATTTTTTTCTCCATGTGTCTCCACTTGTTCAGATAAAACCTCCAACTACACCTGATTTCCACCATGTGTCTGACACAAATGTCTATAAAGAATTAATTATTTTAGACACAGTCTGATCTTAAAGCTCCTCTAATAATCCACATAGCAGAGTGTGTAGAGTAGTGAAGTTGTCCAATCAGACATCCAGGGTTCCTGCAGCAGACGTTCATGTTCTCCACTGCAGTGTGAGCTGCTGTTCACCTTGGATAGAGCAGAGTCTTCTTTCATCCACCAGTAGTTTAGCTCTGATTATCCAGCAGTGACTAACAGCTGTGCAGGAGAGGAGTCACACAATGATCCCACAAGAATAGAAGTTTCCTGTTTCATTTCTTCTCTGAACATTGTTGATGATTTTAATAAAGGAACCTGCATCTCTGAGCTGTTTGTGACTTTTACTTAACCAACAATTTCCACTGTGCACATTCACAAAATGATCATTGAATAAACTTCTACTTTAAAAACATGGTATAAATCAAATTACTGATTCATTTATTTTGACTAGGGTGGAAAACTATTAAAGCCACTTCTTAATATAATCACTGCAGTGTAACTCCACCACCACTATGACCTCAATAATGAACACATAGCATTTAATGCAGCTTGTGTTAGAATGAGCCATTGCTTTGCTGCTACAGAGCTCGACACTGTGAGTGACTCAGAGTAGAAACACCCACTGATTCCCAGTATTTCATTGTCACTTGAAGAGTTCACTGGGTCGACACTGTTGTTCATCATGTTTGTTTCCTCCTCCTTGGTTGTTCCAACTGAACCTAAACTCTGAACAGGACAGAGCTGAGCCACTGTACAGAATCTTCTTCAACAGCTTCCAGGTTTCAACCGGTAATAATGCTACAAATATTGGTAGAACTAAAACTGCTAGTAGCTATAGGGGCAAGGAAACAAATTAAAATATCATCTAAAAAAGATCAAAGAAAAAAATAATATAAATGAGGGTAAAATGCACAATCAATGACAACAATAAGTTATTAAGTATGAAAATTAATGGAACCATTAAAAAGCTTTTCACAACAATTCAGATTTTGTACAGTTGCAAAATCCCACAGCTAAAATACATGTTACATTAGTCACACAGAGCATGACAGTTTACTATACTGCAAGTGGCACCAAACAGACTTCAAAGTAAAGTGAAAATGTCCATAAAACTAAATCAGTGGTCAAAACTCCACAAAAAAGCTCAAAAACGTAGTGACATTAAAATCAAAGGGCTTCAGACACAAAGACGAGACTCAAAGGTCTGTGTATTATCCATTCATTCTGGTTTTAGATCAGATCTAGAAAAATAACTGAACTAAAAACCGGTCCAGAGTTTTGTTGAGACATTTTCTGCCCTTAAATATCCAGGATCTATTAGCAGAAATGCAATGTATCATTTATATTCACGTTTTCATCAGGGTGTAACCACCTGGAAATAATCATTCAGAATGAAGCTTTTGTGTCTTCATAGAGCCACAGACCGTTTGTGGAGGTTAGGTACTCAAAAACTGTACTTAAGTAAAAGTACAAATACACAAATAAGTTTACTCTGGTAAATGTATAAGTACCAAGTAAAAGTAAGTAAGTACATGATTTATGGGGCATGAACTAAGTAATGTTACTAGACATAAATGATGGTCTGAAGCTGGTTTAACTATGATCTGATGCTTTTTTCTCTTGTATTTCTAAACTATTCATGTTGTAACATCAAACAGTGACAGTAACAGTCTAAGAGTTCTGTCATTTCAAAAATAAAACACTGATACAACCACTGAGAAAATGTCCAGAGAGCAAGTGATAAACTCAGGAGCCTCAGAAATCTTTGAATGAGGACAAAACCTAAGAGTAAATGTTCTTCTCCAAGACAAAACCTGCAGCTTGACAGTCTTCCTGTGTAGAACAGGGTTAGTGCTGCCCTCTTGTGGCTGAAAGTAGCAGTTAATAAAATAAGTTTTATTTCCACCACTGATCTACAGGGATTTACAAGTTAAGGAGCAAACAGTAAATCGTACAGTAAATTTCTCTTATATTTGTCTGCAATTTAAAGCTTTTCTCAGATAATTACAGTGTTTCTGAAGCAAAGTAACTGTGGGCAGTTTGGGGATTTTATCCACAAGAGCAAACTCTGTAGTGGATTGTTGCCTTACAGATAATTTGGTATTTGGTACCAAAACCACTGGAAATTTTGACATATTTTAAATAATGACTGATCTTAATTATCCTGACTGCTGCAAGAACTAAATCATTTCATGTGTTTTCAATCTCAACCAAAGTTGATGGAAAGGGGAAAGTTGGGTGAAGATGAAGGCTGCTTCTTCTTCTTTATCGATTCCTACACAATAAAGTTAAAACATTTAATTAAAATGAAATAAAAAACTTAAAACAAACCAAACATGTGACCACTTTTCTCCAATAAAAATAGGCTAAATGACTCATTACAATATTGGAGACGTGTGATGCTAATTAGAGGAAACATTTTGAAATATCACTAGAATCCAATCATTTAAAATCTTTTCTAAGTCGGATTTTTTTCCTTTTTTTATTCCATTCAGTATTTAAGTCTGCAACCAGTTCTGGAAAGTAACAAAGTACAAGTGCTTCATTACTGTAGTTAAGTATATTTTTCATGTATCTGTACTTTACTTCAGTAGATTGAATTATGGCTCCACTACATTTCTAATATTGTTGCATTACATGTTACAATCATATTAATTTACACATATTTCACAATTAACCACTTTCTCCACAAGCGACACAGGAATCACTTTATTAAGGCAGGTGCAGCCTGTTAGTCTCTCCATCCACAGCTTTAATTAAAAGACTCATATTATCAGCAGTACTCAAAGTCAGCCAGTACTCAGTAATTTTACTCTTTGGCATATTGTGCTGAGTTCAGCCTGTCTACAGAGACCTGCATTCACTGTGCAGGAGCAAAAACCCCTGGACTGATGGTCTATTTTCACACATAGAGCTGCTGAATTCATTGTAAAACATGTCTTCAAATGTGAAACAGCCACATGCACTAGTGCTCAGTGGGGTTACGACCATCCACTGTGATGACTTGGATCAGATGCAAATAACAAAATGTTGCTACACGAGAAGCAAAGACCTTTACACTAATGTTGTGTCCTTTTTAAGGGATTTCTGTGGAAGATCAAGATCAACGACTTTCGTCTTGTCCTTTCAGAGGTTGCTACCCCCCAAAAAAAGCACTGATCCACAGAAAGAGAAACAAATAGTCGAGTACTTTTCCTAGTAATGTTTAAAGTAAAATATAAATCATGTCACATTTTTTATACATTACGGAGCAATTCAGGATTTTATTTGACTGCAGCATGTTCTGCATTATTCTGTTTCATATTTCCTCATTTTGGCTTCAGGTCCACAGTCCACTTGGCCCGACAGTCTTTTTCTCCTATGTTAGACACAAGAAAACTAAATGTACATGTCAAATCTGGAAATTGCGATGAGACATGTCAATAATCACCATGTTAACAAGTTATGTGCATCTGTGGTGATCAGTTAAATTTCTGTAGAGATTAGTACCAACCTTTCTGACATGTTACCACAGTGGATTGAATTAAGTAGAAATGCATTAGTCAGAGACACTTTGTTTTATCATCCAAAGACACAGTAATCATGTCATTTGTGGTTTTATATCGTGGCAACTCATGAACGCAGCCGTGACCAATGTGGTAAATCTTTCAGGTGGTCAATTTGCCTAAAACTCCACCATCGTTTTCACACCAGTAACCAGCTACATCAGCAAGTGCGTTGATGACGTGATCTTCTCCAAGACCATCACTACACGCTCCAACAGGAAGCCGTGGATGAATGCTAATGTGCGTGTGCTGCTGAAACAAAGAGACTCTGCCTTCAGAACAGGGGACAAGACGGCCTTAAGAACAGCAAGGGATCATTGGAGTCTCTCTGCCCTCTATTATGCACATTTACACCACACGCTGTATCCGCAAAGCCAACAGCATTGTGGACGACCCCACTCACCCATCACACACACTCTTCACACTCCTGCCATCAGGAAAGAGGTTCAGAAGATTTCGGGCCGCCACATCCAGACTGTGCAACGTTTTTTTACCCGCAAGCCATCAGGCTCCTCAATACACAGAACTGAAATGGAACTTACACAAAATACAACCCGAACTCAACACACACACTCATCACTCATTACTCATCTCAATTCATTCCACCATCATTTATTTATTTATTTGTTATTATTCTTTACTTATGCTGCTTTTTGCACCTTTAGCACATTTGACTGTACTGTACTGTAAAATCGAAGTATACAATAGGTTTACTGGTCGGGACTGTCTCATGTTTTGTCTCCTGTCCTGTGTTATTTTGTGTTGTCTGTCTACACTGTCTGTCTGTACAGTTTTTTGTCTGCACTGTTTGCACTAGGTTGCACTCGATGCACTTTACATAGCTTGTAGCACCTTGGTTCTGGAGGAACGTTATCTCATTTCCACTGTGTACTGTGTAAAACTGTGTATAGTAGAAATGACAATAAAAGCCACTTGACTTGACAATGGAGAGAAACCATATTGGTGTAAGATTGTGGAAAAGCTTTTAATACTTTAGGTTCCATAAAAACACACCAGCGTATTCACACTGCAGAAAAACCGTATTGGTGTGAACACTGTGGGGCATCTTTCACACATGTTGTGCAACTGAAAAGGCATCAACGTGTTCACACAGGAGAGAAACCATGTGAAATGTGGGAAAAGCTACACTACTTCTTTAATTTACATTTAACACATTCATTGCTGATAACAAGTCATGTGGATTTTACGTGTTGATAAAACTTAATAACTGCAGTTACATTTTGTTTCAGGATTTGAAAAACATATATATTCACCCTTTTGCTGTCAAGTAAAATTACTGATGAAAAAACTGTTGGTCCATAGCACAATGTCTTAAACTGTCCTACGTGAATAAATAGCAGCATGATGCTGCATTGTCCTATTTTGTCTTTGCTGCTTTTTTGTGGTTATTAAGGGGAGAAACTCATTGTCCCAATGACACAGTGTGCTTCTAGAAACAGTTTTGTCTAAATGTCTAATTGCTGTTATATAATCCAGGACAAGCTTCACCCACTTTGTATTTTTTACCATTATACAATGTTTTTAGTAGGTTTTCTACATTGTTAAATATTACATAAAAAACATCAGTATGTTGTGTTGTAGAGCACTGTGACACACTGAACCATCATCAAAGAACAAGTGTGTTAACATTTGTCTAATCCATCAGAAATAGACTAAATGATCACATTATATAATGTAATACTTTATTGACTAATAAAAGAGGAAATGCATTTACAAATTGAACAATTAATACATCTATAAATAATTTCTAAATACAATATTTATAATATACTTGGAATTCTGAAATAAACTTCCATTAAAAATTCACTTCTCAGCTCTTCCTGTCCTTTCCACCGGACGACTTCACTGTCTCATTGCGCATTTCTGCCTGTCTCTCAGACATCTCCGCCTGGATGAGAGAAAGACATCTTCAGCTCAACGTCTCCAAGTCCGAAGTCCTTGTCTTCCCAGTCAGACCTTCGACACAACATAGCGTCAGCATCAACATTGGATCTACAATGATTGTCCCACTTAGTTGGCCAGAAATCTGGGGTCATCATCAACGACCAACTGAGCTTTAAGGAGCACATCTCCTCAGTCTCTAGGGCAGCAGATTTGTCTTCTACAACATCAGGAAGATCAAACCCTACCTCACGGAATATACAACCCAACTCATTGTACAGGTGCTGGTCTCAACATCTTAAGCTCTGCTACCTCCAGCTCTGCCTCCTGTCTTTTCTTCAGTGCCACTGTCTCTAAGCCGAACAATATCTCTGGTCTCACCACCGTCTTGAACATCTTTCCTTTCATTCTTGCTGATACTCTTTTATCACACAACACACCTGACACTTTTCTCCACCCGTTCCAACCTGCCTGCACTCGCCGCTTCACCTCTTTTCCACACTCTCCGTTGCTCTGAACCGTTGACCCTGAGTACTTAAAGTCCTGCACCTTCTTCACCTCTGCTCCCTGTAACCTCACTGTTCCACCTGGGTCCCTCTCATTCACACACATGTATTCTGTCTTGCTGCGGCTAAGCTTCATTCCTCTGTTTTCCAGAGCAGACCTCCACCTCTCTAGATTTTCCTCCACCTGCTCCCTGCTCTCACTACAAATAACAATGTCATCTGCAAACATCATAGTCCATGGAGATTCCTGTCTAACCTCATCTGTCAGTCTGTCCATCACCAGAGCAAACAAGAAGGGGCTCAGAGCTGATCCTTGATGCAGACCCACCTCCACCTTGAACTCCTCTGTCACACCTACAGCACCTCACCACTGTCTTACAGCTCTCATACGTGTCCTGCACCACTCTAACATACTTCTCTGCCGCTCCAGACGTCCTCATACAATACCACAGCTCCTGTCTCATCACTCTGTCATACGCTTTCTCTAAATCTACGAAGACACAATGCAACTCCCTCTGACCTTCTCTGTACTTCTCCATCAGCGTCCTCAAAGCAAATACTGCATCTGTTGTTCTCTTTCTAGGCATGAAACCATATTGCTGCTCACAAATACTCACCTCTGCCCTTAGCCGAGCTTCCACTACTCTTTCCCACAACTTCATTGTTTGGCTCATCAGCTTTATTCCTCTGTAGTTGCCACAGCTCTGCACATCTCCCTTGTTCTTAAAAATTGGTACCAGTACACTTCTCCTCCAGTCCTCAGCATCCTCTCACTCTCCAAGATCTTGTTAAACAAACTAGTCAGAAACTCTACTGCCACCTCTCCTAGACACTTCCATACCTCCACAGGTTTGTCATCAGGACCAACTGCCTTTCTGCTCTTCATCCTCTTCAATGTCCTCCTCACTTCACTCTTACTAATCTTTGCTACTTCCTGCTCCACACCAGTCACCTCTTCTACCCTTCATTCCCTTTCATTTTCCTCATTCATCAACTCTTCAAAGTTCTCCTTCCATCTTCCCATCACACTGCTGGCACCTGTCAATGCATTTCTATCCTTATCTTTAATCAAACTAACCTGCTGCACATCCTTCCAATCTCTATCTCTTTGTCTGGCCAACCTGTACAAATCCACCTCTCCCTCTTTAGTGTCCTAACATACAAGTCCTCATATGCTCTTTGTTTGGCCTTTGCCACCTCTATCTTCACCTTACGCTTACGCTTACGCTTACGCTTACGCTATCTCCCTGTACTCCTGTCTACTCTCTTCAGTCTCTCAGTGTCCCACTTCTTCTTAGCTAACCTCTTTCTCTGTATACACTCCTGAACTTCCTCGTTCCACCACCAAGTCTCCTTCTCCGCTTTCCTCTTTCCAGATGACACACCGAGTACCCTCCTACCTGTCTCCCTGATCACATTATCTGTAGTAGTCCAGTCATCTGGAAGCACCTCCAAACCACCCAGAGTCTGTCTCAGCTCCTCCCTGAAAACTAAACGACATTCTTCCTTTTTCAACTTCCACCACTTCGTCCTCTGCTCTGCCTTAGTCCTCTTCATCTTCCTCACCACCAGCATCATTTTACACACCACCATCCTGTGTTGTCTGGCTACAGTCTCCCCTACCAATGCTTTACAGTCACTGATCTCTTTCAGATTACAACTTCGACACTTGTTCCTGCTTCTTCTGAAAGAAAGTGTTTACTACAGCCATTTCCATCCTCTTTGCAAAATCAACCACGATCTGTCCTTCTGTGTTCCTGTCCTGAAGACCAAACCTGCCCATCACAGTCTCATCACCTCTGTTCCCTTCACCTACATGTCCATTGAAATCTACACCAATGACTCTCTCACCTCTGGAGATGCTCTGCATCACTTCATCTAACTCACTCCAGAATTTCTCCTTCTCTTCTAACTCACATCCTACCTGTGGGGCATAACCACTCACAACATTGAACATCACCCCTTCAACTTCCAGCTTCAGACTCATCAACCTGTCTGATACTCTTTTCACCTCTAGAACCTTCCTCACAAAATCCTCTTTCAATATAACTCCTACTCCATTTCTCTTCCTATCTGACCCATGGTAGAACAACTTGAACCCTGCTCCTAAGCTTCTAGCCTTGCTACCTTTCCACCTGCTCTCCTGGACACACAGTATGTCCACCTTCCTTCTCTGCATCATGTCGATCAACTCTCTAGTCTTCCCTGTCATAGTACCAACATTCAAAGTCCCCACTGTCAGTCCTACATTCTTAGCTTTCCTCTTCTCTCTCTGCCTACGAACACACCTTCCTCCTCCTCTTCTTCGTTTTCAACTAACAGTAGTCCAATTTCCACCAGTACCCTGTAGGTCAACAGCACCGGTGGCGGTCGTTGTTAACCTGGGCCCCGACCGATCCGGTATGGAAGTCTTTGTCACGATTCGCATGTTTGATTTGGCATGTGTTTTACGTCGGATGCCCTTCCTGCGACAACCCTCTGCATTTATCCAGACTTGGGACTGGCACAAGAAGACACTGGCTTGTGCCCCCTTGCGGTTGCATTGATCTATATAAACTTCACATAATGTAAATAATTTAAAAACACTCAACGACAGATTCCACTAATTACTTTGATCTTGGATTTTTGATCTTGGAGCGAATTTTACTTCTAGTGAATATAGAAACATATGCAAAGCAATACAAAAAAATCTAATGACATAATTTTAATTAATATAAATGACCTGAATAACTAAATGTTTGCTTCGGAATTATAAATGTTATTTAATTTAATAAATATTTGAAAAAAAAAGAATTTAAAATGTGTCTCCTTTATTTAAGCAGAATATTTCTTCACTGTCCACATGCAGTAATGTCCATAACAATCTAAAATATGAGCTAATATGCTGAGGAAATAAATTCATAAATGTTCATCATTCCATCAGTTTCTCACTCACTATGAAACACAATTTCTTTCCTGGTTCAGTTTCTCCCATCAGCTCAGGGTTTCCACTTCAGATCATGTGGTCTGTCAGATGTGTGCTGGCTCACACAAGCTCAACAGTTTGTGATGGTCAGTTTGGGGGTTCAGGGTTTTCGACCAGGTACATTTCCACATATGACTCTACACAGTCGAGCTGAGAATCAGTGAAGCTACGGTCGACAGGTGGACAGTCACCACCTGAGCCACTGCTGCCCCCTCACCACAGATCTCAGTTCATCAGTGTTCAGTTTATCTTTTTTACATTATATTAAATATACTTATATATTATTATATTTTTTCTTTCTTTTTTCATTCACATTGTAGGAAATTATTAAGAATCACTTCATCACATCAGCTCTGGCATATGCACCTTCCTCTCCCCCCTCCCTCCCTCAGACAAACCTCTCTCTGCTTCTTTGCCAAACCATAGATTACATGTTTCTGTGTTAATGTTTCTCTGTTATCACCAAACCAATGGAGCGTTTCTCAAAAACAAAGTTACAAATATTAAAATTTATGGACAAATGTTTTTTACCAGAAAACCTGCATTCAGCTCTTTTTTGAGGAAAAGTTGATTTGGGCATCAAATGCTGCCAGATACTGGACTTAATTGGACACAGTGTGTCTCACTGAGGTCAAAGGAAGGACAACAAGTTGATTTACATCCGTTCAGCTCCTTAGTACATTCAGTCCCGTGTTCATTCAACCATCTCAAGCTGAGTTTTTCATATATTAAAAAAAGCTTTACAGACAATAAAATGTCCAGTTGGATAAAACATATTTACAAACCACAGCTGGAAAACGCTCCAGGATAATCAGATAAAGATAATGAAAGGATGGAAAACAAACTCTATTTCAAATTAATGGGCTTTTAAGAGGTGTTTCCTGTCAGATCACTGCCAACAACTCTGGAATCACTTGTTGCATGAAGAGAGAAAACTAATCCAGTCTCTGTTGATCTGTGGAACGTCGGCTATTTGGACAAAGCACAAAAATGTAGTTAACATTAGCAGCACAGCTAATGCTGCTGAAGAGCTACAACAACCATTAACCCTCCTGTTATGTTGGTTTCTGAGGAACAGCCTTGATGTTCCCGGGTCAATTTGACCCGGGAACATCAATTCTCTTTTGACATGGTCAACTTGACCCTTATTATACAGTTAATCATACAAAAGTGTCAGAAACCAAAAAGTCCCAAAAAACATTGTTTATATCTCATCATTAAATCCATTACTAACCATTTCAATCAATATTTAGTTCAATGATGTTCTTTACTGTTCACAGATCATGGTTCAATGAGCATAGGTCACTCGTTTATTACAAAAAGATCATGTTAAAACTTTTTTGAATGTACACTGAAAAAAAACTACAAATAAATTACAATAGTTTTATAGGCAATTGATTTTTAAAAATTTTATTTTATATTTTGAAATTTTTTTTTTGTTTATGGAGTGATATTGATAAATTAAAACCTGAACAGCACCTTTGTAATATAAACATGTAGGGGGGTTACACATATGTGAACGGAACCATTTTTAGTTTATAGGTTGATTACACTACATAAGCCAAACAGGAGAAGTTTCAAATTGAAAAAATACTTTTAAGTATTTTTTTTAGATTGTTAAACTTTAAAACGGGTCAATTTGACCCTGAACACAACAGGAGGGTTAAGGTGGATTAATTTTTCTCAGTGCTTCATTCCGGTTGTGAATCAATTAAAACACCTTCAATCTCAACACAACTCTCTGTTAGCACCTACACAAGAATAATGTCCAACAGACCAGAGATAATCTTCAGATAAGAACCACAAAGTGTGCTGCACATTTTGTTCTATGCTTAACTGAATTTTTCATTAACTCTATCAGGATATGAGATGTTGTTCATGTCACACAGCTCTGATCCACATGTCTTAACTGTGGCTCATGTAAATTCAGGTTCACAGATATTATAGTCATCATTTTCCTCACAACCTTTTCCAGAAACTATAACCATCTCTTTATTTTTCCTAATGTAAAGGTGAAGATTATGATCTGTAGACCAGCTCCTTTCTCTATGCTGATACATCTGATGTTGTTCTGAGCCTAACCAGTGTCGTGTCGTCAGCACATTTAAACTTCTTCACTGAGTCATGACAAGTGGTCCAATCATTTGTGTAAAGTCTAGATTTCTGTATGTAGGAAGGTTTTATAGATGAATAACAAGGAATGATTAGTCCTTGTCAGCAAAGACGTCCATCCAGCTTCTGAAGTAATGATTGATGAACATGGTGCAGAATCTCTTTGAACTGGAAAAGACTTGAACTTGGTTTGGTAAAAAGACACAACAATGGTTTAGTTTGATCTATTGCTTGTCAAAGAAGCAGAGAGAGGTGTGTCTGAGGGAGGGAGGGGGGAGAACAAGGTATTTATACCATGTCAGATGTGAGGACTTGACACTTGCAGCGATGGCTTCCTACAAAGTGATGAGTGTGGTGACTCTGCAGACACCAGGTAAGAACCTCCTCACTGTCCACACCTGAACCAATCAGGTTTCAGATCTAATTCACGTAAAAAACTGAACACTGATGAAGTGAGATCTGTGGTGAGGGGGCAGCAGTGGCTCAGGTGGTGACTGTCCACCTGTCGACCGTAGCAGCCCAACTGTGTAGAGTCATATGTGGAAATGTACCTGGAAATGTTATATTTTATTAACATAATTTGTATTAAAATAGAATTTATACTTCTGAAGCAAAAATTTAATTACAGAGTAAATTTTAATTTATTAAAAATATAATTAGATTTGATGTGTTTTTGAGTTATTTAAGTTACATATGAGTAAAATAAATACATAGAGAAATAAAATTCAAGTCACTTGAAACCTTTAGCATCTAAATTTTATTTTGTCATCTGTTGAATTTTGTGGAAAAAGACAAAATAAACAACAAACAATTTTTAATAATGTTTAAAAAGAAATCTGTTGATAATTAGTAATAAATGTTAAAAAATAAATTTAAAACATATTTAGTGAAAACATTAGTGTTGTATAAAAGGTGTGTGTGTGTATTACTAACAGTTTCTTTGTGTTCTGTGTTTCAGAGAGTCTCTCACAGCTGGATGGTAAGTCCCAGTTTGCTCCTGTCTGATTTAGTTAAAGATGATCTTCACACTGTTGTTGGATAGAAATGTTTCAGATTGTGTTTGTGTCAAATCTAGAACTTCAGACTGCAGGTAGACAACACAAATCAGTCACATTTTTTTATAAAATGTGACTGATTTGCTATAATCAGGCTGATTCAGACAATTACAAAAACTCATGACTTGAATTGAAACAAAATCAGTGAAAACATTTCAGTCAGAGTCAAGATTCTTTGTCATTTCACACGTTATTTTTTAAAAGCACAGACTGAAATGAAATTTTGTTCCTCACGAGTTTCTGAGCACAAAATAGAAAAGTAGTAATAAAAAAAAGCAATCAACTGTAAATAGGTCACAAAAACACAACACACAGTAGATTAAAGTGACAAATGATTTCAAATTGTAAACAGTTACACTCATTAAGCAGTGGTCCTCTCATGGGGAGGGGTTTATGAGGACGGTGTGAGGGTGCAGTCTACTGTGAGTCTCACAGGAGTGTAGGAGTGGCCTTATTACCTGCTTAGCAAGCAGGTAATATACAGACTGGTTAGCACACAGGCAGTTTAGCAGATTAGCAGTTTAGCAGACCGGTAACAGGCCAAACTGATTTATCAGCAGGCTTCAGGCAGGTGATTGCAGACATTACCATGATCCAAATGACACATAGACAATGTCTGGAAGGCTCACTGAAGTCATGCAGGGGACTGTGGGAAGGGCTGGGTTTGAGTCACGGGAACAGGTGTAACCATTTAGGAGAGGTGATGAATGTAAAGTGGCTGAACAGAGCAGGATGTGGAGACAGGTGAATACAAAATAAAAGACAGAGACGGGAAGTGAAACCAAAGGGCCAATCATGACAAGTAGGGATCACCACGGCAAACCATTGCAGCTCTTCATGAAACTGTGCTGACAAAGTCAGAGACAAAAATTTTAATACTCCACTGCATCAAAGTGAAATATCCCAGGAGTCTTAGACTATATTTTGGTCTCTTTATAAACTTTGGAACCTCCACGATCATCTAAACTACATCTATGTGGGTTTAACTTAAACGCACAAAGTTTACAAGGCTTTAAAGCCAAAATTCTCAACCTGTTTGGTTTGTCTCCAGCTGTGGTCTGTGGCCAGGCCCCGCTGAATACTTGTGTTCTGAGAGGAAGCTCTTATGTTACAGATGGTGAGTGTCCGTGGATGGAGAGTCTACAGAAGGATGGACGTCGTGTGTGTGGTCGGACTCTGGTGGACGAGGACTCTGTGCTGAGCAGTGTCGACTGTTTCTCAAGGTGAGACACCTGGGACATGTTCGTGTTTGTCCATCACCACAGTGGACAGTTGTTGTAGAAAAGGACTGGGTCAGGTGGGGAATCCACAAAATACTGAGACAGACGGACTAACAGGTTGTTGGTTTGGTTCGGCACACAGTGATATATTGTTGACTGTAGCTTCATCCTTTGTCCTTTGGGACAGAAACACTGAGCCAGTTCTTTGATCAACAGTCCAACAAGTTGAACCTGTAAAGATCCAGTCCTGGTTTAAAATCAGATGTTTTAAAGTGTTGAGTTTTTCTCAGTCCTAATTTAACTCATGTTATCTCCCTCAGTTTACCCACAGGATGTGTTTGGACCCTCCCCCCAACCCTGTCCAAGTACAACTGTCTGGACAACGAAGGATGTTTGGTGTGAGCTTGTCATGCTGGCCATGTTTGTGCTTTTAAGGGTTTAAGGCCTTTCAGCCACCAGTAGTTTAGCTCTGATTATCCAGCAGTGACTAACAGCTGTGCAGGAGAGGAGTCACACAATGATCCCACAAGAATAGAAGTTTCCTGTTCAGTCATTTTTTCTCTGAACATTGTTGAAGATCTGCTTCACATGAGGATTTTATTAAAGGAACCTGCATCTCTGAGCTCTTTGTGACTTTTATTTAAATCAGTGATTTCCACTGTGCACGTTCACAAACTGATCATGTGCTGGGGTGTAGCTATAGACCCTCTAGAGGTATAGTAGCACCATCTATTGATAAAAATATGCTATAGCACCAAAGTGTGTCTTAAGAGAAATTATTGTTCCAGTTTCAGGAAGCTTGTCACATTAGTTTATACAGACATTGGACATGTACCAGGCGTGTCACATACAAAGGACTCACAAGGGCTAAACACTCAAGATAGAAGAAGGAACTCAAACTTGACATCCGATTAAGAAAATAACAAGATATTTTAGGGTTTTATGTAAGACAGACGGGTGGGTGGATTTCAAATAACATTATAAAATGAGCCTAATAACAAATACAAAGTGCAGAAAACACCACTCAGCAATAACGGAGAAGCAGTGGAACCCTGAGCTTGTTTCTCTACAACAACATATCTGTTAATCTGTGTTAATTTTTTCTTCTATATATAATATTAAATATATCTTTATATTATTTGATTTTTTTACATGTCACTTTGTAGGAAACCATTAAGATTCACTTCATCACACCAGCTCTGGCATAAACACCTTCTTCTAAAACCTCTCTCTGCTTCTTTGACAAACAATCCTGGCAGCGGCATCTTTCTCACTCTCGTAGCTTCTCTACCTGTGTGCTGCAGGGCTCAGTTCTTGGTCCTCTTCTCTTTTCTGTCTATACTACATCCCTGGGCTCTATCATCCACTCACATGGTCTTTCCTATCACTGCTATGCTGATGACACACAGCTCTTCCTGTCCTTTCCACTGGACAACTCCACTGTCTCATCGCGCATTTCTGCCTGTCTCTCAGACATTTCTTCCTGGATGAGAGGGACACATCTTTAGCTCAACCTCTCCAAGACCGAAGTCCTTGTCTTCCCAGCCAGACCTTCGACGCAACACAGCATCAGCATCAACATTGGATCTACAGTGATTGTCCCACTAAGTCGGCCAAAAATCTGGGGGTCATCATCATGTTGCAAAAAATATGAGCAATAAGGCAATAAAGGTGAGTTAGTGCAGTTCTGAAACAAATAAATGTGCAAATGCAAAATGTGACTCAATGTAAACAGTTGTGTCCATGTTAACAGTTATTTTATGTTCATGGTTGTAAACTCCTGTCAGCTGTTTAGGAGTCTGATGGCAGAGGGGAAGAAAGAGTTCTTCAGTCTCGAGGTTCTGCATTTCACACTTCTGTTCCTCCGTCCTGAGGGTAGAAGTGTGAACAGTCCGTGCTGGGGTTGGGAGGGGTCTTTGAGTATGGAAGCAGCTCTCCTGTGGACTCTGTGGTGGTAGATGCTCTGGAGAGAGGGCAGTAGAGTCCTGGTGATCTTCTGTGCAGGCTTCACTACTCTCTGCAGGTGTTTATGGTCCATGGCAGTAGTGCTGCTGTACCACACAGTGATGCAGTTGGTCAGGACACTCTGAATGACGCAGCTGTAGAAATTGCTGAGGATCTTAGGCGACATGCCAAACTTCCTCAGCCTCCTCAGAAAATACAGCCGCTGTTGGGTCTTCTTGACCCGCTGCGTGACGTGAGCTGTCCAAGTGAGGTCCTCACTGATGTGGACACCCAGGTATTTAAAGTTTAAAGTTCTCTCCTTTCTCATGTCCACGATCATTTCCTTCGTCTTGTCCGTGTTGAGGGTGAGGTTGTTGTCTCCACACCATGACACCAGACTGGCCACCTCCCTCCTGTAGGCTGCCTCGTCACCACCAGCAATGCGTCCTATCACTGCGGTATTGTCCGCAAACTTCAGGATGATGTTGTCCTTGTGGGAGGCGACACAGTCGTAGGTGAACAGGGTGTAGAGGATGGGGCTGAGTACACAACCCTGTGGAGTGCCAATGTTTGTGATGATACTGGCTGAAGACCTTTTACCAATCCTGACAGACTGAGTCCTGCCAGTCAGGAAGTCTTGGAGCCAGTCACAGAGGGTGGGGGGTAGACCAAGTGTGGACAGTTTGTGGGTGAGGTTGTGGGAAATGACCGTATTGAAGGCGGAGTTGTAGTTGATGAAGAGTATCCTGAGGTCTTCTTCTTCTTCTTTTCCTTTCGGCTGCTCCCTTTCAGGGGTCGCCACAGCGAATCATGTGCCTCCATCTAACTCTATCCTCTGCATCCTCTTCACTCACACCAACTAACTTCATGTCCTCCCTCACTACATCCATAAATCTCCTCTTTGGTCTTCCTCTAGACCTCCTGCCTGGCAGCTCCAACCTCAGCATCCTTCTACCGATATATTCACAGTTTCTCCTCTGAACATGTCCAAACCACCTCAATCTGGCCTCTCTGACTTTATCTCCAAAACATCTAACATGAGCTGTCCCTCTGATGTACTCATTCCTGATCCTGTCCATCCTCGTCACTCCCAAAGAGAACCTCAACATCTTAAGCTCTGCTACCTCCAGCTCTGCCTCCTGTCTTTTCTTCAGTGCAACAGTCTCTAAGCCGAACAACATTGCTGGTCTCACCACCGTCTTGAACACCTTTCCTTTCATTCTCGCTGATACTCTTTTATCACACAACACACCTGACACTTTTCTCCACCCGTTCCAACCTGCCTGCACTCGCCTCTTCACCTCTTTTCCACACTCACCGTTGCTCTGAACCGTTGACCCTAAGTACTTAAAGTCCTGCACCTTCTTCACCTCTGCTCCCTGTAACCTCACCATTCCACCTGGGTCCCTCTCATTGACACACATGTATTCTGTCTTGCTGCGGCTAAGCTTCATTCCTCTGTTTTCCAGAGCAGACCTCCACCTCTCTAGATTTTCCTCCACCTGCTCCCTGCTCTCACTACAAATAACAAAGTCATCTGCAAACATCATAGTCCAGGGAGATTCTTGTCTAACCTCATCTGTCAGTCAGTCCATCACCAGAGCAAACAAGAAGGGGGTCAAAGCCGATCCTTGATGCAGACCCACCTCCACCTTGAACTCCTCTGTCACACCTACAGCACCTCACCACTGTCTTACAGCTCTCATACATGTCCTGCACCACTCTAACATACTTCTCTGCCACTCCAGACATCCTCATACAATACCACAGCTCCTCTCTCGGCACCCTGTCATACGCTTTTTCTAAATCTACGAAGACACAATGCAACTCCCTATGACCTTCTCTGTACTTCTCCATCAGCGTCCTCAAAGCAAATACTGCATCTGTTGTTCTCTTTCTAGGCATGAAACCATATTGCTGCTCACAAATGTTCACCTCTGCCCTTAGCCGAGCTTCCACTACTCTTTCCCACAACTTCATTGTGTGACTCATCAGCTTTATTCCTCTGTAGTTGCCACAGCTCTGCACATCTCCCTTGTTCTTAAAAATTGGTACCAGTACACTTTTCCTCCAGTCCTCTGGCATCCTCTCACTCTCCAAGATCTTGTTAAACAAACTAGACAAAAACTCTACTGCCACCTCTCCTAGACACTTCCATACCTCCACAGGTTTGTCATCAGGACCAACTGCCTTTCCGCTCTTCATCCTCTTCAATGTCCTCCTCACTTCACTCTTACTAATCTTTGCTACTTCCTGCTCCACACCAGTCACCTCTTCTACTCTTCGTTCCCTTTCATTTTCCTCGTTCATCAACTCTTCAAAGGTCTCCTTCCATCTTCCCATCACACTCCTGGCACCTGTCAATACATTTCCATCCTTATCTTTAATCACCCTAACCTGCTGCACATCCTTTCCATCTCTATCTCTTTGTCTGGCCAACCTGTACAAATCCACCTTTCCCTCTTTAGTGTCCAACCTGGCATACAAGTCCTCATATGCTCTTTGTTTGGCCTTTGCCACCTCTATCTTCACCTTACGCTGTATCTCCCTGTTCTCCTGTCTACTCTCTTCAGTCTCTCAGTGTCCCACTTCTTCTTAGCTAACCTCTTTCTCTGTATACACTCCTGAACTTCCTCGTTCCACCACCAAGTCTCCTTCTCCGCTTTCCTCTTTCCAGATGACACACCGAGTACCCTCCTACCTGTCTCCCTGATCACATTATCTGTAGTAGTCCAGTCATCTGGAAGCACCTCCAAACCACCCAGAGTCTGTCTCAGCTCCTCCCTGAAAACTAAACGACATTCTTCCTTTTTCAACTTCCACCACTTCGTCCTCTGCTCTGCCTTAGTCCTCTTCATCTTCCTCACCACCAGCATCATTTTACACACCACCATCCTGTGTTGTCTGGCTACAGTCTCCCCTACCAATGCTTTACAGTCACTGATCTCTTTCAGATTACAACTTCTACACAAGATGTAGTCTACCTGAGTGCTTCTACCTCCGCTCTTGTACGTCACTTGTTCCTGCTTCTTCTGAAAGAAAGTGTTTACTACAGCCATTTCCATCCTCTTTGCAAAGTCAACCACCATCTGTCCTTCTGTGTTCCTGTCCTGAAGACCAAACCTGCCCATCACAGTCTCATCACCTCTGTTCCCTTCACCTACATGTCCATTGAAATCTGCACCAATGACTCTCTCACCTCTGGAGATGCTCTGCATCACTTCATCTAACTCACTCCAGAATTTCTCCTTCTCTTCTAACTCACATCCTACCTGTGGGGCATAACCACTCACAACATTGAACATCACCCCTTCAACTTCCAGCTTCAGACTCATCAACCTGTCTGATACTCTTTTCACCTCTAGAACCTTCCTCACAAAATCCTCTTTCAATATAACTCCTACTCCATTTCTCTTCCTATCTGACCCATGGTAGAACAACTTGAACCCTGCTCCTAAGCTTCTAGCCTTGCTACCTTTCCACCTGCTCTCCTGGACACACAGTATGTCCACCTTCCTTCTCTGCATCATGTCGATCAACTCTCTAGTCTTCCCTGTCATAGTACCAACATTCAAAGTCCCCACTGTCAGTCCTACATTCTTAGCTTTCCTCTTCTCTCTCTGCCTACGAACACACCTTCCTCCTCCTCTTCTTCGTTTTCAACTAACAGTAGTCCAATTTCCACCAGTACCCTGTAGGTCAACAGCACCGGTGGCGGTCGTTGTTAACCTGGGCCCCGACCAATCCGGTATGGAAGTCTTTGTCACGATTCGCATGTTTGATTTGGCATGTGTTTTACGTCGGATGCCCTTCCTGCGACAACCCTCTGCATTTATCCAGACTTGGGACTGGCACAAGAAGACACTGGCTTGTGCCCCCTTGCGGTTGCATTGAAGAGTATCCTGAGGTATGAGTCCTTATTTTCCAGATGAGAGAGGGAGTAGTGGATGGCTGCAGCAATGGCAGTCTGTTGAGGTGATGCTGGTGGTGTTGGTCCTGTAGTCTGTGATGTGCTGCAGTTTTTGCCACATCAGGCACGAGTCAGCATTAGAGTAGAAGCTGTCCAGCTTCTCTCTTCTCTCGGCCTCTTGGCCGCTGTGATGGCTTTTCTCAGTCTGTACTTCGCAGCTTTGTACTCGGTCTCATTGCCTGATCTAAATGCAAGAGAGCAAGCATGTAGCATCTGACTTCTTCTGATTTGGAAACTTCCTGATTTGTATGGTGGGCACGATGTTATCGACACAAGTGCTGATGTACCCAGTCACATACTCAGCATAATCCTGTACGCTGATGGAAAAGTCCTCCAGAGTGGCTGTCGATTTAAACACGTCCCAGTCTGTCAGAGCAAAACAGTCCTGCAAGGTTCTCTCAGTGTCTGGGATCCAGAGTTTAACCTGTTTGGTGACAGGGTGTGTTTGTTTCAGTCTTTGTCTGTAAGCATTGTACAGGAACAAAGAGATGTGGTCTGAGTGTCTGAAGTGGGGGCAGGGTGCCGCCCTGTATGCACCACGTATGTTGCTGTAAACATGATCGAGAGTGTTCTTATCAAGTGTGGGAATGAAGTCACCAGCAACAATAAAAACAGCGTCAGGATGAGCCGTTTCTAACACGCTGATGACGTAAACACCCATATCCCCCTTTAGTCTTACCGGACGCGGCCACTTGATTGCCTCGGTGAACAGACTGAGTCTGTAGCTGAATGGCGTCCTCTGGGACTTTGTCTGAGAGCCAGGTCTCGGTGAAAATCAGGGCGCAGCACTCTCTGATTTCCCGTTGGGTTGTAATCCTGGCTCATAGCTCGTCCAGTTTGTTTTCCAGGGACCGCACATTCGCTAGCTGGAGGCTAGGTAGCGGTGGTAGCATGGAGCCCTCCCCTCTTGCCTCACTTGCGTCGCCGTCTCTGAAGCGCTCTCCTGGGGTCAACTAACTCACTCAAGCCCGGTGCTTCGTTGCCCCCGGGGTGGTTTCGGTGGTGACTCTGGGAGCGAACATGAGTTGTAGCAGAATACAACTAGTAAAGTCAGTGTGTTGTGAGTTGGTGATGTCCAGTAATGGCTGTCGGTTGTATGTTAGCAGTGCATGACATTTATATACTGCAGAAAATACAAGAAACACACAAAGAAGACATTTCAGTGCGGAGCGAGCAAACACGTCTGCCTCGGAGGGAGCCATGTTGAGTGGACTGATTTTTGGTTTGGTTTTTGTATAGAACGAGGGCCATGTTTACGTCATCTACAGATCTGTTGGCTCTATAGACGAACTGCAGGAGGTCCAGAAGGGGTTCGGATCTCAGTAAAAAGAAATTACGTATTTTTGTCTTTTATATATTATTAAGTTAAATACATAAATATACTTATATAATATATTTTTTTTTACACGTCACTTTGTAGGAAACCATCAAGTTTCCATTCTTCTCCTCCCTCCCTCCCTCAGACAAACCTCACTCTGCTTCTTTGCCAAACAATAGATCACACATTTCTTTGTTAATGTGTCTCTGTTATCACCAAACCAATGAACTGTTTCTCAGAAACTTATGTTTTTCCAGGAAACTTGCGTCAGCCATTTTCTGACCAATAAAGCAGCTGGACACTGAGGAAAAGTTCCTTTTGGAATCAAATGCTGCCAAATACAGGACTTAATTGGACACTCTGTGTGTCTCACTGACGTCAAAGGTAACTTCAACTTCAAGAACCGAGTCCAAAGTGTCTGACAATTGGACAGAACATGATGCCACAGGAAGGAGAACAAGTAGGTTAACACCAGTTCAGCACCTTTCAATTCAATTAAACTTTATTTAGCGCCAATTCACAACAAAGTCATCTCAAGGCACTTTACAGAATAAAGTCAAGGTTATAAAGATGTATAGAGAGAACCCAACAATTCCCCCTGGAGCAAGCCATAGGCAACAGTGGAGAGGTAAAACTCCCTTTAACGGAAAAAACCTCCAGCAGAACCAGGCTCAGGGTGGACGAACATCTGCCTTGACCGGTTGGGGTGAGTGGAAAGGGGAGAGAGAAAAGAACAGAGCAACAAAAAGCAACAACAAAACATCGGGTAGGTTGTAGGATCAGTAGCTGCACACTCGAAGACACACAGCTTCAAAGCCAGGGACACCTGCAGAAATGGACAGAGAGAGGGGGAAAGGGAAGGACAAAGACAACTACGGGAGAAAACACAGAGTTAATGTCATACAGTGGTGACAAGAAGAGGAAAGGAGCTCGGTGAATTGGGGGGTGGGTCCCCCAGCAGTCTAAACCTTTAGCAGCATAACTATAACTAAAGATCAGCTTTATTAAAGAGGAAGGTTTTGAGCCTAGACTTAAAAGTAGAAAGGGTGTCTGCTTCCCGAATCTGAACTGGGAGCTGGTTGTCTGATTTTAGAAGTAAAAAATTGTGGGACATCCAGGCCTTTATGTCTTGTAGGCTTGAAGCTTTATTAACTGATTATTTTCATCTGGTTCCATAGATAAATATAACTGGGTATCATCAGCATAACAGTGGAAATGTATGGAGTGTTTTCTAATAATGTTGCCTAAAGGAGACATATATAAAGTAAAAAGTATTGGTCCTAACACAGAGCCTTGTGGAACTCCATAGCTAACCTTTGTGTGCATGGATTCATCATAACATGAACAAATTGAAATCTATCAGACAGATAAGATTTAAACCAACCTAGAGCAGTTTTTTTAGTTTATAATGATTAACTCCTCTTGTGGTCGTTTTTTGGTTTATGTAATTTAGTTGGTCGGGGAACAGACACAGTCTCTATAGGTATGTGGGAGTTGTGGGGGGGTGACGGTTGTAAGGACACTGCAGAGAGGCGTGTAGGACTGGATCTCTGCATCCTAGGCTCAACTCTGGATTGTCATACTTTTGGTTGTCTAATAAAACCAGCCATATTTCTGGATAAGAAAGCTGCACCATCTAAAGTAGGATGGATGCCATCTCTCCTAATCAGCATAGATTTTCCCAAAAAACTTTTCCAATTGTCTATGTAGCCCACATCGTTTGCTGGACACCACCTAGACAGCCCGCGGTTGAATGACGACATGTCGTCACTGGTAAGATTTGGCAGGGGTCCAGAGAAAATTACGGAGTCCAACATTGTTTTGGTAGAGTTACACACCGATACAATGTTAATTTTAGTGACCTCCGATTTGCGTAAGAGCTACAATTAATCAGTAAACAGTCCTTTGGTAGAAACCGAAGAGTGTGCAAAAACAGGAATTGACGCAATACACTTACTGGACGAGTCCAGCACAGCTAATTCTGCTGAAGAGCTACAACAACCTTTAAGGTGGAATGTTTTCTTCCATTTTACTCAGTGCTTCATTCAGGTTGTGAATCAATTAACACACCTTCAATTTTAACACAACCTTGACTGTAGCATGTGGTTTTATTGCGTCTCTCGCACGACAAACATTTTACTGATAATTCATTTCAGCCTAGTTCTGCAAATCTTTCTCCTCAATTGGAGCATCGTGCCTGTACGTTCCAGCATCACCACAACAGACACCACTCTGTTAGCACCTACACAAGAATAATGTCCAACAGTCCAAAGATAATCTTCAGATAAGAACCACAAAGTGTGCTGCACATTTTGTTCTATGCTTAACTGAATTTTTCATTAACTCTATCAGGATATGTGATGTTGGTCATATCACACAGCTCTGATCCACATGTCTTAACCGTGGCTCATGTAAATTCAGGTTCACAGATATTATAGTCATCGTTTCCTCACAACCTTTTCCAGAAACTATAACCATCTCTTTATTTTTCCCAATGTAAAGGTGAATATTATGATCTGAAGACCAGCTCCTTTCTCTATGCTGATACATCTGATGTTGTTCTGAGCCCAACCAGTGTCGTGTCGTCAGCACATTTAAACTTCTTCGCTGAATCATCACAAGTGGTCCAATCATTTGTGTAAAGTCTAGATTTCTGTATGTAGGAAGGTTTTATAGATGAATAACAAGGAATGATTAGTCCTTGTCAGCAAAGACGTCCATCCAGCTTCTGAAGTAATGATTGAGGAACATGGTGCAGAATCTCTTTGAACTGGAAAAGACTTGAACTTGGTTTGGTAAAAAGACACAACAATGGTTTCGTTTGATGTATTGCTTGTCAAAGAAGCAGAGAGAGGTGTGTCTGAGGGAGGGAGGGGGGAGAACAAGGTATTTATACCATGTCACATGTGAGGACTTGACACTTGCAGCGATGGCTTCCTACAAAGTGATGTGTGTGGTGACTCTGCTGACTCTGCTGACACCAGGTAAGAACCTCCTCACTGTCCACACCTGAACCAATCAGGTTTCAGATCTACTTACTGCTGTGTGAGGGAAACACTGGGGAACAAGTAAAACCTCTTAATCAACTAAAATAGTAGGTGCAATACTAATGTTCCTTTAGATCAAAGTGAGGACAGAAGGGAATAAAAACTGTCCAAACTGAGTCAATTCTTAAAAGACTCTTTGAAGTCCAACATTCAATGTGTAAATAATATATGTAATATAAAATATAAAAGAAAAAGACGCAAAAAAATGAATTGAGATCTGTGGTGAGGGGGCAGCAGTGGCTCAGGTGGTGACTGTCCACCTGTCGACCGTAGCTTCAGTGATTCTCAGCCCGACTGTGTAGAGTCATATGTGGAAATGTACCTGGACAAGACCCTGAACCCCCAAACTGACCATCACAAACTGTTGAGCTTGTGTGAGCCAGCACACATCTGACAGACCACATGATCTGAAGTGGAAACCCTGAGCTGATGGGAGAAACTGAACCAGGAAAGAAATCGTGTTTCATAGTGAGTGAGAAACTGATGGAATGATGAACATTTATGAATTTATTTCCTCAACATATTAGCTCATATTTTAGATTGTTATGGACATTACTGCATGTGGACAGTGAAGAAATATTTTGGTTCTTAAATAAAAGAAACAAAGTTTAAATTCAATGACAATTATTTATTGATTCACTGATTCACACTAATTTATATTAATTAAAATTATGCAATTAGATTTTTTTGTATTGCTTTGCGTATGTCTATATATTTAAAATAGTAAAATTCGCTACAAGATCAAAATTTTGTTTTATTACTTTTTTTACTTTGGAATCTAAAATTTACTGTGTCATCTGTTAAATTTTGTGGCAAAAATAAAACTAACAAGCAATTTAATAATGTTTAAACAGAAATGTGTTAATAATTAGTAATAAATGTTAGAGATGATAAAAAAATCAATCTTCCTCTGTATAAACCACATGTCTGGTTTCATTGTGGATCATCTTCACACTTTGGTTTTATAGAAATATCAGATCATCAGGATGTTGTATATTTTTTAGTCAAAGAGACACTATTGATAAGCAGGAGACTCCAATATTTCCACAAGAAGTTGGATGTTTTGAATGAATTTTTATCCTGTGAGTTCAGTGTCGCCACACCGGATCAATGTCCGCATGTTGATTTGGTAGTTTTTACGCCGGATGCCCTTCCTGACACAACCTCCCCAATTTCTATCAGGCTTGGACCAGCACTGCACAGCTGGGGAGGGGAAGGGGCTGTTAGGGGTTCAGTGTCTTGCCAGAGACACTTTGACATATAGACGAAACCAGAGATAGAACCACTGACCCTGTGGTCCGTGGACGATTACTTTACTAACTGAGCTACAGCCGCCCAACTTGCTCCTAATGAATAGTGTTTAAAATAATCTAAAATATGTTTTTAGTAACGATGCAGCTTGACAGGAAATATTATCTGGTGTTGATTTGAATCCAGCTTGAAAAAAAAACACATTGTTTATGATTAAAGTGAATTTTTTATTTATTTTTTTTTGTTTCAGCGGTAACAACTGAATTTGGGTTTATTAACCTTTTTTCTTTTAACTTTTCTGTAAAATGTGCTTGAATGAGTTTAGTAACAAATGTTAGAGATGATAAAAATCAATCCTCTCCTGTTTCCACCACATGTCCAAATGTTGTACAAGAAGTATCAGAAAAGCCTCAACAGTTTCTTTGTGTTCTGTGTTTCAGAGAGTCTCTCACAGCTGGATGGTAAGTCCCAGTTTGCTCCTGTCTGATTTAGTTAAAGATGATCTTCACACTGTTGTTGGATAGAAATGTTTCAGATTGTCAGAGGTTTGTGTCAAACCTTTGGAGCAAATCAGCTGCAGTATTTCCACAAATGGATTCAGACAATTCCAACAACTGATGTATTGAATTAGAACAAAATGTCAAAACATTTCATAAGAAAATCACTAAATCATCACTAAGAGCTTGTAGGTTCATTTCTTCTCTGAACATGGTTGATGATCTGCTTCAAACTTGACTTCCTGTCATGTCCAGGCTCTGTGAGGGCTCTGACCCATTTCAACACTTGGATCAAATCAGTCATTCTCACTGTTTTCAACTTGTTGCACCTCATCACACAAAAACCTTTAAGAATTTCAAAGTGAAAAATCACAGGAGTCTTGGACATTATTTTGGTCTCTTTGGAAACTGTGGGATCTCCACCATCATCTAAAATTAATCTATGTGGGTTTAACTAAACAGTTGAAGTTATCAAGTCTCTAAAGCTCAAATGTGTCTCCAGCTGATGTCTGTGGCCAGGTCCCACTGAGTAATCGTCTTCTGGGACTAGGCCTTAAGGATGGTAAGTGGCCGTGGATGGCGAGTCTACAGAAGGATGGACGTCATGTGTGTGGTGGGACTCTGGTGAACGAGGACTTTGTGCTGAGCAGTGCCGACTGTTTCTCAAGGTGAGACACCTGGAGTCATGTTCTCACATGTTTTAAAGTGTTGAGTTCTCCTCAGTCCTAATTTAGCTCATGTTATCTCCCTCAGTTCAGCCACAGCATCTGATTGGACCGTGGTCCTGGGTCGTCAGAAACAGAACGGCTTCAACCCCTTTGAGGTGAAACTGAATGTGACAGACATCACTCTAAGGAACCACACTGGGCCTAATGCAGCAGCGCTGCATCTGGAGACCCCCGCCCCCCTGTCCGACTCCATCCTGCCCATCTGTGTGGACACCGGACGAGACTTCAGTGTGGGCTCCACGTGCTGGGTTGCAGGCTGGGGCTCCGGGGCAGGAGGGGGTGAGTCCCTGACACTAGTCTGACACAGTAATGTTAACTGTCTGCATCATTTCACCTCTTTCCATCAAACATAGTAAAGTTAGAGAGATAATTACAACCTGCTTCTGATGCCACTTGTCACCATTTTCTGATTCTCCCAACTTTAGAGGAACAAGTTCTGCAGGAATTCCAGACCTCTGTGGTGGACTGTGAGGACACATCGAGTGACAGAATTTGTACTGAAGCTTTGACACTGGAGCAGGTGAATAATCAGATTAGTATTTTTATTATTGTTCCTACACACAGTGTGTTGGTGTATGTTTGTATTTTATCAAAGTGTCTGTTGGTCCTTTAAAGGGTCAGAGGTCAGGGTCAGAATGACCATACTGGTCTTGAACATTTTCATTTTTCTTCAGGAGTTTTCTGGAGGTCCGTTGATGTGTTATCAGGATGGTTCTTGGTTCCTGGCAGGATTCTTAGCAGCTGACAACAAACTCACCAATGGTCCACAAGCAGTACAAGAGAAGTCTCTTGTGTCAAGAGGTTCGTTGGTCGACCGGGTCTTCAACACAGCAGTGTAGATGAAGGATTCTATCATTCGGCTTCCAGCAACAGCAGCTTTTACCTCCATTGTTGTTGTACAAGAGAAGTCTGTTAATGTACAGTTCTATATGATATGGCCAGAAATTTTGTACTGACCATGTGTCTGACACAAATGTCTATAAAGAATTAATTATTTTAGACACAGTCTGATCTTAAAGCTCCTCTAATAATCCACATAGCAGAGTGTGTAGAGTAGTGAAGTTGTTCAATCAGACATCCAGGGTTCCTGCAGCAGATGTTCATGTTCTCCACTGCAGTGTGAGCTGCTGTTCACCTTGGATAGAGCAGAGTCTTCTTTCATCCACCAGTAGTTTAGCTCTGATTATGCAGCAGTGACTAACAGCTGTGCAGGAGAGGAGTCACACAATGATCCCACAAGAATAGAAGTTTCCTGTTCAGTCATTTCTTCTCTGAACATTGTTGATGATTTGATTCACATGATGATTTTAATAAAGGCACCTGCATCTCTGAGCTGTTTGTGACTTTTATTTAACCAAAAATTTACACTTTGGACGTTCACAGAATAACCATTGAATAAACTTCTACTTTAAAAACATGGTATAAATCATGTTACTGATTCATTTATTTTGACTAGGGGGACAACAATTAAAGCCACTTCTTAATATAATCACTGCAGTGTAACTCCACCACCACTATGACCTCAATAATGAACACATAGCATTTAATGCAGCTTGTGTTAGAATGAGCCATTGCTTTGCTGCTACAGAGCTCGACACTGTGAGTGACTCAGAGTAGAAACACCCACTGATTCCCAGTATTTCATTGTCACTTGAAGAGTTCACTGGGTCACCACTGTTGTTCATCATGTTTGTTTCCTCCTCCTTGGTTGTTCCAACTGAACCTAAACTCTGAACAGGAGAGAGCTGAGCCACTGTACAGATTCTTCTTCAACAGCTTCCAGGTTTCACCCTGCCAGTAATAATCCTACAAATAATGGTAGAACTAAAACTGCTAGTCTTAAAGCTGGTTAATGCTGAACTAAAGGAAATAACAGAGGGTTCTAAAGTCACATGTTGTTAGGATTTGCAGTCAGTGAGGTCTGAGGGACAGAGTTTTCTTGGAAGATGTAACAGGTGTGGATTGGACATAGAGAATTAATGCTGAAGACTCTTTTCCCACAAATAATTTGCTCTTGCAGACGACAATCAAACAATCACTGCACATCTGACCCCTACATTTACAAAAAATAAAGTTTGCACTGAGAAATGCAGCTCAAATCTCCACAGAGTTACAATAATCACACAGGACACGACGTCTGGCCGTACTGCAAGTGGCACCAAACAGACTTCAAAGTAAAATAAAAATGTCCATTAAACTTACATTAATGGTCAAAACTCCACAAAAAAGATCAATAACGTAGTGATATTAAAACCAAGTACACAGATAAGCAACATAAAGAAAAATACTATCAGCGTTTCTCCACATAACCTACTCTAAGTTGTGCGTAGCAGCACTGAGAGGGAAAGGGGGAGGGGCTACAGAAACTCAGGACGTACATGAAGGGCGATGTGCAGCAATCTAGTTTCCCTGGGAACCAAAACAAGTGCAACTAAAGATTGATCAGTTAGATGAATTTCACAAATACTAAATGGATTTTTTTTTAAAAATAAAACAAAGTGCATTTTTTACTTTACAAAGACAAATGTCAGTGTTGTGGTAAATACTTTTTGAAATCAGAAGTTTTTGATGGCAACATTTTGAATGGAAGATTAATTGTGCTGAGCTGCAGGTCGACAAAGAGCCTGTAACGAGTTAATGATCATAGAAACTGCAGTAACTAGGTTGACTAAGCATAGATACAGACACTGGACATAATGTTGTATTAGCTGAACCTTTTGACCTGCACAACAGCTGCAGTCATGATGTTTTATCTAAAAGCCAAGAGTTTTGCATCAGGACAAATGAAATGTGTGCAGTCTGAGTCTGACAGAACTGCAACTGTCTGACAGTGGAACCTACACCTGCTCTGTCAGAGGGTTCAGATTTCTACAGAGTGACAGACATTCAGCTGCAGGTCAAAGGTCACTGACAGGTTAGTGGTCAGTGCTGTAGATACAGATCAGAAGTCAGAGGTCAGAGGTCATTTTGTGCTTCATGTTCTCCACAGAATGATTTCCATCCTGGGCCAAAGTTCTTCTGGTTCTCCGGGTTCTTCTGATTGTTGCTGCCTGTAGACGCCAAAGTGGAGTGGAAGAACAGTGAAGACTGGACGATACATGTGTATCAGAACGGCTCTGATCAGCCAGGACAACACTACAGTCGTTACAGAGGTCAAACAGAGATGAAGAGAAACCTGCTGAAAACTGGAGACCTCAGTCTGACCCTCAAATACCCCACAGACATGGACAGAAGACCCTTTACCTGCACCGTCTACAGCAGGGAGAGAAACATCCTGATGAAGAAAGATGTGAAGCTCCAGGTCAAAGGTCAGTTTAAAGTCTTTATGCTAAGCTAACTGTTGTTAATCTTTATACTAAGAGAAACTGCAGTATTACTGTTAGTATGTTTCTATGAACGTATTTCACTTTATTTCATGACTCTAACAGTGAATTGAAATGAATTTTCCTGGAAACAAACTATCATTTCAGTGTAATGTGAATATTTGTGACAGAGAGAAACTTTGAACTGAGCCCCACCAGAAGTAGATCAGGTCCAGGTAACAACAGGTCCTTGATCATGTGAAGCTGCAGACAGAACTTGAGACAAGTGTTGGGATGAATTAGATTGTTGGTCTAATTGGAGACAAAGGTGGAAAAGATGAGTTTGCTCTGGCTGGATGTCTTTGACATTTTCTGTCTCTCTACCTTATTTCAGTGACAATGAAAATGTCCATCAGCACATGAGAGCAGAAAACAAGAAGCTGGGATTAGTTTCAAAAGCTGAAATTGTGTTTAGGTGGACAGATAAGACATGGAGTTGTCCTCTAATGTCTCCACAGACATTGTTCGGTCCTCACTGTCACTGAGATTGTTGCTGTGATCCGGCACTGAAATCAACTGATTCAACAGAACAAAGTCCAGAGTTTGGTTTTTAAAAAAGAGGACAATAGTTAGTGGACACGTTTCTCTTGAATCTTGAATCTTGGGTTACTGACCTCAGTGAGCTCAAAGCGACTGCAGCTCTGAAGTGTCCTGAGTGAAAATGTACCAGTCAAAGCATTTCAGAAGAATTTATTAACATTTGATGTTTGGAGATGTAGGATGAAGTTGCTATGGTAACAGCTTCTAGCTGCTGTTGTTGATCCGCACAGTGAAATGTTTGTGACACAGCTCTTCATCAGTCTGTGCTGGACAGAAAAGGACAAAGACAAAGTCAATCCAGCCCAAGGTTCTAAAGAGGTCAAACAGAAGACCAGGTCCTGTCTGTTTCAGAGAGCAACATTTCAGATCCAGATCAGCTGGAAGAACAAAGATCAGTCTGAGAGTCTGACAGCATCAATATTTCCTGATCATCTGATGAATTCTTGAACCATCAGGTCAATATCATGGCAGTTATTGGACATGAAGTCCTGCTCTTTGGACTGATCAGTTCTCTACAGTCAGATCAGACATGAAAACATCACATCTATCACAAATATTGATCCTCCACAACATTTCAGATTCACTGGGGATCAATCAAAAGAGGAAGTGACCAAAGAAGAAGACAGGAGCTCATTTCCATGTCGCAACACAAACTGATATCAATAAGTTGATTGATGAGCAATCACAGTGTGACAGTATTGATCAGGAAGATGCTGAAAGCAGAAAGAAAAGCAGCTTTAATAGTTTGTATCAGTGAAAATCTTCCAGTTGTGTTGAAGAATGTGAAATAAACATAGCTGATAGTCGACTGAATTCTTGTTCCTGCAGAAGAAAAACAGGAAAGAACAGTTGATGAAAGTCCAGTTGAAGTTTGGAGAAGAAGTGAAAGAAGTTCTTTCACCATCACATGAGAGAATTTCTCTTCTTCCACTTCCTGTACTGACTCTGATCCTCATCTGTTGATCCATCACTGGATCAATGATTGGCTCCATCTTTGCAAAGAGACAAAGTCACAGATCATTGTGTGTGGATCCAAATGTTCCCACATGTTGAAGAAAACTGCTTCAACATCAACACAGTGTCTCCTAAAAACCACCTTTATATTCCTGATATCTGAAGAAGATCTGAAAAGTTAGAGTGTGTTGATAGTCAACTGATCTCTGACACATTTCAATGGTTTTCCTCCTGGAAACTAAATACTGATCTAATGGATTTTCTTCTGCTGGTTGGAGCCTCCCAGCTTTTGGTTCTAATCTTTTCTGGATCAGGACAGAAAAATTCATGGCTGACTTGAAGCAGGACATGTTGATTTGTTCAGTCTTGTGTTTCAGTTTGTGAAGCAGCAACCAAATCCACTCACTGATTCAGTTGGTTTGGAAAAACCAAAGATTTGACGTCACTCTGATCATCAAGAGGTTTCAGTGTGATTGATTTGGATTCATTGATCATCATTTTGAAAGTTGACTGGATCAAACTTTGATTTCCATTTAAATCCTGAATCTTCTCCCTGAAGAAATGAGTGGGAGTGGGTCCTTTGAGGATCACACTCATGTTCTGATTCTGTAATAAAGGAGATTTGACCTCAAACGTTTGCTTTGACTTGTATTTATTGACTAGTTGTATTTCAGTAATTATTTATTTCAAAATCAGGCTGCTGTTAAACAGCCTCCATCACTGCTGAACCAACTGAAAATCAAATAATTGTTGACAAACATCAGACATCAATGAATCGTTAAAGTTTCCTTGTGACAGTCAAGCTGCTGTTTCTAGTCAGAAAAAGGTACAAAAAAACAAAAAGATGTGTTGTCAATGTCCACTTTTTATTCTTCTGGTTAAACAATGATGACAGTGAAAACCCTGAATCCCACAGCTGGTGATTGTTGTATTTAGGGTCAAGTTTTCTCTGTTTGGGATTAAATGATTAACCTTAAGAACATTTCCGTACAGCAAACGTGATGATCAGCATTAATGATTCCTGAAGTGTGGATTAGTGGGTTTATGTTAGAGGTCTCAACAAAAGCTACTTTATTCATAGAGCAAGTGTCAAACACACAGGAAACTCAAAGTGGTTTACACAGGCAGAGAAAAGAATTAGAACATTATAAACTATAGACTAAGTAAATAAAAGACTAAAATCCATACAGACAAAATTAAATAAGATTAAAAATTTAAAAATGAAGAGTTGTGGAGCTGCTCCTGATTGTAATAAAACCCTTTCTGCTTTAATTCAGTGTCAGTTTGGTTTTGTTGTGAGTCAGTGAGTGATGAGTAAATGTGAACCTGTGTGAAGTCTCCTGACTCGGGGAAACAAAATGAATCCAAGACAAAGTTAGTGCACACAACACAAAACTGTATCATGTGACCTCGCTTTGAAAAGCAGCAGGTGAAATGTTTTTACGTCTCATCGTGGAGTCAACGCATCGAACCTTTCTGACTGCGTTAAACTGAGCTCGGGTCAAAGGTTCCCGGTGACCTTGTTCTTGCAGTTAGAAGGTTTTAGTTTCATCTGCACACACCAAGAGACAGATATTAGCAGGAACATCAAGAACAAGGAACTTTTCAGAAGGATGAGTCCTCACTCTTTAGCTTCAATGCCTGTTGATGTCCATCATCCCTGCAGAGTGAGCGCAGACACTGGGACGTACAGCAGGTCAAATATTAAAACTAACGTGTCCTGTGGGGTTTGTTCATATCACTGCATCTGCTTGTCTGAACAATAGAGGCCAATGTTTCAATTCCCAAAAGTAGCTCAATGTCTCATTTGTCTCAAATGTCTCATTTCCTGGATGGATGTTTTTTGTGGGGCCAGAAATTTGTCAGCTGAACAACCACAAGAAACCAAAGTGAAACCGCAGCTGAGTTTGATAAAGATTTCTTACTTTACTCCGCCCACAAACACAAACAGTGAAGATTCAACTGGTAATAAAAAAAGACTAAACTGTTAAACTGAAGGAAACGTTCTCACTTCTTTCTCTCTTGTTCATCAGCAGCTTCTGTGTTGAAGCTGACTGTGGATTTGATCAAAATAAACAGCTGGACCCAACCTGATCTAAGAGCTGATTGGTTCAGGTGTAAGATCAACAATAAGATCTTTACAGAAACTGGAACAATTCTGTGTAAGAGAATAAACGGGACTGATGGTGACTTTGCTAAGTCACAGGGACTGAGGGAAATACTGTAGGACACAGCTAAAGTTTTTTGAGAAAGATTCAGGGTTTTTCCTTTTTGCTAGAAAAGAAAAGATGGTTTGAGTTTAATGTTATAAAACACACTGGATCTATCAGGTTCAATGATTACAAACAGGGACAGGAGTCAACAACTGATGGCTCTCAAGCTACTGTCCCTGAGTCCAGTGGGACAATCTGCAGTTAGGTGGGTGTGGTGAGAGATGAGTGATGATTAGTTTAATGGCTGGAATCAGTGTGAGTGCAGCTGTACAAAGGAAAGTGGAGGAAATGAGAGTCAGAGAAAAGGTGGATGGGGGAGGTGGAGAACAGCTTCCTGGTGTCAGTTTCTCCTGCTTGTATTCAGTTTTTGCCCTGGTGACACAATCAGACTCTGATCAGATCTTATCTCCATCAACCAGAGCAGATGGAGACTTGGATTTGTGCCACTTCCTTTTCTAGTACTTTACACCTCTATTCTACTACAGCTTTGAGTATTTTATCAGCAGCTTCAGTCTGAACAAGACATTGTAACTAGGAGACACTAGTATTTATTTTGTTACTTTGAGCTTTTTGACTAAAAGATATTTCTAGATATATATATATCAGATTTACTGCATGTCAAATCATATTTATAGTGTGTATTGATTGTCTCTGCATCCACACTTTTCACATAAACTCAGTCCTTTATGTAAAGGGTAGTGCTCCATGGCTGGTCAGGGCCTTCAGAGAGGTGGCTGCTCTTCTTAAGGCAGGTGTGTCTAACTTGCAGTCTCTGCGTTTGAGCCTGGTAAGATTGTTTGGTGTGGGCTCACTGCAGATTGTAGGAGCTGTTCTCTGGCTGCATTCGCTAAATGGTGGGTCTGATTGTACAGTACATTGTGCTGAAGTTTGGAACCAACTGTCCAGCGGAGCAACGTTTTTGTTGTTTCTACTCTGGAAGCTGCACTTGCAGTACTAACAGTTGTAAATCTGTTCTTTTGTAGAATTCCGGAAGGAACTGTGGGGAGAACCAGGCCTTAGCCCCACTTCATTGCATGTTAACACTGAGTGGTAGACTTAAGATACATAACCAAGTTTGCAGTGTTGTTGGTTCTTTTTAGCAGGTGTGGTTGGGGTTTATTGGGGCTTAGTGTGGGGTCTTCCTGCAGTGAGCCCTTCCAAAAAGTAGTTCATTTGTTTGCCTACTTTTAAATGCTTAAATTGACTTAAAAATCCAAACATTGCACATATTTAATTTTGGTATATGTTAATAAACCCAACTTTGAGGGGGCTCCATGCTAGGCTAAAAGCTCGCGCTAGCCGACCACCGCTACCTAGCCTCCTGCTAGCCAATGTGCGGTCCCTGGAAAACAAACTGGACGAGCTACGAGCCAGGATTACAACTCAACGGGAAATCAGAGAGTCCTGCGCCCTGATTTTCACCAAGACCTGGTTTTCAGAGAAAGTCCCAGAGGACGCCATTCAGCTACAGACTCACGGCAGCGTCCGGTAAGACTAAAGGGGAGGTGGGTGTGTGTATGTTAACAACTCGTGGTGTGGAGACATACAGACGGTTGATGAACACTGTTCGCCAGATGTGGAGTTTTTACTGCTGAAGTGCCTCCTTATTATCTACCGAGGGAAATTGACATCCCCCCACGAGCTAACTCCACCGCAGCATCAGCAAACTCTATGACGTCATCAGCATGTTAGAAACGGCTCATCCTGATGCTGTTTTTATTGTTGCTGGTGACTTCATTCCCACACTTGATAAGAACACTCTCGATCATGTTAACAGTAACATACGTGGTTCATACAGGGCTGCTTACACATTCTACACTCACTTTGAGGCCCCCAGCTACACTGCAGAGAGGGGGCTCACACAAACTTGGACCACTCAACCTCCCTCTCCTCCACCAAACGTCTCAACAACCCAGGTACACAAAGCTCTGAGGAAGATCAACCCCTGCAAAGCAGCAGGACCAGACAACATTCCTGGGTGGATGTGCCAACGAGCTGGCTGATGTTCTCACCTTCATATTCAGAGCAGCATACCAAACACTATTGACCCCCTGCAGTATGCCTACCAGCCCAACAGGTCCACCTCAGATGCCATCACTGCTGCCATCCACTACTCCCTCTCTCATCTGGAAAATAAGGAATCATACCTCAGGATACTCTTCATCGACTACAGCTCCGCCTTCAACACGCTCATTTCCCACAAACTCACCCACAAACTGTCCACACTTAGTTCGCACCCCACCCTCTGTGACTGGCTCCTAGACTTCCTGACTGGCAGGCCTCAGTCTGTCAGGATTGGTAACAGGACTTCAGCCAGTATCATCACAATCATTGCATTTCTCCATTTGTAAAATCATACCAAACCCCCTTAAAATCATTGAGCAGCTTGGCAGGGTGCAGTGCAGTGTCCTTATAGGCATCAGTTCTACATTTTAAACTATTGAATTGTTAGATTTTTTTCAGGATTACTGTAAACGGGAACATGGGTCATAGATGATAAGCTTATAGACTGATGTCAACAGTCACTGTACTGTGAGTTC